>NC_141544.1:96284440-96638607 GCF_021556685.1 Rattus norvegicus
TACCAAGAAATGTTAACTGCCTCCCTGCTTCTTCGTAGGACTTTTATGGAAAAGAAGAGTTAATGGCTTTTAAAAGCACAGCACTATTCCTTTCCCACTTAAGGAGTGTTTTGGTTTTGCTTGTTTAAGAGTCTGGGGCTTACTATTTTGCACAAGCTGGTCTTAAGCGTCTGGTACTCTCCTGTCTTGGGTTCCTGAGTAACTTGTGTGGGCCATGGGCCTGGCCTTGTAGTCTTCAGAAACATTAAACCAGCTCTGAAACCCCTCAGGAAGCAGCAAGTGAAAGCTATCTCATTTCCAGCCTCAGGACTGCTCTGCTCCATTTTCTGTGACACTGCTCCTCGGAACAAACACACCATCACCCGAAGCCCTGGGCTCTAAAGAAGCAGTTAATTAAGAACCAGAGTAAGGGGCTGGGCATGTGGCACTCGGGAGACTGAGGCAGGCAGATCTCTGTGAATTGAGGCCAGCCTGGTCTACAAAGCAAGACTGGGGCAGGCCTATTACAGAGAGAAATCCCACTTGAAAAATGGGGGAAGATGGGGGCGGGGGCTGCAGTGGCACACTCCTTTAATTATAAATGATTTTGAAACAAAGCAGTCATAGGAAAAGCCAAAGCCCCCGGTCTCAATCTTGTGAGAAGCAGAATTTGAAAACTACGAGACATTGCCCGCCTCAGACCTCAGCATCTTTTTGCTGCTGTTTTTTATTTTGCATTTATGACTTTTAATTACCATTAAAGACTGAGTAGTTAAAAAATAATGACAATAATTCAGTAAGTCATTTTGAGTTAAGAAAAAGCCATCAATTTAAGAGTAATATTAAAAATCTAAAACAGTGCAGGGTGGTGGTAAAGCACGCCTTTAATCCCAGCACTTGGGAGGCAGAGGTCTACAGAACAACCCCTCCTACTCAGAAATGTGTGTGTGTGTGTGTGTGTGTGTGTGTGTGTGTGTCTGTGTGTGTGTATGTGTGTGTCTGTGTGTGTCTGTCTGTCTGTGTGTGTGTGTGTGTGTCTGTATGTGTGTGTATGTGTCTGTGTGTGTGTGTGTGTGTTTGCATGCGCACGGGCGCATGCTCTTTTGCAGGCATAACAGATCAGGAAAAACAAGCAAAGCAAAACTCACTGGGCACCACTGCATATTTCTAAGATATCAATTTATTTTGAAAATTGACAATTGAGGGAACTTAAATGAGTATTTATCCTGCCTTTCCAGGAAAAAAAAAACAACTATGTTCAAGGAAACTACTTTTGTCTTTTATTTTAAAACTTGTTTTATTAAACATGTATAAGAGTGGTGTCAAGGACATTTTCATGCACTGTGAGTTCTGGTCATAGTTACCCTACGACCCTCTCATCTTCTTCCCACTTCCAGACTCCCCTTCCCAGTTAGTTCCCCTCCCACTTCTTTCTTGTCTTATAAAGCCTGAGGCCTGCCCCCTCTGTGAGGATAAGATGGCAGGGCTAACCTTGCACAGGTCTTGTATGGATAGCAACAGCTGATCAGGCTTCAGAAACTAATGGTCTTGTCCTGCCAGATTGAGCATTCTTCACCATCCCCTGCCTCTCTTCCAGTTATTATACCCCCTGCCCCATCTCTTCTCCTGTGGTGTGCCCTAAGCCCTGAAGGAATGGTGTAAATGACCCATATATGGCTGAGCATTTGTGAGCCTTGGCAGTTACCTCTCTCTGCTGCAAAAATAAGTTTCTCTGACCAAAGCTGACAGCAGCATTAAGTTATGGGCATAAATACTGACATGTAGAAGATATCTGATAGGCAAATTATGTCCATGTACCAAAACAACAGCTGTAGCTTGCATGCTAGGATCGATGAACTCCTAAGCCATGGGCTTTGGTCCATGTTTACAGTACCAGGCATGAACAGGCCTCAATGCCAATAAGAAAGCGGTTGGCTGCCTCCATATCAGGTGCCACTACTGTACCGGGCGCAGCTTGTCTAGCACTCAGTAGTACTGCATGCAGGATCCACAGCTCTGTTAGTCAGAGTTCTCTAAACAAACAGAACTGATAGAATTAAAATAATATATGGGGCTTATCAGAGTGGCTTACAGGCTGTAATCAAAGTAGTTAAAAAATGTCTATCTTTTAAAGGGCCAAGAATCCAGTAGTTGTTCAGTCCAGACTGGATGTGTTAGATGTCTTAACTAAGTGCTGGAGTCCTGGAGGACTCCTAGAGAGACGCTGGTCTTCGGTCTCAATTGGAATCTTGAAGAATTATGCTCTAATACCAACAAAACAATGCTTCAGCAACAGGATAGAAAACTTGCCAGCAAGAGGGAAGGCAAGCAGGCAAAAAGCAAAACCTTCTGTGCTGGCTTGAATATGCTTGGCCTAGGGAGTGATGCTATTGGGAAGTACAGCCCTGAAGGAGGTGTGTCACTGTGGAGGCAGAGCTTTGAGGTAATATATATGCTCGAGCTCTGCCTAGTGTGAGACACAGTAGTCTCTTGCTGCTGCCTTTGGATCAAGATGTAGAACTTTCAGCTCCTCTAGCACCATGTCTGCCTGTATGCTACCATGCTCTACCATGACAAAAAAGGACTAAACCTCTGAAACAGTAAGCTATGCCCCATTAAATGTTTTTCTTTTTAAGACTTGCCTTGGTCATGGTGTTTTCACAAATATGGAAACCCTAAGACAGAAGTTGGTACCAAGAGTGGGGTGTTGATATAAAAATGCCTGACCATGTTTTTACTTGGAGGAATGTAGATTCTGGTACTTTGGAAAGCAGTCTATGCTTTATGTGGGGCTTAATGGGCCATCTTACTAGGAATAGGGAAGACAATGGTGTTCAAGGTGATTTGAACTGTGGAGGCTTGGGTCAAGAGGTTTCGGAGGAAATAGTGTGTCGCCTAGAGATTGTTCTTGTGATATTTTGGTGAAAAGATTCATTGCATTGACAAATAAGTCCCAAATCAACCAAGTTTAGACACTGCCCTGTGACTCACTCTTATGAGGAGCATTTTGATCAAGTGTAGCAAGCTTAGAAAGCAAAAGTACTGTAGGTATAAGGACTTGCGTCCTGGATCCTCCGTTATGCCCCTCTAGTTTACATGTGTTTCTGTGCTGATACTAAGCTGCTTTTGTTACTCTGGCTCTGTAATGTAAGTGGAATCAAGGATTGCAGTACTCCAGCAATGTTCTTTTCACTCAGGATTGTTTCTGCTATCCAGGAGCTTCTGTGCTTTTATATGAATTTTTAAGACTGTTCTGTGAAATGGCATGGGGAGTTTAATGAGTGCATTGAAGTTGCAGATTGCTTTTGACAGGACAGCTATCATCTTCAGTGTTAATTCTCCCAAGCCATGAGCATGAAAAGTCTCTCCACATTTTCCCCACTTACTTGTGTGTATGTGAAAACAACTTGGAGGAATCAGTTCTCTCCTCCCGTGTGGATGCTGGGGATTGAACTCAGGTCACTGGCTTGGCAGCAGGCCTCTTTCCTTGCTGAGCCCTCTCATCAGCTCTTTCTCCATCTTCTGAGGTCTTCCTCCATGCTTTCTTACAGGTTTCAAAGCTTTTGTCGTCTAAGTCTTTCAATCCTTGGTTAGGTTTCTTGTAAATGTTTTTGAGACTACTGTGAAGGAGACAGTTTGATTTCTTCCTCTTCTGTGTGACCCCCACTGGTATAACCAAGCTACTGCTTTTTTTATATTAATTTGGTGTCCTGCCTCCTGGCTCAGTGTTTAACACTCTTTAAGAGTTTTCTAGTGAAGCCACTATATCTCTTACGTACAGAATCTGTGTTGTTGTTTATTTGAGGCAGAGTCTTTCCAAGTAGCTTTGGCTGCCCTGAAACTCACTATGTAAAATGGCTGGCCTCAAACTCAGAGATCTGACTGCTTCTGCTTCCCAAGTGCAACTGAAGCTGGAATTAAAAGCACTCACCCCGGGGCTGGGGATTTAGCTCAGTGGTAGAGCGCTTGCCTAGGAAGCGCAAGGCCCTGGGTTCGGTCCCCAGCTGGGGGTGGGGGGGGAAGATAAATAAATCTTAAAAGCACTCACCCCACCAGGCTTGGCTGTTTTGTTTTGTTTTGAGACAGGGTTTCTCTGTGTAACCTGGCTGTCTTTAAACTCAGAGATCTGCTTGCCTCTGCCTCCAGAGTGCTAGGATTAAAAGAATGTGGCATCACACTCAGAAGTCTAAGAATTCTAAGCTTCCTTCTTGATTTCTTCCTTCTTGATTTGACCCACTCATCGTTCAGTACTGTGTGTTTCTGTATTTCCTTGTTTATTTCTAGCTTTATTTTCTTTTAGTCAGATAGCATAGTTTTCCTGTATTTGCTGAGAACTGATTTGTATCCTAATATATTTTAGAGAAATATGTTAGGCTACGGAAAAGAATGGACATTCTGCAGTGTTTGGATGCAATGTTCCACAGATGTCCGTCTGACCTGCAATGTATCTGAACTCCAATGCTCCGTTTTTGTCGGGGTGACTCTACTGGAGAAAGTAGGGTGTTGTGCTGAAGTCAATCTATGGCCTTAAACTGCTAGCACTTGCTGTATGAAAGTAGCTGTACCCATGTTTGGTATTACATGTTTAAATCTTGGGAATGTTTTTCTTTCTCATTCAATTCTGCCAGGTACAGTAGTGTTAGGTGGGATCAGCAGAGCCTCTCTGGGGCTGAAGGACCAACTGAGAAATCAGCTGTTATTCTGATGAGTGCCTTATACAGACTTGTGTTTCAAGCTTTCGATACACTTCTCTGTTGTGTATATTTAGTGTTAAACACACGGGGGATTTCCTTCCCGGTCTTTGCTGAGTTGATGTTCCACACATACTTTACCTGAAAGGCCTGTTTCCCTAAAGTTGGGAAGTTGCTTGCTTTCACTGCATTGAAAATAAATTGTCTGTGCCTTTATTATGGCTTCATCTCCACATAATTTGTAGATTTGTCTCTTCATGGTGCCCAAAGATCCCAAATGTTCTATCTGTAAGTTTCCGGTACTTATCTTTGTCCTTCGATGACTGCTGCAGTTCCTCTACCCCATCCTGAAGGTCGGCTGCTGGGGCTCCCACTGAGGCTTTTATCTGAGTTACCGAGCTCTTCCTTCTCACCATCTCAGTTTGGCTTCCTTCAGTTTTCTCCCTCTTTCCTGAACTGTTTCACATGCGTGATGCCCTCCTTATGTTTTTCTTTGAGACAGTGTTTCTCTGTGTGGCCCCAGCTGTCCTGAAACTCTCTGTAGACCATGCTGGCCCAAACTCACAGAGATCCCCCTGCCTCTGCCTTCTGAATACTGGGATTAGAAGTATGTGCCACCACGTCAGGCTTTCTTTCATTTCTTTGAACAGATTTTTGTTGGTTGGCTGTTTTGAGACTGAAGCTCACTATGTAACTCTGGCTGTTTTGGAACTTGCTATATAGACCAGGCTGGACTCTGTTGTCTTCTGCTTCCCACATGCTGGGATTACAGGTGTGCACTCCCATGTCCAGCATTTTGAACATATTTATAATCATTCTTTGTCTGGGACTTCATTAAGTCATTCTCACTGGGGACCATTACTATGCTACATGGGACTGGTAACTTCTGAGGAGACACTCTGTCTTGGCTTTTCATATCATTTGTGCTATGTTGGGACTTGTACATTAGAAGACAGGTTGACAGCTGACTTTTGTTATTATTTGAGTCACCTTTATTCTTTCAGTGGAAGTGTTTACAATGTTCGAGCTAAGTTAGATAAAGCAACACAGGGTGAGAACAGAGCACAGAGCTGGCCTGGTAAACAGACATAGGTGTAGAAGGAACAGATGCAGAGGGGAGCAGGAGGAGGCTCAGGCGATGAAGCTGACTGGCCTGACTTGTGGGTTCAACCTGACATCCCTTGCGTCACTTCTCAAGCTCCTGGACCTACTCACCGCTGGGAGTCCTCTATGATGGGTGTCCCATTCCTGTCTCTCTTTTGCTAAGGACTCAAAAAAATTTTTTTATATTTATACGTAGAGGTGGACAGAGTGTGTGTGCTATGGCGCTGTGGAGGTTAGAGGACAACTTGTAAGAATTGGTTCTTGGGCTGGAGAGATGGCTCAGCAGGTTAAGAGCACTGACTGCTCTTCCAGAGGACCTGAGTTCAAATCCCAGCAACCACATGGTGGCTCACAACCATCTGTAATGGGATCCGATGCCCTCTTCTGGTGTGTCTGAAGACAGCTACAGTGTGCTCATATATACAAAATAAAACCTTAAAAAAAGACATAAAAGAAGCATGAGGGCAAGAGGGAGGTGGACATGCTTGTCTAAAAAGAAAAAGAAAAAAGTCGGTTCTCTCCTTCCACCACATGGATCCCAAGGAGCCAGACTCATGTCGTCAGGCTTGGTGACAAGTGCCTTTACCCACTGAGCCATTCTGTCAGCCCTTTGGAGGACCTGGAGTGAATCTCTGGCTGACTTGCACTAAGTGAGCAGTGAAATGGGTCCCTGGGGGGTGGGGGGCTGGCGGTTCCTCTGGGCCTGAGCAGGCCACTGTGCTGTGCTTCCGCTTCCCCTGACCCTGGGGTCTCGCTCCACTCCCCAGTGGAAGCTGGTTAGCCACGCACTCCATCAGAAGTTCCCGGCCCGGCCGCTTCTATATTACCTCTCTATTGTTCAAAGCTAGCTCTGAAATTCCTGCAAGAAGTGGAAAGACTTACACTATGCCTACCTATCACAAAGTTACACTTATAAAATACATGATAAGAAACACAGCAACCAGAACACCATGAGACAAAAACTGTGTGACGGGGGCACATCTACCTCCTGGTATGTTGTATTCACTTTCCTTGTGATAAGTCACATGACATGAGATGAATTCTTTCTAGAATTTTCCATTTAATATTTCTGAACCTGGGTCAACCACTGCTTGCAAAGACTGGTAATAAGAGGAAATTACTGTAGATCTGTGTAATCAGAAAGCGGCCAGTCAGTGATCAAAGGCCTAACAGGAAAAACTCTAGAGTCAGATAGCTTCACTGTTTAGTTTTACTTAACATTTAATACTCAGAAACCAACACTAATCTTCCTTCAACTCTTCTCAGAAAATGCCAGACTCATGATGTGCCACCATCTTGACAGTAAACACACAGAGACACTAGGAGAGAAGGAAACTACAGGTCTACATAACCAGTGAGTCCTGAAGCAAAGTGCTCTAATTCAGCAACACCTAAGGAAAATTATAACCTCTAACCATCTGGAAGTCAATGATAGTTCAATATGTAAGAGTCTCTAAAATAACAATCATCAATATACCACATTAATACATTAATCGAGGGAAATAAAAAACAATGTAAATGAATACAGGAGGGGCCAGAAAGATAGCTCAGCGGTTAAGAGCACTGTCTGCTCTTCCAGAGGACCAGAGTTCAGTTCCCAGCAGCCATATGGTGGCTCACAACCATCTGTAATGGAATCTGATATGTGGGATGATGTCACAGGTGAGGCAGGTACAAGATAGAAGGAGGCCTGTCATTGGACAAGAAGGAAGGATGGAGAAAAGTTTGAAGGAAGAGGAGGAGACTAGGACAGAGAGGAGGAGAGACAGGAGGGAGAGGGAGAGAAGTCGTGGCAGGACAGTATGGCAGGTGACGTTAAGGTTCCACACTGTACCTTTACAGGTTGTTACAAATGTTTTTAAGGGGATGGATGTGTACAGGGCTTTATATGTTTAGGAGGGCAATTATATCTTATCAATTGGGCCAAAGGTTATTGTGTTGTGTGTTCTTTCATGTATAGATTTAAGTGTAAGAAAGTGTGCAGCAGCTGGTCGGGGCCACCACAGAGTTGGGATGTGTGTTTCTGGCATGGAAACCTGCCTTGGGAACTAGACAGGTAGAGAGATTGCTGACGGCTCAGAGAGAGGCCTTTGGCAATGTGATATAGATGGAGCAGAGTGGGTGAGACGCTTTGCTGAGTGAGAATTAAGATATTCAGCAGACGTCTTGGGGCACTGAGGTGCCGGACCTAGTAGGGGATAAAAGACAACCTTACTTTTTAAATTTTTTATATTTTTACAACAACACTGATACCCTCTTCTGGTGTGTCTGAAGACAGTTATCAGTGTAATCCTATACATAAATAATTCTTTAAAAAAGGAATACAGAAAATTTGACAAAATTTAGTACCCTTTTGTGATAAAACAAACCCTTCAAACTAGGCAAAAGAGTAAATGTTAGCATGATGAAAGTTGTGTGGAGGAACACAGTGAACACTTCTTGTGGCTGCTATTGTTTTGGCTTCTCTATGTATCCCTGGCTGTCCTGGAACTCACTGTGTAGACCGAGCGGGCTTTGATCTCTCAGAGATCCTACTGCCTCTGTCTCCTGAGTGCTGGGATCAAAGGTGTGCACCACCACCACGACCAGCTTAGTAAACATACTTCAGGGGTGTAGGTTGATGTCATTATACAGGTGAAGGCAGACAAGATAAAACAAGGCCTGTCATTGGACAAGAAGGAAAGAAAGAGGCAGGAACAGAGGTTTTAGGAGAGGGAGAAGCAGGAGAGGAGGAGCTAGAGAATCAAGACGGAGACTGAGGATGACCCACATGCAGGTGGTCCTGAATAGCCAAGGCAGTTGGAATGGATTACTATAGGCAAATTTATCTTATCTAGGTGGGCGGTTTGTATCCTTATTAATTGGTTGTGAGTTCACTGTGAGGATGTATTGTGGATTAGGAATTTAACATATAGATATGATTGATAAATTACAGTTAAGTCATGTTTTCACTGGGTTGTTGGGAGTGTGAGCAGAGTCATGGCAGGGAGACATAATAGGTCAGCCCATGCTGGATTTCTAGGGCCCTGGTTTTACCAAGTAGCTGGAACTGGAGAGTTTGAGGTTAGCGAGAGCCACCTGGAGAGATACTAATCAGAGATAAATTACGGTTAGGTCCATTTGGCCCCACGGGTGCCAGAACTAACACTAGAGACCAGTGTGGCGAGATGCCACGCTGGAACAGCCTGCGGACGGCCTGGGTCAGAGAGTACTTGGGGGCAGCGTGGAGCTGCTAAGATAAATTAGCACTAGTTCCTATGGCCCAATGGAGCCAAAGTAGTGAGAGAGTGACCACTTGGTTAGAGAGAGAGCCAGGGAGAGAAGTGCAGAGTGGTATGCTCGCTTGGGAACTGGTCCAGCCACATTTTTTTTTTTACTGCAACAAAGGGGGAATAAAAAAAAAAATCTTTTCCCTTAAGATCCAATGCTTGTAATTTCAGTATGTGGAAAGCTGAGACAGAGGGACTGCTGCAAATTTGAGACTAGCCTAGGCTACTTAGAGAGAGGCTAGTCAGTGCTACTTAGCAAAGCAAATGAAAAATGTTAATTCAACACAGTAGTAGAGGTCCTAGACCAAGCAATTAGACAAGAAATAAGAATAAGGCCTGGCATGACCATGCACACCTGTAATTCCAACACTCAGGAGGCAGATCTATGTGAGTTCAAAGCCAGCCTGGTTTACAGAGTGAGTTCCAGGACAACAAGAGCTACATAGTGAGATCCTAAAACAAAGTAAAACAAGAAATTGAGAATAAAAGGCCCTAAAGACTCTACACATGGGAACACATCAGCAGTAAAAACACAATCAGCAAAGTCATAAAATGTGGGTCAACACACAGAAAGAAACTTTGTGATTACACACAAATAACGAAGAATCCAAACAGAAAACATAAAAACCCATTCCATATAGAGCCAGGTGGTAGCACATTCTGTAATACCAAGGGTGGTTATGGCAAGTATATCCTAAATTCAAAGCCAGCCTGGCTCCATACTGAATAACAAGGTGAAAACTTATCTCAAAGCAAGCAACAAACAAACAAAAACAAAAGGGCTGGAGAGATGGCTCAGTGGTTACGAGCACTGACTGCTCTTCCAGAGGTCCCGAGTTCAATTCCCAGCTATCACAAGGTGGCTCACAACCATCTGTAATGAGGTCTGGTGTGTCTGAAGACAGCTACAGTGTACTTAGACATAATAAATAAATAAAACTAAAAAAAAAAATTTAAAAAGGGAACCTAATTTATCAGTTGAGTGCTTGCCTAGTCCATATAAAACCCTGGACTTGATCCCAAGCATAACGCTCTTAAAATTTGCCACTTAAAATAGCACTAATAATAATAATAATAATAATAATAATAATAATAATAATAATAAGCCTCATGGTGATGCCAGGGACATAGCTCAACAGAATGCCTGCCTAGCAGGCAAACAGCCCTGGTCCAGGGAACACCATGTAAACCAGCCAAGGTGAGGCATGTTTGTAATTCCAACCCTCCAGGAAGAGGCAGAAAGATCAGGAGTTCAGGGTCATTCTTAGCCACACATCACTAGCCTGGGTCAGCAGACCCATGTCGAGATCAGCAGGAGGCAGCAATAGCTATGAATACAATGGCACATGTGTGGCTGTCAGAGGACAGCCTGGGGAGCTGATTCTTCTCTTCCACAGTGTGGGCCTGGAGTGCTGATCTCGGGTCTTCAGGCTTGGTGGCAGGAGTCTTTACCCACTTAGCCATCTTGCCGGCCCTGAAGGTCTTCATTACTGTCTATCACGACACCAGAGCGAAATAGATCCTGTATTTCAGATCAAAGTCTCAATGACATATATCAAAAGATTCACCTGGATCTCAGAGGAAGCCAAAGACCCCAGAACAGTCTTGAAAAGAACAGAGTTGGAGGCTCATACGCATGACTCCAAATGCTTTTACAAGCTGCGCATGCTGGTGCATGCCTGTGACCCCAGCACTCGGGAGGTGGAGACAGGAGGATCTCAGTGAGTTCAAGGGCAGCCAGGGCTGCAGAGTGAGACCCTGTCTCAAACAAACAAACAAACGACAAACCAAAAACATTTTTACAAATCAAGAGAACCAAAACTATGGGGTCACAGCATAAACACAGATGCGCACCACCGTTCAATGCCACGGGACACAGCCCTTGTGCACACAGTCACACACTGTTCAGTGGCACAGGCCCGACGGCTCGGGAAGCAGCTCCAGTGTATGCAGTCAACAGGGGTAACAAGACCGCTCGGTGAGGTGACAGTCTTCTCAACTGTCATAGGGCTGGAGACACCAGACATCATATGGAATGAAACTGGACCCTTATCTTAGACTGGCTAAGTCCAGTACCTCCAAACAGATCAGAAACCTAAATTAAATAAGAGAAACACTTGACACTGTAAAACCTACAAGAAAAATTTCATGACACTGGATTTGGCATTTCTAGATTAAGATACCAAAGCTACTGGCGACAGAATAATTAAATGGATGCCTTCAGAATCACAAACATTGGGCAGCAGGTAAAAACAAGAGCAGAGAGAGCATTTGTTCTACATAAGAAGGGCCTGGCTTCAATCCCTAGCAACAAACCAATCAACCAAACAAACACAGTTAAAAACATCTGTGTAGGCCAGGCATGAGGACACACTGCCTGTAAAGGCAGCGTTTGTGAGGCTAAGAAAGGAGAATCAATCATCCAGAGTTCAAGGCCAGCCTCAGCCACACTTCAAACGCAAGGCCAGTCCTGGTTACACAAACCCTATCTCAAAAAACAAAACAAAACAAAATAACAAAAAAAAAAAAAAACCCCAAGAAACTGGGGATGGGGCTGGAGAGATGGCTCAGTGGTTAAGAGCACTGACTGTTCTTCCAGAGGTCCTGAGTTCAAATCTCAGCAACCACATGGTGGCTCACAACCATCTGTAATGGGATCTGATGCCCTCTTCTGGTGTGTCTGAAGACAGCTACAGTATACTCACATCAATCAATCAATCAATCGATCAATCAACAAATAAATAAATCAATCTATCTTTAAAAAAGAAAGCTGGGGACAGAAAGCTGGCTGCGTAGTCTTGGCTGGACATGGTGGATCACCATTATTTAATGCTAGAACAAGTTGAGGCCAGTAGATCTGTGAGAGTTCAAAGCCAGATGAGTCTACAAGTGAGTTTCAGACTGGCCAGGGCTACAAAATGAGACTTGTGTCAGAAAACAAACAAATAACAAATAATAAAATAAACAAAAATTTGGTATTAAGGAGATGACTCAGTGGATAAGAGCACAAGGTTGCTTTTCCAGAGGAACGGAATTCAGTTCCCAGCATCCACACGGGCAGCTTACATCTTTCTGTAACTCTCTGGTTTCAGGGGATACTACACACTGTTCTGGTCTCTGTAGGCACCTGTCACATACCAGGTGAACCAATACACATGCAGGCAAAACACTCATATACACAAAATAAAAATCAATATTTTAAAAAATTAAAGTAAAATCTTTTTAAAGCAAAACAAAACCCATCAGAAACAATGAGAAAATCTGTTTGCCAAAAGACAGGGCCAAATCATATATTTGATAGATATAAATAAATATAAATAACTAAAATTCATAAAGAAAAAATTCAAAACAAATGGTATAATTTTTAAAAATTAGTGAGAGGTGGATATGTAAATGTTTAAATGCATCTTCAAAGAAGACACACAAATAATCAACAAACCATACAGAAAAAACACTAAGCACTCCCAATCATTAGAGAGATACAGATAAAAACACCATGCACTACAGTTTATGCTCTTAAGGACAGCTACTCCCAAAGGACATAGGGCAGTAATTTTTTCTAATAATAAAAGTGTCACCAAAATATGGACAGGTTAGAACCCTGTGCACTGTTAGTGTTGCAGCCACAGTGGGTGTAAAGTTTCTGACAAAAGTTTACAAAATAATCACGTGCTCCAGCAACCCTAAAACTTGCAGGGCTACACGGTGGTTTGAACAGCCCATAGGCTCACAAGTGTGGACACTTGGCCCGCAGCTGGTGGTACTGCTTGGGGAGGTTACCCAGGGGTAGGCTTGAGACTTCATAGCCTCAGGGTACTTCTGACTCGTTCTCTGCTTCCTGTTGGTGGATGGAAGTGTGATATCTCAGTTTCCTGCTCCTGCTGCCATGCCTCCTGGTCACTGTGGATGCTCCCTCTACAATCCCAAGCCCAAATAAACTCTGCAGCCTGTTGCTGGTCATGATGTCATCACAATGATGGGAAGCGGCCAGGTTACACAGCTTTTGAAAGCAGCTTTTGAAGACACATCTGGACAGCCACTCACGTTTACATAAGTATTATTCCTAACTGCCAGGAGAAGGAAGCAATCCAAGTCCACGATGGTGAAGTAGTCAATCTGTGGACTAAATAGTATTATTTGGCCTTATAAAGGAAGAAAGCCAGGCATGGTGGTTCAGGCCTACAATCTCAGTGCTCAGGAGGATTGGGCATACGCACTATGTGTCTATAAAAATAGAACAAAAGGAAGGAAACCCTGATACACAGGAATTTGTTCTCATTCCTGAGTGGGGCTCACTCTGTAGCCCAGGCTGGCCTAGAACTTGCAGCAACCTCTTGTGTCAGCCTCCTGAAGGCCTTTTTTTTTTTTTTTTTTTTTGAGCTGGGGACCGAACCCAGGGCTTTGCGCTTCCTAGGTAAGCGCTCTACCACTGAGCTAAATCCCCAGCCCGGCCTTTTTTTTTAAAAGGTGTATTTTAACATGTGTGTTGTTTGTGGGTGTATGCACCTTTGAGTACAGGTATTTACAGAGTCCAGGACGGGCATCAGATCCCCTGGACCCGGAGCTGTTGTGGTTGACAGCTGTCTGACATGGATGCTGGGAACTTCACTCAGGTCCTCAGTAAGGACAGTCCATGGTGTCAGTGTGTGAGCCTCTCAGATGAGTCCTGACGACACCATGAGCACTGGACGTTAGCATCCATGAGCGTCTGGAATAGTCAAGAGAAAGAGTAGAACTCGGGGGTCCGGGAACAAAGAGGGACCGCTGCTCAGAGCTTCAGTTTGTCGGTGACCGCAGAACGAGGCACATATGCCTCGTTAACACTACTGCATGGTACCTTTGAAGGTTAAGTGTATTTTGCCATAGTTTAGAAAGACTGTCCTCATGTGATGTTGGAAGTCACAGAGCTGGAGGGAGCTCAGTTTGAATCCTCCAACCTGAGGTAAAGCCAGGCAGTCATGAAGGTTGGCATCTCAGTGCTCCTGAGTGAACAGGACAGGGAACAGGAGAGCATCCTCAGTCACTCACGGTTCAGCTGAGCTGGACTGCACAGCTGCACTCCCTGCTCAAGGACTGACAATGTCTGGCACCCGAGGCTGTTCTCTGACCTCTTCACTATGCACAGTAAAAACCTGAGTGCCTGCACTCTCACATGCAAGTGGGCACACACACACACACACACACACACACACACGCACACACACGCACGCACACACACACACAATTACAAATACTCTTTCAAATAAGCAGACCAGAAATAAAATTTTAAAACAGCATTGGGTGGGGTGTGGTAATGCATGTCTTTAATCTCAGCACTTGGAAGGCAGAGGCTGGCGGGTCTCTGTGAGTTTGAGGACAGCCTGGTCTATTTGGCAAATTCCGGACAGCCAGGGATACATAGAAAGACCTTGTCCCAAAAGGGCTAAAAAAGGCCTATCACTGGCTATCTCTCATGCTCCTTAGTGAGGACGCCTAATAAACATGGTTCTGAGAGGAAGAAAAACCTAGGAAGACCACCTGAGAGGCTATGTGAGGCTCCCTGTTGTGCCTCTACCGCCTCTGCTTGGGTCAGGAAGATTAAAAACCCTAAACCTTCCTCCCTTCCCTTGTCACCTCATCTAGAAAGAAAGGTCAAACTGGGGAGACAGGACCCCAGAGACCAGAGCAGACCGTAGGTATGTCTGCCACATGAGGAAACAAGGGCACAGAGCTGGAGAACGGCTCCCTAGCCTGGCTGTGCCCAAGGAATGGTGGGGATGGGGCAGGCAGACTGCCTCAGGACTGACTGCAAATGGATCAGAGAGCTACGCACTGAAGTTATGTAGGAGGCCAGGGCTGTGTTGCCCTGGCAGGCTGCAGAGCTGAGAAGGGTGTAACTGAGAGAAGCTGTGGTGTGTGACTGGTGTGTGATGGGGAGCTTTTATTAGGAAGGTAACAGGGGGTCTTGTGGTGGAGTAGGGTATGAGAGGCAAATGCTTGCCAAAGCAGTGGTGAGCCAGGCCCAGGGCAGTAGCTGCCCAGGCCTGACAGCAGCGCCCACCAGCTGCAGGGAATGAAGGAGGCACTTCCTGGGCGTGGCTGCTCTGGGAAATAACAGCATCAGTGTGGGATGGGAGGCTCTGAGGGAGGTCCTGGGCCAAGGGGCTCTCCCACAGGCTGGTCTGTCTGTACCCAGCACATACACATTCTGTTCTGCTAGGAGCTCAAGTCCAAGCTGTGCTAATACAGAAAAGTGGCACTGGGTGTATGAGGCATTTTCTGTAGTAGCCCTGGTCTGACAGAGATCTGCAAACGGTTTGCACCACAGGAAAAGGGAGCGTTTCTAAGCATCTGAGGAAGGTGTGAGAGGCAAGGCTGAGCTCTTGGGAGGTGGGCAAGGTAGGTGAGGTAGGTGATGGGAGATGCCGACTGATGAGGACGTGGGGAGTCTGCAGCACGCCATGTAGGGCGCATGGGAGAGCAGGGCTCTGGGTTCCATCCGCAGCACAGCAACACAAGAACATGTGAAAACGCACAAGGAGGACTGCGGTGCTAGTCTGTGGGACTCATGAGGTGGGGGCCAGCGCTTAGTGGCTGTAGCTGTGGAGAAACAAACACGGTTTCTTTCCTATGCGTTCTATAAACAGATACCAACCTATTTATTAAAATTAAGGTCACAAGGATGATGACAGCATCTCAGTGGTAGCTCAGATAAACCCAGCAGAGACCGGCCCTACCATATTTGGGAGGCATGTCCCATTTGTGTCATCATGAGGCTGTGGCCTTGACTCCCGGCCTGGTGTCAGCAGTAGTCCTTCGAGAAAGCAAATGGAAAGAGAACGTCTACCTTGCTGGGCTAACGCCCATACCATGCCAAAGTCCACATGGCTTAGGCCTCAGTTTCCCCATCTCTATATTCAGAGTTTCTCTCCACATGGCAGATGACTTGGTCATCTAGAATGGGCCCTGGAGGTGTAAGGCATCTCTCTGGGGCACAAAGTAAGGCCCTGGGGAAGACTCAGCTGGAGTCACCTCTGCAGCCTCATCTGGCAGAGCTCAGCAGGCGAGCCCAGGAGCAGGCGCTGCCAAAGAACTTCAGGGAAGGAAGCATTTCAAAAAAGTTGAACTTGGCATTTTCAAGAAGCTTAGCAGGCCACTTGCAAACATCCAGAGGCACCATGTAATACCCTACTCTGCCCATATCCTTCATCCTCTGCACCCTGACACAAGTGGCCTTCTTTAGGCCATACTGGCCAGAAATGGCTAGGACCAGAATCCCTGGGTGGACATCTCACAGCAGTGGGAGCTGATACGGTAACTCCTGGGTCCCCCAGCTGAGGATAAGGCTGGAACAGGGACACCAGGCCTAGGGGCATCTAAGGCCCTCTCACCCAACTATGTCTAGGAGGCTTCAGAGGCAGATCTCCAACAACAGTCCCAGTAGGTGGGCCAGCAGCTAAGTGAACACACACACACACACACACACACACACACACACACACACACACACACACACGGGGAGGGGGGGAATACATATGAAGGCACAAAGGCTGAGCCTAGATAAGCACAGGGTGGAGATAGGAACCCAATCAGCTATCCCGAGGCAGCTGGTGACCCAGCACAGCCAGGGCCTCTGTCTATAACCTGAGCACTACAGGCCTTGAGAGACTGGATGGCAGCACACCATGCCACTGTGAGTCCTTCTGAGCAGGGGATGTGAGGTTTCCTAGTTGCTGTCATAAAATGCTCTGAGAAAAGCAGTGTAGGTTGTCTGGCTTGGTGTCACATAGATGGTCCCAGCACCTGGGACAAGGAAGCAGTAGGACCCTGAAGCAGCTCATTATACCACATCCACAGTTGGGGGCGGAAGAAAGAGTGCGCGTGATCCTTAGCTTGCTCCATCTCAAACAGTTCATCCATTCCACGAAGTTCAGACGCCCTGCCTACAGAATGGTGCTGGGTCTTCCCACATAAATTAAGACAACCCCCACGGACATGCCCACAAGCCCTTATTGTAGACAATCCCTCATTAACAGTCTCTTCCCTGGTGACTCTAAGTTGTGTTAAGTCAACAATTAAAGCTAACCAGCACACCTGGTCTATCAGAGTTCTCTACAGTAACTACACAACTTAGAGAATGAACCAATATCCTCCTCCCCCGCACACCTCTCCCTGTGTGTGTGTGTGTGTGTGTGTGTGTGCGTGTGTGTGTGTGTGTGTGCGCGCGCGCGCGCGTGTGTGTGCGTCGTGCATACGTGTGGTATATATATATTATAGATATATATATATATATTAGAATGGCTTACAGGCGGGGTCTAGCTAATCCAACAATGGCTGACTATGAACCAAAGGACCAAGAATCTAGTGATTGTTCAGTGCACTGGATGTCTCAGCTGGTCTTTAGTATGCACCAGAATCCTGAAGAAGTAGGTTCTAATGCCAGTGAAGGAGTGGATTTGCTAGGGAGGGTGGGAGGAAGCAGCAAAAATAGACAGCTTCCTTCTTCCACGTCCGTGTATAGGCTTCCAGCAGAAGGTGAGGCCCAGATTAGAGGCGGGTCTTCCCACCTCAAAGGTTCAGATTAGAAGTGGATCTTTCCACTTCAAAGGATCAAACTAACCAAACCAAACCAAAAAACAAAACCACACATAACAACAACAACAACAACAACACTCCCTCCCTCCCTCAACGTGTGCCCAACCAACCATTTCAGGTTTTAGTTAATCACAGATGTAGTCAAACTGACAACCAACAATAGCTATCACGTGACAGAGGCAGTTGGCCAGTTTGGGCTGGGCTCTGCAGTCAAGTAGGCAAGGCTCTGGTGAGGCAGCCGGGCCAACTGACTACACCCACCCCTGGGGCTGAAACACAATCTGGGGCTATCTGAGTGTTCAGCCTAGAAATGCCTGCAGCCTGGGATCATCAGGACTCCCCAGCCCAACAGTCAGAGAATGGGGACAGTAATCAGCCATTGCAGAACAGAGCTGCCTGGGCAAGGGACCTCCAACTGAAGATCCCCGTGAAGCACACACTGACCCCAGGATGACTTCCTACCCCACTACAGGGTTATTCAGACCCTGAAGCTCTAGCAATGTCACCAGTCAACACCAGCACATCATTTTAGGACCAGACACCTGTAAGGAGAACCAGGACACTTTGAGAGCTTTTGGAATAGACCTTGCCACAGTAGGGACCAGGTCCTGCGGTCAGTCAGCAGTCTCCCAAGTGTGCCACCAAGTATGGAAGCTTGCTCAAGTGGCACCAGCTCCAAGATCCCCACAGAGATCTGAGGGGAGGGAATACACAGAGGATCAGTGGGTATCTAAGAATATACATGCCATCCAAGCAAGGTGGCACACACCTTTAATCTAAGCATTCAGGAGGCAGGGACAAGTGAATCTCTATGAATTTGAAGTCAGTCTGGTCTACACGGCCATGTTCTAGGCCAGCTAAGGCTACATATGAGACCTTGTCTCCAAAAGCAAACAGTATAGGCATGTGTGCATCCACATATGCACGGAGAAAGGTAGGGGACACCGCATGTCCTGGCCTACTGTCCTCTTACTCTTGTGAGGCAGGTCTCTCACGGGCCCTGGAGCTAGGTTAATGATCCTCTTGTCTCTGTCCCCCACGGTACTGGGGTTATAGGCTCAAGCATGTAAATATGCCCAACTGCTTAAAACTATGATGAAGATTTGAACTCAGGCCCTCACCCTTGAGCAGTGAGCACTCTTACCTGTTGAGCCAACATTGCAGCCTCCAATATTGATCTTTCTAGTGAAAGCAATTCCAGCTAGGGACTGAAGGCAACACAAGTGACAGCAAACCTGAGACCTCAAAGACACAGAAATATGCACACAGGCACACATATGCGTGCACACACACATGCACACATACAGGCACACACACCGTACCCTTCTAATGCGAACACGATCTCCCTTTACTAAAACTTAGGCAGTGGATTTTCTGAAGTGCGGAAAGCAGCAGGGGCCAGCACCTCCCAAGTACAAGGGAGGAAGGAACCTTACCCTTGGGAAAGCACCCCCCCCACCCCCGATCATGCCTCCTCCGCCAGATAAGTATGACATTTCCCATTTTTACTGATAGAAGAAACAGTTCAGGTGCAACAGGAAAAACAAAATTAAACCTTCACTTTGCATTTATGCCAAAAACAAATTCAAAGCAGATTAAATCTTAAGTGCAAAAGCCTAAAGTAGCAGTATCTAGTAAGAGATAGACAGACACTGTTTATGTAGCCGCATGCCAAGGAGGACAGACAACAGAGTGCTGGAGTAACCCCAGACAGGGAAAACAGTTCACGTTTTTCAGTAAATATGAAAAATTTTGATCGTCACAAACTACCACAAACAGATATATGTAACTGTGCAAGAGGCAGAGAATGAGCAGAGGGTTGGTGGCATTAATATTTATCTCTTTTTTTTTTTTTTTTTTTGGTTCTTTTTTTCCGGAGCTGGGGACCGAACCCAGGGCCTTGCGCTTCCTAGGCAAGCGCTCTACCACTGAGCTAAATCCCCAACCCCGGCATTAATATTTAAAGGCTTGAACTAACTGGCTAAAAAAATCTGTCAGCCACTCAGGGGAACCCCACCAGGCAGACTTCTGAGAGGGGCAGAAGGCTGATTTACTTGTGCGAAAGCCTCGCATCAAGGCGTGTCACTCCCTCACGATGTCTTTAGGCTCTCCCTCTTCAGGGAGCCCCATTTATCCCACCTCACCCCAAATTTGCAATTGTCCTTGTTCATCTCCTCAGAGAGCTGGGCACTCCTTGGCTGCATGGGAGGATGCAATGGCTCTGAGTGATCGTGCAGTGCTCCCAGTGATCGTGCAGTGACCCAGTGAGCAGTACCATAGTGATCAGTGAGTAGGCACTAAGTGACCGAAGGTGAGTGAGGAGGGCACATGAGTGCTTACCACTGGCATCATCTACTTTAGCTCCAAGGGCCCCTATATGCAGAGACTCACTTTAAGATGTAACAGAACAGGAAGCCATAAGCCAGAGCCAAGGTTTTGCTTGCCAATCTGTGAAATGGGTCCAGACCAAAGGAGAGATGGTATGAATGATGCCAATCACGCCTCCAAACCCCAGTGCAGGCATGAATAATCAATCAAAGACAACAGAACACAGACAGACAAAAGAGAGAATGAAGCGGAGACAGGCAAAGAAAGGTAGGGAGGAGGAGCTAGAAGCGAAGAAGGAAGAAAGCACAAGGAAGGAGGATGCCAGAGCAAAGAGCAGGCTTCAGGCATGCCCTGAGTATTACTGGAGCCATCGTCTGAGCCCTGGCTAACCTGGCC
The DNA here is from genome assembly GCF_021556685.1 of Rattus norvegicus. Lineage (NCBI taxonomy): Eukaryota > Metazoa > Chordata > Mammalia > Rodentia > Muridae > Rattus > Rattus norvegicus. The sequence continues at coordinate 96,304,782 of NC_141544.1, forward strand.
TCCGATGTACAGCAGTCTATGACAAGGTGAGAAGCTCTGAGCCTGCCTCGCCCACACAGGATCCTGGATTTGAGCCCCAGCATCAAAGGCAAAATAGCATGCGTGGTACAGCTCCTCTTTCCTCTGTTGTCCCCCAGTGATGTCACTTATTCTATAGGAAGTGCCATGGGCCAAGGCCTGGACAGTCTGGCCCAGTGAGCCCTGGACAGAGCCTAAGCTTTTTTTCAAGTCTCAGAAACCACTGAGTGGTTCAGTGGGCTGTACACCGAACTGTTCCTCCCACACATCAATAGACATGGCTTGTCTAGCCAGAAGCTTCCCACACCCAAGTTCTCTAGTCACAGGTGGAGAGAAATCAGACCAACCTATCAGTCCACTGTGCCCCTTAAGATATCCCTTAAGAAAGGGCCCTCAAACACCTAGAAACCTGGTGCTCCTGGGCCTGTGGCTACCACCTTCTCCCCAGCACAACATTATGGGGCCAGACTTCCCCTGAGGGTACCGTGTTGGCTGAACAGAAGTCAGTGAACAAAAGGAGGATAGACAGTCTGGACAGCTGTAGTGGGTAAACAAGAATGGCCTGGGGGCCCTCCCTTCTCTAACTATCAGCTACTCTTCCCCAAAGCAACCACCATAGCATGTCAAATGCCATCAGCGTCTCTTCCATTCATAGAGAACCAGAGGACACCGTATGCCACCCAATCTGCCACACTTCATGGGCATCATATCTCTCAGTGCCACTGAGGCTGGCGGCCATAATCCAAAGATGAATGAAGTAACCACCCCAGCCAAGCCAGTCCACCCAGCAGGGCTATGATCAGAGCAGAGCATCATTGGATCTCCTATACTACAGTGGCAAAGGGGTGAGGCTGAGAAAGAACAACAGGCACGCAAAACTGAAAGGTTCATTCACTTTGCAGGCCCTTGGAGCCTTGGGGCTTATCGGCAGTGGCCAGCTGGAGGCTCCATTCTCCCCTGGGTAGTCAGAAGCATCCCTGAGCTGAGCTCTAGGCCAAGCAGGCTGGGCTGACATCAGACACCACCATGGCTGGCGTCCAAGCTGAGATGGACAGAGATCAGACCCAGTTAATGTCCTCATTAACAATGCCCCAGCATCCTGCTAGGTCAGCCACACTGTGGGCTCGCCCTCAAGACAGGTATCCATCAGGTGGCTGCTATGTACACTCGAGCTGCTGGGAAATCTAAGTTAGTGTGGCAGGCCCCCAAATCTTGTCCTGCCCAGCCTTGAGACTGTGCCCAACCAGGATGAAGTTGAGCAAAAGAGAGTGCACAATGCTCGGGTCCAGACCATCGCAAAGCTGGTCACGCCCACCAAACACACCAGGACACTCTGCTATCCTGAGCAACACAGGTAACTTACCTATTTCAGGGGGTCTCAGCATGTCCTAATGCCCATCTTGTGGACTCTGTTCCTGTAGAGAAACCAGAAGATACTATATGAAGCTCCCCTGGAATCAGTCTCTTCTGGATATAGACATGCTGGCCCAGCCTGTTCTCCAAGCAGGACAGTGGTATCCCTGATCCTAGGGTTGCCCTGTGGTGCTCCTGACTCAACCACATACATCGCATGCACCTCCATGCCTCCACATATAACTGGGACTGTAGTTTGCATCAGGTTGACTTCCCTTCTGATGAGGTTGAGAGATCAGAGATATGGACTGACAGCGCCCTCTTTCTCCTCCCAGAAGACTGCATTATTAGGGTCTTGGGGCTCCACATGCAGCCCATAACTTCTTTGTGGGATGACGTCTGCCCCTCCCAAGGCTCCCCAAAGCTAGTTCCTGGCTCCCAGTTGCTATGACACTAGTGGCAGGCAAGTTGTAGGACTTGAAAGACTTGGTCTTGCCGTGCGGACTGCTCACAGTGCAGGGAAGTGAGACAGCACTGGTGTCTGCTCAGCACACAATTCCACCATGGCTCTAAGGAACCACTGCTTCCTGTCTCCGCAGACAGTCTAGGGACGCATTCTCTCTTGGTACATCTGGGCCTAGGGACACTGCCAGAGTACTTATGTCATACAAATGAAAAAAACCTGTATGGCACAGACAGTCAGGGATGGGTGGGCAAAGAAGGAGTTATCTCTGGGGTACTATGGTATACGTAATGGGAGTTCTTCCCTTTCTGGCTGATTCCAGACTGTTCTGTGCCTCTCCCCAATGCTCCTCCGTGGACTCCAGCTACCTTGTCCTAGAGGTGGTCTCTATGCCTCACAACAGCCTATCAAGCTTCTGGGTAAGAATTCCTTCTAACGTAGATTATGTGTGTGAGGCAGGCGGTGGCGGGGTGGGGAGGGGGATACAAGAGAGTTGGGGGGAGTACTCAGAGCCTGGTTTGCTGGCAATCCCTGAGGCCCTCTGGTGGCCACATCCAGCCCAGGCTGTGGCTGCCAGGTCGTTCAACAGAGAGTGGAGAGCTGGTTAAAGTGGAGAGTGGGCTCATGGACTATGTGGCGAGGGTCAGCACACAGCACCTGAGGCAAGGGGGAGCATGGCACATGCTGAGGCAAGACGACCGGCTGACGCTGGAGGAACGAACAGCTGGGTAGGGCTGTCTGCTATCCCATCTCCGAAGCCGAGGAAAGCCTCTGGCTGGGGAACGAACCCTGCTCTAACCATGACATTTCTGGGACAGCTTTGTTTTTAACTTAAATATTAACCCGGATTTTTGTCTCACAGAGAACCACGTGACTTTGTTATCAGCCCCAGTCTTCAAGAAGTCTCTCACCAGGACTTACCATTCGCCACAGCCTTGGCCACATGAGTTGTGAGCCAACATCTGACTGTCCGAGGTAGGTATAACTCCCTGTTTTACAAATGTGAAAACCAGAGCTAGTCCAGGTAGGATCTGGACTCAAGTCTTCCTATCCCCAGGGTTTCCCATACTCCCCACCCAGCAGGAAATGACACAGTTACAATAATATGAGTCCTGCCATGTGGGACTCCAGGAGAAAAGGCAGGAGAAAGGTGGAGAGGTCACCAGAGGAATGGGTGTCTTTCTAGGAGTGCTCTCATCTCAGGGGCATGGAACAGGAGTGGTCAGGGTGGAATAACTATGGTCAGCCAGCTTGCTGGGAGCCCTGAATCACCAGACGCACAGGAAATGACCAGAGACATTGACAGGGTAGTGAAACCAAGGCAGATCTAGTGATGGAACTCACGATGGGGGATAGCCAGCTTGAACCCCTTTAACACCCTGCTGAACTGGCCTCTAGGCTCTGGGGTCACCCACCTGGCCAAAGACCACTGGGTGCTTTGCTGTGTTCCATTTCTCCCATGGGGATGGTCTGAGCCCACCTGGGCCAGAGCCCGCCTCCTAGGCACACACATTGGCTTCTCCACCAATCCATCTAGAGCTAGAGACACTGCCATACCTGCCTATACCCCACAGACCTACTCAGACTCTGGGGAAGGTCTGGAGCTGTGTGATAGTGCCACTGACCTAACCACAGGGCTTAAGACTGGGATACAAGCCTGGCCTCCAAGCTTAAACGCCAGGCCAGCAAAGGCTGACTGTGTGGAGAGTTTCCACAAGTACAAGCTGAGTCAGGCCAGCCTGAGCCTGAGAAGCAGTTAATGCCACATACGCCCACCATGGATCAGGATGGCCTGCCTAAGAGCTTGCTCAGTAGTGTAACCTCAGCAGGCTGTAGTCTTGCATGGGTCTCCCTGGGCTCTGCTCTGTAAACATAGATAGGATTGAAAATACAAGCAGCTAGGAACATGCCCTTCCAGTAATCAACACGGGCACAGATACAGAGAGCCCTTCAGCCACCAGGCGGGAAAATTCATTCTGCTCAATGACTACTACCTGCCACAGCCAAACCATTCCTCCTGAGCCATCACAAGAACACACCAGCTGCCGCTATGAACACGGGTGGTCCATACACACGAACGGCTCACGTCTGGACTCCCCTGCAAAACCATTTCCATCTACCAGTGCCCTCCTGGGTTGAGGTGTCACCATCCCGTGACTATGAGGCCCTCAAATCTCCCGCAGAGCTCATCTCTGACTCTTCCCTAACTGTGCATCCTGACAATCAGCCAAGAAGTAGCGCTCTGGCTTTCCAGCTAGGCGTGTGTTGAAGAGCTCCAGGCTAGTCTGGGGCGAAGGGAACTCAGTCTGAATCCTTGTGCTGCACAAGCAAGGACAGGGTATATAGTCCTACTCCTATGGAGACTATGCAGAGGGTGCCTGGGGCTAGAAGAGGCAACCTGGAGGGGTGTGTGTGAGTGAATGAATGCAGGGAGCCACAGAGTACAGACTGAGGGTGGGAGGGGTGGAGCAGCTGGGACATATGGAGAGCCTTGGTCACCAACGTCTGTGCAGACAAGTGCTGAGGAGGGCACATCTAGGGGGCCCCAGGTAGGCACTGACTTGGCAGTGCTCAGAAGCACCTCTGTCATCATGCCAAGTATGTCCTGCCTATTTATGTAAAGGGCCCTCATGGACCCCAAATGGAAGGTGGTCCTAGACATCAAGAAGCATCAAATACCTCAGATGACACAAAACTGTAGGTCCAAGCCTTTCCAGATAGCCAATATCTGTCTGGACCACCTGCTTCTGAAGCAAACAGAACACAGGGACTGACTTCAACAGTCCTGGTATATGTCACCATCCCAGGATCACAGATCCTGAGACTCTCCGCAGAGCAGGCAACACTTGTTCTGGATAGACAGCCTGGGTCCTGGACTAGAGGGAAGGTAGAGGGGCTGGGGAACCCACTGTGGGATTGCAGGTACTCAGTGCATAGCTGGTCCTACTTACGGAGAGATCTCCCCAAAGACAATTTGGGCATGGCTCCATCCCCTGGCTTTATAAAAGTAAGCATGTGTTTTGCATTTCGGATTGTTAGCCCACATTAAGAGTCTAGCCTAAAAGTTAACACAAACAGGAACATTTTCTTTCTTTTCCGTCATTTTTAAATGTCTGAATCTACAGAGAAGAGTCCCTTAGTACTCTAGACACTGATACCTGACACTGAAACAAATACAGTTAAATATTGACTATAAGTAACATTCAATTATTTTAAAAGTAAAAGGGGAAAGCTACGGTACCCAAGCCTCTTGTGCAGAGCAACTTCAGACTTGCATATTCTCCAGGGCCGATGTCCCAGGGAGGAATGTAGGGGTATCTAGGGAGGAGATTCAAGCGGGGACACCAAACAAGGGATTCCCAGCAGCGCCTCCTCTCTCTATTGTGAGGCCTTAGGAGCATCGCGGTGCGGGGACATTCCCTTGGCATCACCAGGGTCTTGCCCTGCGCTCACCAACGGCCGTGCCACCCCAGGAAGTTCCCCAGCCCCACCGCCCCTGAGTCCCTTAAAGTTTCCATAGTCGTCAGGTCCCTGCTTGCAGGCGCTGCAGTGGCTCGCCGAGGTCAAGGCTGTGGGAGCTGGGTCGTGCTCAGCCCGGCGGCTTGAAACTGGCGCCGCGGCCAGGTCGTAAAGGGCCCTGAGGTCATGGACAAAGGGACTCGCCCCAGCGATCCGGGTCTCTGGGGGTCCCTCCTGGGCGAGTGCCGGTGAGCAGAAGAACCGGCTTCTGAACCCCGCCCAGACCTAAAGTCCGAGCCCAGGACCCTGTCCCTGACTGACTCCGCATCTCAGTCTAGGCGCTTTACCCAGCTCGATCCCCCAGGACCCACCCCCAGTCCTGGCCTGGACCCGAGTGTCCAGCCCCAGGCCCACAGCCGGACCCCGCCCACCCGGCCAAGCTCACCTGGCGCGCGGCGTGGGCGGCTCCGCAGCGCGGCCTCCGCCCCCAAGACTGGCGTCCCCAGGTCTCCCGGCGCGCGGGGAGCGGCCTCTCCAGCGTCCTGCACCGAATGCGGCTCCCGGGGCCACAACTTATGCGGGTGCGGGGGTTGGGGAAAACCCTCCTCCTCCCCTACCCCAAGCAGCCAGCAGGCTAGCCCTCCCACCCCTCCCGCGGCCCGTGCGCAAAGCGGACCTGGCTGGAGACGAGGCCTCCGCCCCGCCCCATCCAACCGCGAATTTTCCTATTGGTAGAGAGACGCGCCCCGCAACCCGCACCGATTGGATGGATGTGCAGAGATTGCGGCTTGCTGTTGGGCTCCTAGTATTGTCAGTCTTAGCCGAAGATCGGCCTCCCTGAGGAGCAGGCCGAGGCCCTGACACCTGCCCGGAATGCTGTGGCTGCAACAGCCGCAGGAGGCTAGGAGTTGCCCACTCCCGGCCACCTTCGGAGGAATTCTGGGGATAGTAGACTCTGAGCTGGAGCTTGCAGGACCGGCGGTCACTCCCGGATTCCAGAAGCATTGACTCCATCTCCACCCCAAGTTGGCAGGTATCCTGCTGTTTGCCGGACATTGAGCGTCTAATTGGCATATAGAATGGTATTTCTCCCACACTCCGCAAGAGTGTTGGTCTGCTGCTACCATTTTACAGATAGAAAACTGAGGCCCTAGGCGACCAGGGTGTGAACAGGCTTGGGGGCTCTCTCACTGCCCCCATAACACCTGCAACGAGGACGAGCAAGGTCAGCTAGGCTTGCATGGGGGTAGGGATGGCTGCGGTGATTTCGAGGGCTAAAACAGACTCTAGAAAAACTAGGGCTTTTGTCTTCTACGAAGTCTATATTTACAGAACTCTTGGGCACTCCCCACAGCTGCGTGAGACTGCTCGTTCTTGGGGCAATGATGAGAGTTCTGAAAGGGGAATTATGTGTTTATCTCTTCCCCACTCCACCATGGTGTCCCGATTTCCTCTTGCCCTACTTTGAGTTTGGAGAAATATCAAGAAGCTTTATCCACTGCCTGAAAAGATTAACACATTTTTCCCTGCCAGGTAGAGTACACCAACCACATCTCTATAGTGACATAAGTCAGTGGAGGACCCACGGGGGAAGCTGTAACATAAACAGGAGATGGCAGTGCAGACAGACAGTAGAAGCGAGTCTGGCCTGTGCTTGCTTAGAAGCCTTTCTTACCCCGAGTGCACCTGGAAACGAGCAACTTCTGGGCTGTCTGTGTTTCTCAAAGCCCCTACAGATAGTGCTAATGGAGGACAGGGGGTATGGGAAGAGGGTGGTTACCCAGAAAACAGGGCAAGTCTACAGCTGCCATTCTGGTTAAGTTGCTGTGCGCCAGCTGTACCCTGGCATGTCTTCAAAGGCATGCCCCTAGTCATCCTGGAGTCCCTCTCTTGAAGACAACCTAGCTCTGTATCACACTATTTCCCATACTTGCTGATGGTACAAAGACACTGAACAGGTTTCTTCTCTGCTGGAAAAGGGCAAAAGGGAGACATAGCCTCCCAGTGTAGCCGAAGGTAGGAATGCCCACTTCTGTAGAGAAAATCAGGGTTGATAGAGACAGCTCAGATAGGTTTCAGGGCTGCTGTCTTCCAGTCTCCCTACCAGGCAGAGGTCAAATCAGCAGAAGACACCACCACCCCCGTGTGTGTGTGTGTGTGTGTGTGTGTGTGTGTGTGTGTGTGTGTGTGTCTTGCTCTTTCTGTCTCCCTCCCTCCCTCCTTCTCCAACCAGCTGTTGGCCCTCTCTGTAGGGACAGTGCTGAGGAAAGCCACAGAAAGAAGGTGTATGTCTCAAGAAGATCTTCCTAACTAGTCAGCACTTAAATCCTAAACAGGTGGTTACAAAAAGTGGTGCGCTTACATTCTGAGGAATACACAATGAGCCAGCCTCAATGGGAGAGAATGTCAGAGTGCATAACTATTTTTTTTTTTTTGGTTCTTTTTTTTTCGGAGCTGGGGACCGAACCCAGGGCCTTGCGCTTCCTAGGCAAGCGCTCTACCACTGAGCTAAGTCCCCCACCCCGTGCATAACTATTAAAATGGGGGCAGAAATTGGATCCCCCTTCCCCTAAGTGGACTGCCGGTTGGGCCTCAGTGGAAGAGGATGTGCTTAGTCCTACTGGGACTGGATATCCTAGGGTCTTCCCCTTCTCTGAGGAAGAAAGGAAGGGCGTAATAGGGGGAGGGATTTATAAGAATGGGACTAGGTGGAGAGAAGGGAGGGTGACTGCGATCAGGATGTAAAGCTAATAAATAATTAAGGGAAAAAATAGGAGCAGAGGTTCAAGTCCTACCAAAGGGTCACCTGCTGTCTGTGATGGGATGTGAACCACTGTCCAACATGTTACATCTGTCTTTATGGGAAGGACTGGTGAGAAAGCTCATCCAACCCATGTCCCACTCTGAGGTGCATGGCTTGGTGCTTTGGGGACAAGCTTCTCTGTATCTGCTAGCCCATAACCCAGGCCATGCTCATTTAGCCTCAAGCCCATGTCCTGCTTGCACACCACTACTACCCCTTAGTCCTGTAGACCAATGGTCTGGCTGCTCAGCTGGAGACAGCTGGCGGGAGCACAGGGTGATCGTGCTAAGCTGGAGAAAGAATGGAAGTGCCTAGCTAGCTCTGCCACCTGCTGGCCAGAAGTCCTGGTCTGCGGAGCCCTGTCTTTTTGCAAATGGTTTCCTTTAGCTCTCAGGAGGAATGCTGGTGAGGCTGTGAGAGACAGGGCATAGCACAAGGGTGGCTGGGTTGCCTTTGCCTTGCCTTTGCCTCTCTGAGATCGTTTTCTGCAAAGCATCAGCACTGCGGTTTGAGACCATAACACCTAGATTGTCCATGCCACTTGGCGTCTTTAAAAATTTTTTAATTACATTTTGTGTGCACACGTGGTGATCAGAGAAAAAACGTAAAGGACTCACTTCTCTCCTTCCACCATGTGGCTTCCAGGGATGGAACCCAGGTGGCTGGGTTTGACAGCAAAGATCTATACCCAGGCGGCCATCTTGCTAGCCCTTTATTTTACTTCAAGTGAATAGCTTAACTGCTCTGAGCAAGTATATTTATATCTCTAAAGTGGAGTGAGTGAGAACTGGGTATGAAAACAACTGGGTTGAGAGCCTGTAGTACTTGTCGTCGTTGTCTTGAACGTGGTTGTCATCCTTGTCCTTGTATTAAGTACTCACCTTGGGGAGGACCTCTGATGCTCAATCCCCTGACACAACCTGATGCTAACAGGTACAAGAAGCCCCCAGTGAATCTCTCCGCCCTGTTCTCAATGCCCCAGTCATTGTCCAAACATAGCTCAAGCGTGGTAAATTCCTCATCCTTGGAGTCTGAACCTGCAAGACAGCCTCTGTGACTACTTAAGGACTATGGAAGGCTCGGTGGAGCAGAAGTCCATGTTCTGTGTTGTTTTCTGGTGCGGGCAATACAATAGACGAGGGGTCAGAGGCCAGGGATACACAGTCTGGATGGACTTGGAGGCGACAAAGGGAAGGGTGGTTATCCAGGACAGATGATGTGGTCTAGAGGTAAAGACCAGGACACAGTATAAAGGGGGTGTGTTGGGGGTGGGTCCAGCTCCTGAACCTGACGGAGTGCAGGGTCTATCTGAATCTCGCAGAGATAACCCACAAGGCTGAGGAGCTGTGGCAGCACGAAGAAACCAGATAGATACCCGCACCGCTCCAGCCTTGGCGCAGCTCCAGTCTTGGCGCAGCTGCCGGGGCGGAGCGCTGGATCTCTGAGCGACAGCACTTACGGCCAACAAGACCACGGCTGTGGGTTCGGCGCTCCGCCCCTCGCTACTGCGCTCAATAGGGAGCGCTCTGGCGGCGGGCCGGGCCGGTCCTGGGCTGGCAGCTAAGGTGCGCGGGTGCGGCACCCGGAAGTCGGCGGCGGCGGAGGCGGTGAGTGAGCGGCGGGTGGCTGGGGCTAGCAGTCTGCGCTCCTGGCGGGGCTGACCCACGGTCGGGCTCCGGGCTCTTGGAACGCGGTCTGGACCAGGTTGGTCGAGGTCGAGGCGGTTCTCACCTTCTCGTCCTAACTCAGTTTTCCCTTTCCAAGGCTCGGGACTCTAGTCCGACAGACCAGCCTGTCTCTGACAATTGAAAGCAACCCACACGGTACTGGAAGATGTTTCTGCTTATCCCTGTCAGGATTGGGTGCAGGGAGGGGGTCACGACAGCATGGGCAGACTTGCTGTGTAAGAGGCTAGATTGACGGGACAGAGCCGCATGGTTGTTGCAGGGTGGAGGGATGCAGTCTCCAGCGTCAGGGATTAGTCTGGAGCCTAGTCATGTCACCACTCTCACTCCGAAACCTCTTATGCTGCGGCCTCAGGCTTCACAGTATGTCAGAGTAAACAGCAAGTGCTGGGTCATTCCTATGACTGATATGGGGTTTACTGGGCTGGCGTGGTGAGTCCTTGCTCAGAACGGGAGGAGGACATTGCGTGGAGGCAGCATCCAGGCCAGGCCTGGCCCTACTCTAGGCCCATTGGAAGCGGAGGTTTTGCTTGTTTTCCTCTTGGACAGTGGGCAAGGAGGACCTGGTGTTGAGACCCCATCCATCGACCCTCAGCGTCGTCCCTGTATTTCATTCTGCCTGATAGGTCACATCTTTAGAGTTAACCTTATGCCCTTGCACAAGTCCCTGATCCTCACTGACCCCTCCCACCCCCGCCCCAGTGCCCTTCCCCCAGTGAAGCGTCTTGTTCAGCAGACCTGTCTGCTGCCTGGGCCTGCTGACCACTGATTTGCCACTACTAGGCCCAGCCATCTTCTATGGGGTAGATGTGACAGCTTTAAGGGTCAGGTGAATGACTCCTTATCTAGACAACTTTTTAAGGAAGTAGTCATTGGTCCAACCTTGAAGATAGAAAACTCTAGCTAAGGAGTCAAGTGTTCCCAAGGCTGCTCCAGGCCAGGGTGGTTGGCTTCCAGGCTTCTGCTCCCCCCACCCCAACCCCAGACCTCCTGGATCATGTGATCTGCTGCAGAGGGTGACTGTTCCCAGATAAAACAGAGACTCTGCCCCTCCACCAGATTCCTGGTGTTGCTACAGGGATGTGGGGTGCTGTGGTGCTCACATATGCCACCTCTTCAGGTTCCCTCACTGTGGTCCCCAACCTCACTTTCATTTATTTTCTTAAGTTTTGAGGGGCACGTGGCAAAGACACAGTTCCCAGCCGTCACCCTCAGCAGCCTGAGAATGTCCCCTAGTTTTAAGGACCTAACCTCAGATCACACCAGGGTTTGATGGTGAAAAGAACTCCGGGCTAGCCAGTTTATGAGCAGAGTTGGAGACTGTGTTAAAGATAATTTCCATAGAGGCTTAAGTATGAAGATCAGGTGCAAAAGAGGTGCTCAGAAAAAGTAAAACACGCCCCAGAGCTTAGGCTCGGAACCTCTCCGAAGCAGCTCTTTGAGTGAGGTCTAGAAGTTCTGTCTTATCACTTGCATGGGTTTCCGTGGCTCCTAAGTAGGTTGTAAGTCAAAAGTTAAGCCCTCAGGGGATAGAGGAAGGTAGGATATCTGCTGTAAACAGTTTTGTTTGAGGTTTTCTGACTTTGTCTGGGTAAAGAGATAAAGCCATACCCAAGGTCAGATGCATTTTTTCATGCCTTAAGCGTGAGTCATTGCTATCTTAACATAATCTATCTGTAAATGAGGTGGGGCCTGGAGGCTCACTTTTAATTCCAGCACTTGGGGTGCAGAGGCAGGCAGGACTCTGTGAGCTTAGTCGGGGCCACACAGTGAAAACCTGTCTATAAGTAAATGAATGAATGAATGAATGAATGAATGAGAGCATCTGTATATGAGAAGCATGGTAAGTACCAGCAGCCAGCAGTGTTCGCTGTGCTGGACTGTTTGCTTTTCAGTTGGCAAAGGCATTGACCGAGGTCCAGGATGAGGTCCTGCTCTGGTTTCACATCGCTTCACCATTGGGCTGTGTCTCTCCACTCTGCCTCACCTAGATGCAGGCCTCAGTCTGATCACCTTCTTGCTCTCATGTGTGGTACCCATAGCCTTTCCTTGGATGTGGGTGACCACCTGTACAAAGTGCAGGATGGGAAGGCTTGGAAGAGCTTCAGGATCAGCCAAGCTTGTTGCTGACACTCTGTGGGGAAGAACCAGAGTCCATCTTTTGGTGAAAAGATACTGTTATAAGTATTATAAGTATTATAAGTCAGCTTATAACAGTAGTGACTGTGAGTCTGGCATACATTGGTTCAGACCACAGAACTGGCTTGGTAAAGGGCTCCAGACAACAAGGTCACCTCAAACCTAGTTGATTTTTGAGATAACCTATACGACTTCCACCTCTTCTCACCTCAACTATTCATTGTTCCTTGTGGCAGGGTTTACAATGTAGTCTTGACTAGCCTGGAACTTGCTATGTTGCCCAGGCTGGCCTTGAACTCACAGGAGTCTTATTTCTCAGCCTGGGGGGGGGGGCTGTCAACTTTATTGTGTGTGTTTGTGCGTGTTCGTGTGCGTGTGCGTGTGTGCATGTGCATGCCTTGCTATGTCATCCAGGCTGACATGTGAATCAGCTATCCTCCTGTCTCTGCCTCCTAGGTGTGAGGATCACAGGTATTCGTGCTATACCCTGCTTTCTTTTGAGATTTCAAAAACCATATATACAAACTTAAAAACTCCATGTCCCAGCACCTACTCCCATGGTACACTGCTGACACTTGTGCCTACTGGCAAGGTGTCTCAGTGCTTGTCTCTATCCCCTCTGGGGAAGCTGTGAGCTAGAGATGGCTCTGTAGTTAAGAGCACTCGTTCTGGGGCTGGGGATTTAGCTCAGTGGTAGAGCGCTTACCTAGGAAGCACAAGGCCCTGGGTTCAGTCCCCAGCTCCAAAAAAAGGAACCAAAAAAAAAAAAAAAGAGCACTCGTTCTTGTACAGACTCTGGGTTTGGCTCCTAGCACCCAGATAGCAGCTTACAGCTCCAGTTCCAGGAAACCTGACATCCCCTTTGACCTCTGCAGGTGCCAGGCATGCACACGGGACGCAGAGACATACATGTAAGCTAAGTACTCATATGCAGAGATTAATTTTTTTTTTTTAAAGAAGAGGGCAGGGCTTGGGGATTTAGCTCAGTGGTAGAGCGCTTGCCTAGGAACCGCAAAGCCCTGGGTTCGGTCCCCAGCTCCGAAAAAAAAAAAACCCAAAAAAAATAAAATAAAAATAAAAATAAAAGAAGAGGGCATCAGATCCCATTACGAATGGTTGCAAACCATCGTATGGTTGCTGGGATTTGAGCTCAGGACCTCTGGAAGAGCAGTTTTAACCAGTGAGCCATTTCTCTCCAGCCCCCTTCTTTCTTTCTTTCTTTCTTTCTTTCTTTCTTTCTTTCTTTCTGGTTCTTTTTTTTTCGGAGCTGGGGACCGAACCCAGGGCCTTGTGCTTCCTAGGCAAGCGCTCTACCACTGAGCTAAATCCCCAACCCCTATTTTTTTTTTTTTAAAGAAAAATGTCATATTTTGTCTGGGCATGCTGGCACACCTTTAATCCCTGTACCTGGAAAACAGGTGGTCAGATCTCTTAAGAATTTGAGGCCAGCCTGGTCTATGTAGTGAGTTATCAGCCAGGGCTCCTGTTTCCAAAAAAAAGAAACAAACAAAAACAAACTAAACAATATCCTATTTATGTATTTATTATTTAATGCAAATGAGGTGATAGGAACCACCTGAAGGCCAGGCCTGTCCCTCCTGTGGGAGGCAAGGAAAAGACTGGCTGCCCTGCATCCACAGCTTTCTGCCAAACCCATAGTACGTTTGCTCTGTGCTGTTCCTTTGAACTGTGAGAAGACAATGACACCCTGATGTGAGGTGGAATTAACGTCTTGAGAATATTGGGGAGATCTGAGGAGAAGGTATGGCAGGAGACAGTTTGTCACGGTGGACTGCTGTGTAATAGCTGGGTTGAGCAGCACTGGCTTACAGAGCTCTGGCTGCCAAGATGGGAGGGGATGAGGAGGCTGCAGCTGATTGGTCGATTTCTCAGCCAAGGTCTCAGGAATGGCGACACTGTGTTCCATGTGTTTACCTCTTCTGCTGGCAGCTCCCTGGAGCCCAGATCACAGCCCATCACATCACAAGTTTCTGTCTGTCTTGTCCAGTCCAGAAGAACAGCTTCACCCCCAGTGATTTGACTGCGGGACCTAGTCACTGACCATCTTTTTCACACTGATGTTTCACTCCTTGTCGTTAAAATTGTCAGCTGTTGTCAGGCGGTCCTCATGCTCTGCCCTGCACCCCCCATGTTCTGTGCTAGGACATCGGCTCATTCTTACTTTCTGTCTCTTTGCATATATCAGCATGGGAAGAGAACAAGATGTATGAGCTTCCTTCTAGGTCTCTTTGGAGGTAGGCAGGTTTCTTCTTTGTCTTGAAACATGCCAACTGCAGGTATACAGGTTTTCAGCCTCTCACTTGATGGATTCTACCAGGAAGCCCATCCATTCACAGGCAGAGGCAGAAGCCATTGTTGGCACCCAGCATCTGCTTCTTGTCCCTGAGACCAGACGGTTCTGTCTGCCTTCTGATTCCATGGACAGATCTTGCTTATATGTAGTGTGTAATGGCTATTCCTGGTTGTCAACCTGACTATATCTGGAATGAACTTCAATCCAGAATTGGAGGGCTCACCTAGGATCCAGATCTTGAGGCTGGAAGACACAAGTTTCTGACCTGGATCTTAGCATGGAGATCTTGAGGCATAGTGGCCATGGAAAGCTTAGGCCCAGGCAAGGTAGCATACACCTTTAACTCCAGGAGACTGAAGCAAGGAGATCTCTGAGTTCAAGGTCAGCCTGGGACAAAACAAGTCCCAGATCCAGGTATGGTGGTGCAGACCTTTAATCTGAGTCATACCTTCTGCTGGAGACGTGTATAAGGACATTGGAAGAAGGAAGATTTACACTTCTTCACCTGCTTGCACTTATGTGCCAGCACATCTGTTGGAACCTACTTCTACAGGAGACCAGCTGACACAACTAGTCTCGTGGCACTGAGCAACTACTAGGTTCTTGGACTTCCCATTCACAGCTGCCCATTGTTGGGGTAGCTGGACTACAGACTGTAAGTCATCACAACAAATTCCCTTAATATAGAGAGACATTCCATAAGATCTATGACTATAGAGAACCCTGACTAATACATGAGACACTACAAAAGGTAATGATGTTTGCTCTCCTGGCTGCTACCTACCTGATGCTACTTCAGGGGCTTGTTGTTATTTGCCGTTGTGTGCTGCTCCAGGGCTGGGGCAGCACCATTGGAAGGATGCAATTTGGCTTTGAGCTATGAGGGCATCAGGTATAAGTATTCAAGTGCTTGTAAACCACTGGAGGCATGTATGAAACTGTGGGCTGCATCCCCAGCACCACATGAACATAAGGCGTTAACCAGGTTCAGTTCCCAGCACCTACATGATAGCTCGCAGCTATCTGTAGACATGCATGATGTACACAGACACATATGCAGACACTTATACACACAAAATAAATAAATTAAAAAACTAAAGACCTAAATTAATAGTGAAAAGCAGTAAGAGAAGGTTTATCCATTGTGGCCACACTGGGAAGGACAGATTGAATAACATGCCCACCCACCCCCCCATGCTTACCCATAAGGCCTGTTTAGTCAGGTGCTCTGAGATAGATGTCGGGTGATCGTGTCCTCTAAAGCAATGGCAGGGGAGGCTGCAATATTATGGAGGTGTCCTTGTGTTTGTAGTCTTTAGAGAAGGACCTCTGAACTTAGCAGATCAGTGAAGGCATAAGGTCATAATTTAGAAAACTAATCCTAGTGTTCGCTAGCCTCGTGGGCTACATGCCCATGGCTTAACAGTTTTGGGAAGGTGCTGGATAGCCTGTAAAACCCGGCCGATCCCCTCCCCAGGGGCAGCTTCTCAGGTCTAACATTTGCTGCAGGGTCCCTAACAATGAGGGTACAGTTTAAATAGAAGGAAGTGTCACTAAGCAGTTCTGCAAGGACACTTGGTCTTTCCTGTGAGGTCATCCGACACGGTGACTGTTTCTCTAGGTTGTCCCTGGACTTTAGCCTTTTCTCCCAGCTGGAGATCCCTGGGAGAATTCAGTTCCTCAGGTGCCTTGTTTTTGACGGTTGAGAGAGTCAGACTCGGGGCACAAATGTTTAATTAATTAATGTGTCCTCATTTCTCCCAGACAGGCCAGTTATGGTGCAGCATTGATGATACAGCTAAGCTTCTAGAAGATAACACGTTTTGTTTTGGTTTTTTTTTTTTTTTTGAGTTAAGATCTGTATTCCAGGATGGCCTTAAACTGAAGAATGGCTGAAGATAACCTTGAACTTCTGATCTTCCTGTCTATGTCCTAAGTGACAGAGCTCTATATATGCACTGCCATGCTAGTACGGAACAACAACTCTGTTATTTTAGTTTTTCAGTGCCAAAGCAGCCTGACTTTATAAACAAAACATTTCATTCTTTCTTTCCTTTTTTCCCCCTTTCTTTGTTCCTTTTTTTTCTTATAGATTTTTGGTATTGAACATACACAAGGTGTGGTGCCCACACTGGCAAACCTCTGTCTTCCACTGCCAGAAGATGGCAGTGTCAGGAGCATTCAGCTCTTGTAATAACTTGCTCGTTCTAAAGCCCACAGGCCCCCCTTAGTCCTTTCCAAGGCCAGCACAGTCATTTACCTGCCTCTAGACCTACATCCTTTTTTTTTCTTTTATTTTTATATGTATGGGTGTTTTGTCTGCATGTATGTCCGTGTGCCACATGCATGTACGTGCTCTCAAACACTAGACACCCCTGTTGCATACAGTCTGAGCTGCCATGTGAGTCCCGGGACTCAAAAACCCAGGTCCTCTGGAAGACCAGCCAGTGCCTTTAACCACTGAGCCATCTCTCCAGCCCCCAGACCCAAACTTTTAGCAGTCCCAGGACCTCTCATCATCATTGCCCCGTGGGCATCTATGAATAGCCAGGAAAGAAACCAGCTCTCCAGACACTGGAGCAGAAACTGGGGTGAAGGTTAAGTGCTGCACCATTGGAGCCTGGGGTTGCTGCCAGGCCCGAGGGTTTGGGAGTGCTAACATAGGACTGGCTGGATGGCACAGATGCTCTTCTGCTTGCATCATTCAGACAGACAAGGCTGGTCGCACTTTGGGCTCGGAAGGGACTTATTTAAAAAGACAAGAGATACAAAACACACACAGTAAAGGTGGGGAATTTTAGCCAGGTGTGGCATATTCCTGTGATCTCAAGACTCAAGAGGTAAACGCAGGAGGAAAAGGAGTCCCAAATCAGTCTTGGCTATATAGTGAGTTCAAAGCTATTGCAGCCTAAAATTCAGGTCATGGTAAGGAGCTGACATGAGACCAGCCTTGTAATAGAGCAGGAGATGGGGAGGCTGTGTAGCCAAGGACAGCTCAGAGAAAGTTAGGGTTGGAAGTCTTGACTGTCACAGGACACTGAGACCTTCCTTTGTCATCTCGTCTGCATAGAAGGACCTTGGCTGTTCTCAGACATGGACAGAGCTGTATAGTGTAGATATTTATCCATTCATTGTGTATTGACCAGCCCCCTGTATGTCCTAGCAAGTAGGACATACTTCAGAGTATACACCAGGACCCTGGTCAGGGAGGAATTCCATGAAGGCTGTGGGGCAGGGTGGGGATTATGTGCCCTTTACAGATTGGAGAATCTTTGACCACTTTTCCTCCAGGATTTGCTTAGGCATTCTGATTTTCTGTAAACACTCTAAGAATGAAGCCAATGCTAAGTAAGTGTGGAACTGACTGTACTTTGTGTACTCAGTGTTTATAGTTCAAATCTAATCTGTCTTCTGGTAGGCTCATGTTTTCCTTGTTCCCTAACAGGTACCACAGTTTTGGGAGGCTGTGGAACCTCTAGGAAGTGGGTGGGGCCTAGTTGCTGAAAATGGGCATGGTGGGCTCACAACTTTAATCTCAGCCCTTGGGAGGCAAAGGCAAGTAGTGTCTTTATGAGTTCGAGGCTAGCATGGTCTCATTTGTGGGTTTCATGGTTGAGGTCCCCATCTCAAAAAAACAAAGCAACACAAACAACTAAAAATAAAAATGAAGTAGGTCACAGGGCATTATACCCAAGTGAATCACACCCGGCCCTAGTTCAACCACTGTGTGGTTCTTGGTTCTCCATGGCATGAGGAGCCTCTGCCACAGACTAAGTCATGGCCTCTACTACACCCCGCCTACTATGATGGTCAAACTGTGAGCCAAAATCTTTCTTCCTCAAGTTTCTCTCAGATGTTTTCACAGTGAAATAAAAGGCACTAATGTAGAAATCTGGCCATAAAAGGTGCATTCTTCGTTTTATAACTAACTAAATCTGACCATGGAGTTTTTAAACTTTTAGACCTGTTCTACAAGGTGAATCTACAAGTTTGGAGATGTGGGCTAGAGAAGCCCCAGAATGTTCTAAGCTTTGTTGAATGGCTCTGGTATAATTGAATGAGCAGGATGCAGCTAGAAATACAGGTGGTAAAGACTGTGCCCTGAGTTTTTAGATGGGTGGAGGCCATATTGAAAGGTGAGCCGGAGACTGGAGAGATGGCTCAGAGGTTAAGAGCACCACCTGCTCTTCCAGAGGTCCTGAGTTCAAATCCCAGCAACCACATGGTGGCTCACAACCATCTGTGATGAGATCTGATGCCCTCTTCTGGTGTGTCTGAAGACAGCTACAGTGTACTTATATATAATAAATAAATCTTAAAAAAAAAAAAAAAAAAAGAAAGAAAAGAAAGGTGAGCCAGCACTGATCTGTGAGATTAGGGGCAAAAGAACAGAAAGATATGAAAAATCATGTAGTTTGGCCAGGAAGGGAGCACGAGTGTATGTTAAAGTGTATGGGGAGCTAACGTGGCCAGAATCGTTAGGGGAACCTTGGGAGGCAGAGGCAGCTGGATCCCTTGAGCCTGGTCTACAGAGTGAGTAACGGAACAGCCAGAGCTACACAGAGAAACCGGGTATCAAAAGAAGAAAAAAACCAAGCAACAAAAACCAGCTACATGTTTAGTACTGTGCCAAAAGCTCCAAGGTAGAACACTGAAGACTCACCTCACAACTGAGTGTGAGCCCCGCTTAAAGAGAGATGTCAGTGTGGATAAGGTTCTGACCTACGAAAACAGATGGCTGGTTTAGGTATGGCTAAGGGATCTGTGTTGTATAGCCGTTCCACCCACGTCAAACCCGGTGCTCTAGAAAACAAAGCGCCAGACTTAACAACAGATCAGTTAGCTCAGGGGATCTCTTGAAGTCACTACAGTGTTGCAGTATGGACTTTTAAAATGTGGAACCAGTATGCAGTGTTTTGCATCCAGGGAGTTGTGAATCTTCTCTGACCATGAGTGTCTGAGTTAGGGTTACTATGGCTGTTACAAAAGAAACACCAGGACTGGAAGCGAACTAAGGAGGAAAAGGTTCCTTTGGCTTACACTTCCACATCCATAGTCCATCACTGAACCAAGTCAGTAGAGGAACTCAAACAGGGCAGGAGCCTGGAGCAGGAGCTGATACAGAGGCCATGGAGGGGTGCTGCTGACTGGCTTGCCCCCCATAGCTCGCTCAGCTTGTTTACTTAACAAAACTTAGGAGCACCAGCCCAGCCATGGCACTGCCCATAATGGGCTGGGCCTCCCCCATCAGTCACTAATTAAGAAAATGCCTCACAGGCTTGCATACAGCCTGGTATGTGGAAACATTTTCTCACTTGGGGTTCCCTCCTCTCAGATGACTCTAGCTTGTGCTAAGCGGACACAAAATTAGCTATCACAGTGGGTGTACTCTTCATTTCTGAGAGTGTGTTTGGCCTTTTGTTATTTTCCATATTTTCAGAGGGTCTGTTTTCAATTAGAATTTGTTATGGCTCCTGGCTGGTCAGGGGCTGCTTAGGAAAGCAGGGGATCGCAGGGCTTCTGTTAGTGTTCTCTAGTCACAATGGTGTGCCCATCTCCCGAGCCCCAAAAGACCCAAGGAGCCGATTCTGAGACAATCACACTGGGTCTTTATTCAAGCTCCAGCTGGGCTCATCACTATTACTGATGCAGCGGATAGGGAGGGTGAAGCCCCAAGCCCAGTTCCAAGCAAGCAAACAAGCAAGGGGGCTTCTAGCTTGGCATGAATCTGATTGGGGGGCTGTTGTGGAATCCTCTGCCCTTTAAAATGACTGGCTGGTGCTAGGAGCCAAACCATCAACTTTCATAAGTAAATATCTTTAGTTACAACTGTATCGTCTGCGTTCCTCCTGATTGGTGGTTGTTAAGGAGTTACTTGGAAACCAGTGCTAAGCGCAGGTTCGGTGGTTAACTTGAGTTCAACCTTAGGTCAGGTTTTCTAAGATGGAGCCTGAATCCAAGAGGGAGTTGGTCTGGTCTCTCAACAGAAGTTACAGAATGTAACAATGTATTCCCATGCATAGTAAGGGAGTTTATTGGAATGGCTTATAGACTGCAGTCCTGCTAACCCAACAATGGTCAGCTGTGAATGGGAAGTCTAGTAGTGGCTCAGTCCCACGACAGTAGGTGCCTCATCTGGTCTTCTGTATAAGTTGGAATCCCAAAGAAAGTTCCAAGGCTGGCAAGTATGTGCAAGCAGGCAAAGAAGAATGAACGCTTCCTTTTTCCACTGTCCTTATGTAGGTCTCCAGCAGAAGGTGTGGCCCAGATTAAAAGTGCACACCACCACGCCTGAATTTGGAACTTGTTCTGTCCCAGACTGGCCTTGAACTCAGATCTGCTTGCTTCTGTCTCCTGGCATTAAAGGCATGCACTACCTTGCCTGGGCCTAAGTTTTTCATGGCCACTACACTTCAAGATCTGGATCAAAAGTGTGTGTCATCGCATGTCAAGATCCAGGTCAGAAGCCTGTGTCTTCTTCCAGCCTCAAGATCTGATTACTGGCATGCCCTCCATTTCTGGATTGCAGTTCATTCCAGATGTAGTCAGGTTGACAACCAGGAACACCTGTCCCAGCTTCTCACTGTTAATTCGTGCATTTGACTGTTTCGCTTGCATGAACAAGTGTGCAATGTGTGCATTGCCTACAGAAGATAGAGGGGTGTCAGACTCCTAGAGTTATGGGCAGTCGGACGCCATTATTTGGGTCCTGAGAACTGAACCCAGGTCCTCTACAAGAGTTGTGCGTGCCCTTAAGCACTAAGTCATTTTTTCAGCCCTTGCTGTTTGCTTTTTGATAAAGCATTTGGTAGCCACTATACCCAAGATCGAAGGGAATCGGGAGGCTGCGTTTTTCAGGCTAGCAGCAGAACTTGTCACTGTCCACGTGGTGCAGGTTTCACAGGCTCACGGGATGGATGAATTATAGGGACATGGAGGCTTACTCCTAGAGCAGTGGTACTCACCCTTCCCGATGCTGCAACCCTTTAATACAGTTCTTCATGTGCTGGCCCCCAATGATAAAATTATGTTTTTGCTGTTTCATAACTGTAATTTTGTTACTTGTGAACCATAATGTGAATATCTGATATGTGAATGGAATATAAAAAATATAAAGGAAACACTACTGGTCCTGGGTTTTAGGTTTTGGCATCAGATGAATGAAAAAAAAGGAAATAAAAAAAGGAAAAAAAACGTGAGCGCTCCTAAGTCTGATGGAGGAGAAGGTTCATTATAGATGTGGGCGATCATAGCCAGAGGTGGGGACATCTGGGAGATGTGTGGTCTGTGGGGAGCGAGCAGGAGGGGAAGGGAGCTGGGACAGAGGGTAACCAGCTGGGCAGCCATAAGGCCAAAGGTACAGAGAGAATGGGTAACCAAAATGGTTGGATTATATGGGGAAGAGCAGCCCAGACCCCTAGGCTGGAGAGCTAGAAGTATGCCAGTCTAGAGGGCCCTGTAATGTATTGCCAGAGAAATGTTAGAGATCTCCCAAAACCAGACAGGAGTGGATCCGATGCAATCACAGTAGGGCCTTTTTATTGGAGCTGGCTTGGGCCCCTCAGCGTACCGCCATCATGCAGGACGGTCTTGGTGATGAGGAGTCCCGAATATCTATGGGGCAAGGCTTTATTTATAGTAAGCAGCAAGGGAGGGGAGGACAAAGGACTAAGTATGCAAGCATCTAACTGGAAAGCCACCATGGCCTTAGCATCATTGGCAGTGCTGGAAATCAAATCGTAAACTTAATTTCTATCTCCCTCTGCCTTGGTGGTCATTAGGCAGGGGGTGGGCTTGTATCTCGGGGATGCAGATCTGTTGGGGTAATAACCTGGAGATGGTGGTCTTGTGGGGAGTGTAACCTGGAGACCCAGGTCCTGTTGTGGTTGAGCATAGAGACTGGAGCTAGGCTTAGGTTTTGTTGTGGGGTAAGTTGTAAATTAATCTTAGGTACTAACCTGTTAGTTTACCTGAGTTCAAATTTAGGTCAGGTTCTCTAAAACACAGTATGAATTTAAAAGATTTGGCCTCTCAGTAACAGGTAGTGACTGAGGGATACTGGGGGACCTGGTGGTCAGTGTCTTTTATCTGTTAAATAGGCATCTCAGCCATTTGACCCAGGCTTGAAACCTAACAACATACAGAGTATCTGATGATATTAGACGCCCAGTGATTAGACCCAAGGGTTGAGAAACACGGTCCTAGATGGTTTTTGTTCGTTTGTTTTTGTTTGTTGTTTTTGTTTTGTTTTGTTTTTTTAAAGGAAAGTCTTCTAGGCCAGGCAGTGTGAGGCAGGGTTAGTTTTCCTGAGGAGATTCCCCCAAGTGCTTGCTCTATGAAGCTGTAGGGATGAAGAGTAGGTTATGACAGACCCCCGAATGCTGGGGCTGCCAGGAATGTGAAATGTTCACTGAGCAGACCCTGGAAGCGATGATGGGGCCCATATCACACTCTGAGGCCTACACGTCAGCTGGGAACCACAGAGTTAAATGTTTTCCCTACTGAGTTTCTGTCTTACTTTGATCTGATCTTTCCTTACTGTGTAGGATGGGTGTGTTGAGTCTGGGACTGACCAATTCGTCAGCCCGAGGTCAGGTACAGGCTCCATCAGCAGCGTTCTGGCCCTGTGGGATATCTTGGTAGAGCAAAGGAGTGGATTGGGCTGCAGAAGTGGCCGAACCAGAGCCCATTGATGGGCCCTAAGGCTCAGCCTAGTAATTTCCTCAGTCCTGAGGAATGCAGTGAATCTAACAGCTCACAGATGCTTACAGAAGGGGAGGGCTAAGGTGTGTCATCAGGAAGCAGGGGCCATTGCATGGCCTCACGCCAGGGTACTCCCCTCTTGAGTCACTGTGTGCTGACTTCTTGCAGGGCCACAGTTCAGATGTTGGTGAAGAAACCCAAGACCACCTTCACTCACTCAGCTGACCCGATAGGACTCAGAGAACTCCAAAGGTCCTTGCATTCCTGTTTATAGTTTATAACATCGAACGGGTATAGATTAAAATCAGCAATAGAAAAGGACAGAGCACAGAGTTAGGCAAGACCAGGCCAACTCTCAGTGGAGCTGGGTGCCCTGCTCAGTTCTCAGCAGTGTGTCTGAACAACACACGTGGAATTTGCTAGCCAGAGAGCTTGCTGACCTGGGTATCCATGGTTTTACTGCGACTCGATTATGTGGAATTGGCAGGTTTCTGGCCTATGTGGCCGACTTTTTGTAGTTTCCAGCTGATAGCTCCATGCCCCAAGGCCACTGTCACCAGTCGTAGAGCCTCTCTGGCATTGCCCAAGGCTTTGTGTTAGTGAGGACTCTTTCCCCCAAAAAAGATACTCCAAGGAGACTATTGGAGTATACAGGATGTGGGTAGCCAAGGTCTCAAGCCTGCACTAAGCCTGCACTGTACATACCTTGGGTGCCAGCCCACTGAGCAGAGAGGGTGTGCTTGTGTGGGTGGAGATCACTCCCAGGAAATGGGGTGCTCAATTTTCCTAGATGGGCTAAGGACATAGTGCGAGCCCTCTGTCCACTGACAAGTGGGCGGGAGGTGTGGGTGCTCTGGGCTTTTTCTGCACTTGTCACCTCAAGACCCTTTCAGCATCGTCCCTAGTCCCTGGGCTACAATCTACTGTCACAGCCTCAGGATGGTGCTTTCAGAGAGGTACCCTCAGGATGGAGGCCCCTGTGCTCAGCAGGAGGCCATGCTCTCCTCCACTTCTACAGATGCCCAGAGGATCTTTGGTTCTGTTTTCCATTTTATTGTATGCGTATAGGTGTTTTTTCTACATGTATGCCTATGTAACACATGTGTACAGTGACCAGGGAGCCCAGAAAAGGCACCGGACCCCCGGAAACTGGAGTTACAGATAGTTGTGAGCCACCTTGTACATGCAGAGAAATGAGCCCGGGTCCTCTGAAGAGCAGCCAGTGCTCTTAACTGCTGATCTATTTCTCCAGCTCTTCCTTGGAGTTCTATTTTTAAATCTCTCTCCATTGAGACTGACTAATCTGGCCTCGAGCAATTCTAAATCCTGTATGACCCTGGTCACTCTGGCTTTTTTGGACTGCCAAGAACAGAAATTCTACTGAACTCACTAGCTAATGAGCCCAGGAATGGCAAGGTAGAATTATCGTGAGGAAAGCCAGGCATATCTCTCCCCAGGTCTCTTAAGGACCCCTTGTAGTACATGTGGTCTGTTGTGGTTCCGTGGGCTCTGCTGGTCCAAGAACATGGGAAGCATCTGATGTGCTCAGGGTGTTGACCCCGTGAGGCGGTTCTGACTGTCTACACACCTAATGTCTCTGTACGCAGTGTATGATCAGAATGGACTCAGGGTTTGCTCTAGGCACAGGTGAACAGGAGCTAGAAAAGGACTAAAGAAGCAGCCTGTCAGAGGGGGCCTCACCGTGCCCTGAAAAGAACATCAGATCCATGGGCACTGGGCTGGGGACACCTGGCATTCACAGCGGCTTGCCAGCAGCTTCCTGGGGGAGACATCTGGGGTTAGATTAAGGCAGGATGTGTTATGGGAGAGGTATATCCGGAAAGGTATGAGGAGTAATTTGCTGGCCAGAGACAGCAGAGGGGCTGTGGGGCATCGGGCCTGGCTTGAGTGGGGGGTGAGGGATTGGAGAGAAAGGCAGTTCCTGATGGTCCCCTCCCAGGGGCTGGCTTTCCTCTGGTCCTTCTCTCCCAATAACTGCGTCTTCATCGAGGCTGCAGCCCTGAGCTCTAACAGCACCTCCAACTCCAGGCTGCCTGGAGACACATCGATGGCCTTCCTGTGGACCATGGAGCCCTCCCCATCTCTCCAACCTAGAGGGCTGGTCTGCTGCCCTCCTGGGCCAGGTTCTGCAACTGAACTGGAGAAACCCTTGATCTGGCTATGTCTGCTGACAGCTGCCTCTGCCAGGGGCCCCGCCCAGTAGCCTAGGGAGGACCAAAGGAGTCTAAGGTCCATAGTGATGGCCTCCTCCCTAACATCAGCAGCTGGTAGAAGGGGCAGGTATGTCCGAGGCCCAGCACGAAGTCAGTTCTTTGCACTGGTTCTTTGCACTGCCTCTGGGTAACTGCTGGGCTGTCTCATTAGCTATGTCCTCTGGTCTTGAATTTATCACTGCTCTGTCACACACAGACATACATACACATATATATATACACATACTCATATACATACTCTTACTCATATACACACACACATATACACACACACTATATACATTCTCTCTCTCTCTCTCTCACACACACACACACACACACACACACACACACACACACACACACTCCCCATACTTCCCATAGTGCTGTCGGGCTTTGTAGCCCCTCTGGCTGTTGTTTTTCAAAGAACTTTGTAAAGGTTCCTTTTTGTACTTTGACACCTGGTTCTCTCTCTTACTTTTTCTATCCCATAGCTGTTTTCCTGTCTGCTTTTGTTTCTCTGGTCTGTGATATGCATGTCAATCTTTCTTAATTGCCAAGGTCACTGAATTTTAGGGTCCTTTACCCCACAGTGTGGCTCTGTCCCTGTTTAAATGGAATGCTAGGTATACCACAATTTCTCTTAGAGCGCCCCCATTTTATTTTATCTTATTTTTAATTTTTTATATATGAATGTGTTGCCTGCATGTATGTGCGTACACCATGTGTGTGCCTGGTACCCACGGAGGCTAGAATAGAGCCTCTGAGACTGGAGTTACAGATGGTTGTGAGCTGTTGTGTGGGTGCTGGGAATTGAACTGGGTCCTGTGGAAGGGCAGCCAGTTTTCTCAGTGGCTAAGCCATCACCCAGCCTCTCCCTTTTTATTTTTTAAATATTATGTATGATTCTTGTTGTGTGTAGGTGTGGGCATACACGCCACAGCATACTTGGGGAGGTCAGACGACAACTTTGTAGAGTCAGTTCTTTCCTGTTATGTGTGAGTTCCTGGAGTTGAGCTCAAGCCCTCCCACCATACCGTGCTTTCCTTTTTTATTCATACACAGTATCCCGCAAGCTTCTAAAGATAGCTGTGGGTATAGTCCTCCCTTACCCTGTGAGCATTTGTCTCAGCCTTCTACATGGCTTTGTCTTTATGCCTCTCTGGAAGTTGCTAGAATCTAAGCCCCGGTTTGCCATATACCCTGGGACAGTCTTGGCATTGTCCCAGAAAGCTGAGCCTGCCTGCTTCCCCAGGGCTCTAAGGCAAGATGTAGCCATGACAGGCTATGTCCCAAGCCCCTCTACACTGTGGTGCAGCATTACTCTGGTAGCAGTCTGCAGACTCTTCATTTCACAGACCCAAGATCAGAGCAGCCAGTGTCTGCCACAGTGATGCCCCTGATGTCCCTGGAGCTTCAAAGGCTGTCATAGCTGCTCTTAGAATTCCCGAAGGCACGAATGACGCTGTCCCTAGGCCTGCAATTCTGCGGTTTCTGCTAGTGTGCCCCAGCGAGGCTTTGAAGGCCCTCATCTAAGGTGACGCCCTGTATGGCTGCACGGAGACTGGAGCTAGGAGTGCCCTAAACTGAAGAGACTAGGCTGGGTTCTGGGTGCATTATGCTAGCCTCTTACAAGGAGGGCCATCAAGGGCCTGACCCACAGACCCATCTTACACGTGTGTTGCCTCTTGGGAGGCACCAGAGTCAGGTGGTCTTGGCATGCTTACCACCTAGGACCAGGGTTTGTGCAGTGACACAAACCCTCCAGTCCTGAGAGCGAGCACAGCCTGACCTACCCCAGGGCCTCCAAAGATAGGACACCAGTGACCCTGACCTCCAAGGCATCTTCCATTTGTGATGTGTGGTCTCCTCTGGATATACACGTACTCACAGAGACAAATGCACACAGACACAGATACAGGTACACACCTGCAAAGTGACACACGCACTCCTGCTCAGGCACGCCAGCAAACTCACGTCTACCCGTCCAATCACTGCTTGGCTCCCTCAACACTGGAACGGTTTCTTGGCTGCCCCAGGTGTCAGCTGCAGGCCTTAGCTCTCGTGTATGTTTCAGGGCTCTGCGAGTCTCCTTTCCAGAGTCGTTGCACAGAGATTAGCTCTGATCTCAGGATTAGAAAGTAGAGGAATGCTTTCTGGGCCCCAGGGGCTCTGCAGCATGGGGTCCTTGCCCCAAGGGGCTGTGTACTTAGTCCATGTTTACTTAGCACCCAGGTGTGCACACGCCTGGCACTAGTTTCTGCGTACTAATGTGCGTATGCAGAGCCATTAGGTCCTTTGGGTGGGCGTGTGCTAGGTCACAGATCATGCTAGGTGAGCGGGCCCGATGCCTGGCCTTGGGGACCGTGGGCTAGGATGGAGTCTCCCTCTGTGGCTCATGGGCAGGACTTGGTGCTACTGCTGGGAAGAGGACTTGCTACCCTTTCACCCCAGCTTCACATGTGGCTCCTATTGCGGCCGCTGCTCCTTCCAGCACCCGCTTTACCACCGCCGTGTAGTGCGTCCAGGGTAAGGGAGTGTCATGGTGGTGGACTTAAAAGCTGATGCCGAGGGGCCCAGGTGAAGGGAGATGTCCGTTATGTTCCCAAGCTTCCAGTGCTCACCAGTGGAGCCCCACCCACTGACGGAGATGTCAGAAAGGCCCTCTGACACTGCTGTTCTTAGCTCATTGTTCTCCTTTTCCCACAGACCTCGTGACCGTGCGAGCAAAGCCACCCCTGCAACCCATGTGCATCATCTTCTTTAAGTTCGATCCTCGTCCCGTTTCCAAAAATGCGTACAGGTAACGAACGCCCTTGTTCTGCCTCTGCCGTGCTGCCCCAGGCCTGGGGTCCATGGTTGCTCCTCACCCCTGGGGTGCCATGTGTGCAAGAGACAGGGCAGCCTGCTGGCTGTGTGACCAGCCTCTGAGTAACCTGAGTCCTGGTCTCTGGAGCCTTGGAGACATCCTATACATGGTTCTGTTGTCTCGGACAGAGGCTGCCTAGCATGGGGTGCTGGAAGGAGCACCATCCTAGAGCAAGGGCTCAGAGCTAATGCGCAGTGTGGTGAGACGGAGGGATGAGGTGAAGTTCCATGGGCTGTGATTAGAGTCACATCTGAAGAACTGGAGTGTGGTAACAGTGAGCCGCCGGGTTGGGTTGGGGGAGGTGTCCGGCTGGTGGCAGACTGAGGGAAGCATCCATGGATTTTGCCTGGAGTAACTGAGTATCGGCTAAGGACATGGGAGACAGTAGGCAAGGATGGGAACTGGACGCTTCCCTGCGGGTGAAATCAGGCAGCACCCCCTTTGTTGGCAGCACCCCTCTGTTCTATAGCACATGCCAGCATTCGCTTGTCCATGTAGAGCACAAGAAAGAATGGGAAATGGACTTGGGAATCCCTCTCGTACATTTGTCTGGGGCATTTAATATGCGTTGCAGAAATAAAGTAGTTTCAGTGAGGTTCTCATGTCGAGCCACTTGGCAGAATGACAGACACCACCAGGCCTGGCACAGTGGCTGAACTCCCTCGTTTTAGTCTACTAGGATGTAGGGACTTAGTATTTTCTCTTCTACAGAGGACGAGCAACAGAGTTGGATCAGGCCGCAGGAGCTGATTCTAGCGCTCTGGCAGGAGGGTAACGAGAGACAGGGTCCATTCTGCACATGGAATCTTGCAAGGAAAACGATACAAACAGCTAGTCACATCACAGAGCTGTCTGGCGAGAACGGAACAGAGTAATGAGTTCCTGAAGAACGGAAGTGAGAAGCAGTTGCCACACTGTTCACACAGAGCAGCGCCCTATCCGCCACTCCCATATTATGTCACAGTGGGCTACTGGAGAGATAGCTCGCTGCTCTTCTAGAAGGCTGGGGTTGTTACCAGGACCCACGTAGCACTTTATAACCGTATGTAACTTGAGTCCCTGGGAACCCAGAGCCTTCTGACCTCCACACACACCGGGCACCCCAGTGATACACAAATATATATGTAGACAAAACAGCCATACATATACAATTAAAAAGGGGTGGGGGGCTGGAGAGATGGCTCAGTGGTTAAGAGCACTGACTGGGGCTGGAGAGATGGCTCAGCGGTTAAGAGCACTGACTGCTCTTCCAGAGGTCATGAGTTCAATTCCCAGCAACCACATGGTGGCTCACAACCATCTGTAATGGGGATCCGATGTCCTCTTCTGGTGTGTCTGAAGACAACAACAGTGTACTTATATATAATAAATGAATAAATCTTTTAAAAAAGGTGGGGGGGCTCATGGATTGTACAGTTGTGACTCCTTGTGGCCAAGATGTTCTTCGGGTATCATCCGGCTAGATCCTGCTGGAGTCTACCTTCTAAAGTACCTGAAGTTATGACATTGGTCACAGAGCATGTGCTAGGCGAAGGTACCTGCCTATTGGTGCCACTTATATTGTGCATTGCTGGAGCTAAGACTAGGGGAACCCCAGGTTTCAGGAGCCTCCTACCTGTAAAAGCATCAAGTGTGTCTCCAGCGTCTTCTGTTAAAACCTAACTGTACCAGCAACCAAGCTGAACTTCATCTCTACAGCATAGGCAGTAAAGGCTGGGTGTGAGCCTTCACTTGCTAAGCTGGGAAGTGTCATGGCCCCTCCTTACTCTCCTTGGCCCTTATGCTCACGCAGACAGAGCCAGCAAAGACAAAGTCGTGTTTCTGTTTGGGGTGACACAGCCTAGCAAACAGTTCCGTAGTCTTAGGTGACATGTGGATCCTGGGTTTGGCCAGAGCCCGCTTGATAGTTTTTGTTCCTTGAAAACACCTGCAGGTAAAATTAGAATTTTAAGAATTTAAAATTTAAAAGAAATTGGCAAGTGGGGTCTAGCGAGATAGATGGGTCAGCAGTTAAGATCACTGTCAGCTCTCCCAGAGGTCCTGAGTTCAATTCCCAGCAACCACATGGTGGCTCGCAACCCTCTGTAATGGGATCTGACGCCCTCTTCTGGCATTTGGGTGTACATGCAGCAGAACATGCATACAGTACATTTTTAAAAAAGGAAGGAAGGAAGGGAGGGAGGGAGGGAGGGAGGGAGGGAGGGAGGAAGGAAGGAAGGAAGGAAATTGGTAAATGTACATCGTACACATCAGGTAGTGAAGCCCTTTGTAAGCCCTATGTGTTGTGGCTGCAGACATGTGCCATCCCAGTCACACAGTGGGCTCAGGCAGGACAGGCAGATGGGAAGGAGGAAGAGGACAGACACACAGCAACAGAGGTAACACCGCTGCCATCCCCGTTCCTGGGGGTTACCCCATACTCACAGCCTTCAACCAGGCTCAGCTGTTAACAGATACACCCTGAGACATGGCCTGAAAGCTTTGTCTTGCTTTGGGTGGCTAAAGTTCTCCTGTTCCTCCCCCACAAGGGCATACTCAAGCCTGTGTATATGACAGGCTCCACCCACCTCAGACCTCTGCTTCATCAATCCTGGGCCTCACGGCGGCAAATCATCACCTCTACGTCTAGTTAGTCCGAAACCCTTAACCTTGACCCAGTCAACAATAGGATAATTAAAAAGCTGGCTTAAAAGACCTGAGCCTTAAATGCCAATTGGAAGCCAGATGTGGCTCACATCTGTATTCACAGCAGTGGGGAAGCAAGCAGGAGGATCAGGAGGCATTCGAGGCCAATGCAGGCAACATGAACTCTGGAAAAAAAAAAGATCATAAATCCAGGCGTGGTCCTCAGGTCTTACTGTGGCTGTTGCAGATGGCATTTGAAGTGGGAGAAAAGTCTTCTATGTTCTTATAAAGTCAAACCACCAAGGGCACAAGTACTTGACTACAGCTACTGTGGTGGTTTGAATGATAATGACCCTATAGGCTAATGTGTTTGAATGCTTGGTCCCCAGTTGGTGGAACTGTTTGGGAAGGATTAGGAGGCGTGGCTTGTTGAAAGAGGTGTGTCACAGGGGATGAGATTTGAGACTTCAAAAGACTTGAGCCACTCCTAGTAACTCATTTCTGTCTCCATCTTGTGGAATAAGGTGTAAGTTCTCAATGTTCCTGCCAGCCTTGGCTTGGCCATCATGGACTCTAACCCTCTGAAACTGTAAGCCCCAAATTAAACACATTCTTTTATGTTTCTTTGGCCACGATGTTTTATCACAGCAATAAAAAAGAAACTATGACACATAACAACCACAGGGTGTTATGGGGTAAACTGTGTCCAGGTTCTTATATTTAAATTCTAACTACAGGGGCTGGAGAGACGGCCCAATGGTTAAGAGCACTGACTGCTTTTCCAGAGGCCCAGAGTTCAATTCCCAGCAACCACATGTTGGCTCACAACCATCTGTAATGGGATCTGATGCCCTCTTCTGGCGTGTCTGAAGACAGCAACAGTGTACTCATACATAAAATAAATAAAATCGTTTTTAAAAATCAGAAAATATAAAAAAAAAATTCTAACTGCTGCTGGGTGTAGTGGTGCAGGCTTTTAATCTCAGCACAGCAGAGCCAGAGCAAGGTGGCTGTCTCTGAGTTCTAGGACAGCAAGAGGTACAGAGTGACGCTATATCAAAAAACCAAAAAATAAAAAATAAATAAAAATTCTGACTGCCAGTATATCAGAATACAACCCTCTTTAGAGGTAGAACTTCAAAGAAGTGATTAAGGTAAAATGAAGTTACAGGGGTGGGCCTGCCTTGATTCGATATGCCGAGTATCCTGAGAAGAGACAAGAATACAGACACACAGAAAGAGGCTGCTATCATCAGAGAGATAGAAGTCAGGGACCTCGGTGGAAGATCCATGCTCTTAGACTTCCAGCCTCCCCAGCTACTAAGACAATAAACTGCTACTGTCGAAGCCACCAGCATATGGTGATCTGCGATGGGGCGAGAGTCGGGCGCTCAGCTATCAACATACAGGTCTGTGTTTCTGACGGAGATGAAGATGATCTCACTAAATCAGCCCTGGGAAACAGAATAAAAACAAACCATATTTTTCCAACTCTGTGGGCAAAGCTCACTTCAGTAACTACTTCCATTCCAGCTGCAGGGATGTCCAGTAACGGTGGCAGGCTGCAGCCCCCAGCCGTCACCATCGGCACAGCCAAGCAGCCTTCTGACTTGTTCACTAAGAGGACAAGTGGGCAGTGCTGTAGATCCCTGCCGAGATTCCCCCAAACCACAACCCCTAAAGATCAGTACAAACACCCTAAAGTCTCCCAGGTCAGAATCAAAAAATATAAAACTGGAAAAGATGCTTGAAATTCGTGGGGCTTAAGGTACATAAAACTCAGTAGTAGAGAATTAGCTCCAGTCCTTAACACTGTGAAAGAAAATACAATAAAGCAATTATTGACCCCAGGACCTTAGTTTAACCTAGGTAGCATAATGCCTTCTACGGGAATAGGTCAGGTCAAACGTATAAGTAGTGCTTATCACTATGGCGGTAGTTGCGTTTACCTCAAAGTCTCTAACTGATTAGGTTGTCTGTAAGAGTATTTCATATAAACAGCTTTGACAAGATTGATCAATAACCACAGTGAGTCAGTGTAGCACATCTATTCACCCAAAGAGCCATGATCTGGTGAAACTTGCATTCTTTATAAATTTAGATGCAAGCATGTCCCCTCATTTCCTGGGGAAATGTTAGTGTTTCTTTCTCTCCCATGCACAAAGCTAAAAATGATGCATTCTAATTAAAGATGTGTTTCATGAGCATGTGGCGTGCTTGCATGTCTGTAGGCACTCTTGTGTGCATGTGTTTGCACACATGCATGTGGAAGCCTGAGGCTCATTTTGCAAGCCCTGTTCAATCACTGTCTGCTTTATTCACCGAGACAGGGTTTCTCAATAGAATCCAGAACTTGCCTTAGAGGCAGCCCATGGTCAGTTTGCTCCAAGGACTGGAATTGCAGACAGGCCACCATGTGCCAATTATAAGGGTGCT
Organism: Rattus norvegicus; assembly: GCF_021556685.1. NCBI lineage: Eukaryota > Metazoa > Chordata > Mammalia > Rodentia > Muridae > Rattus > Rattus norvegicus. The sequence continues at coordinate 96,337,862 of NC_141544.1, forward strand.
GGAAACTTGAACTCAGAGCACAGACGGACCTTCATAGGCACTACAGTCCCTCCATGTGTTAGCCGAGAGTCGTTTCCGCTCTCACCTAGGATTTGAGGTGAGCACTTATCTCTCAGTACATCCCTAAATTACAGAATCTCTGCAAGCCATCAGCATGTAGTGTTCTTGAATAACTAGGCACACACATTTCCTGCTTTAAAATATGTCGTTGAGGGACTGGAGAGGTGGCTCGGCAGCTAAAGCAGTGGCCGTCCTTCCAGAGCACTCAGGTTTGAGTCTCAGCACCCACATGGCGGTTCACAGCCACCTGTAACTCCAGTTCTTGATCTGGCCTTGTGGGCTGCATGCAGGCGATGCCTTGACATAATGGTGCCCATGTACAAAGTTCAAAAACAAGGAGCTGAACACCTAGGATAGATAGGACTCTGCTTAGGCAGCTTTTGTCACCCCCCCCCTTATTTATTTGTTTCACGTTTCATTTAATAGAGTTACGTCAGAGTCAGTTCCTGGGGCCATGGTCCTGGCCTGGCTCTCAGGGCACTGCTTGTTGAGAACACAAGTTACCAGCAGGGACTGCCTGGTTCCACTGTTCCCCAACTAATTCATTTTCCAGAGTCTGGGACACAAGAATAGAGAGGGAACACTAGTACTTGAGCAAAAACCTTGAGCATGGCCGGGAAGAAGCTGACCCCACCCCTGGGAAAATGGGGTCTCTTAGCCCAGTCCATGCATCTTCACTGCAGCCCATGCCTTGGGTGCTATGGTTTCTTCCTCCTAGCCCCTGCAGGCTGGGCTCAAAAATGTGCCCTTGTGAACGCTGGCATTGCTGACAACACAGGGAACATCCCTACCCCAAAGGGGGCAGCACCGAACTCGTTTGTTGAAGGTCCAGAGTTGTTCTGAGTGTCTGTGTCTTTATCAAGGACAGTGATGACCTCTCCCTACCCTAGATGACTCTCCTGGAAGCGATAACTGGGACAAGGGGGGTAGGGCAGTCTGGACGTGGTGAGGCTTCTACAGGAGAACCAGACGGTTCTGGTTTGTAGAGCTATTCTACAAACAAGGTAGGGTAGTCTCCCAGAGGATCCCCATGCCCCAGGTGCTACTGGCGTCCAGTGTGTCCTCAAGCTCCTTTTGATGGAAGTTCTAGGTGTGCTAGGGGGTTTGCAGTGGACAGGCAAATCGGTAGGAGGAAAGTGCCCCACCCCAGCTTGACCCCTGTGTGCTTGGTAATACTGTGAGGAATCCTTTACTGGGCTGACACTTTTGGGGTATGAGATGGAATGAGGCTGTCCCACAAGACCTAGTAGATCAGGCAGAGACCAGAGATGCACCTCCATTCTTCCATGCTGCCTCCTGCAGCAGCCTGGAAGACATTCACTCAGGTAAGATAGTAAAGTGTGATAGTGTGGTTCTTCTTCTTTCTTTTTAAATTTAGATGGAGGTTTCATTGGGTAGCCCTGTCTGGCCTGGGACTCAGAGATCTGCTTGTATTTGCCCCTCTGCCTCTGCCTCTCTAGGCTTGACTTCACCACTGGGGGAAAAAAATCTCAGAGTGACTCAGTATGAAGCAAAGCTGGGGTTTATTGAGAAGAGATTTTAACACAGGTATGAGATAAGACACACCCAGGGGCAAAGGTGGGCTTTCCCGGAGAGGCGTACTTCAGTGTCTGCAGTGTATGAGAGTTTGGTCCTTCTGAAGGTACATCTCAGAGGTGCATGTAGATTCCATGCCTCCCGAAAAAGTGTCTCCAGGATTGTAGAACTCATACAGTGGCTCCTCAGGGGCACTGGGTCAGAGTAGTTGACAAAGTAAAGATCACATGGGTGACAGGGAGGGTGAAGTTACTTTTACTGTAAACAGATTTCAGTTTTATTTGTGACGTTCTCAGCAAACTTCATTAACATCTGGGTAAAGTACTAAGACCACGCCCATGGGCCTTAACACGTAGTTCATTGCTGATCTGACACTTTTTTTTAAGATATATTTATTTTGGGGTTAGGGATTTAGCTCAGTGGTAGAGCGCTTGCCTAGGAAGCGCAAGGCCCTGGGTTCGGTCCCCAGCTCCGAAAAAAAGAACCAAAAAAAAAAAAAAGATATATTTATTTTATGTCTATGAGTACACTGTAGCTGTCTTCAGACACACCAGAAGAGGGCATCGAATCCCATTACAGATGGTTGTGAGCCACCATGTGGTTGCTGGGGATTGAACTCAGGACCTCTGGAAGAGCAGTCGATGCTCTTAACCACTGAGCCATCTTTCCAGTCCTGATCTAACATTCTTATTTGAAAAGAAATCTGTATAAAAAGAACATTGTCTTTATGTAGGCAATCTTTTTTTTTTCTTCTTCTTTTTTTCGGAGCTGGGGACCGAACCCAGGACCTTGCGCTTGCTAGGCAAGCGCTCTACCACTGAGCTAAATCCCCAACCCTGTAGGCAATCTTTTAAGAAGATTTATTTTAATTATTATTTTAAATTATTTATATTTATAATTTAATTTTATAAAATAAAATTATTATTTTAAATTATTTACAAAAGTACAGGTGCCCACAGATACCAGATATGTGGAGTTTCCTGGAGCTGGGACAATTGTGAGCTTCCTAGTGTGTGTTCTGGGAACTGAATTCTGGTCTTCTGGAAGAGCAGTTCAGGTTCTCCCCCCCCCCCCCCCCAGCTGGGGATTGAACCCAGGGCCTTGCGCTTCCTAGGCAAGCGCTCTACCACTGAGCTAAATCCCCAGCCCTGCTGAATCACCTCAAGTACCTGCCCGATGTCAGCAGTCTTGACAGTGAATATTCATTTTACTAGAATTCTCAGCTCTGAGTTTGTGACATCCTTCAACCCTCTCCATTCCCACAAACCCCTCCCATGCCTCCCTCATTTTCTTTATACCCAGCCTCATACTTTCTCCCATCTCTTCCCAGCACCAGCCTGTCTCCTGAGCAGGGGCCCTCTGGCTTCCCCCAAGCTGCCTAGAGCTCCTGTGGATTTATGGTGGGGTTCCCATTCATGTTGCTGCTGTTGTAGATTTGATGTTAAACGAGAGGCTGCAGGCTCCATGGTGGATCACATGCAGCAGTCCCCAGCACATGGCTTCCCTTGAACTTTCTTCTCCTAGGCTCATCCTGGCAGCCAACAGAGATGAATCCTACCACAGGCCGTCCAAGTTGGCAGACTTCTGGGAGAACAACAGCGAGATCCTCAGTGGTAAGTGCGTCTCCACACGTGCTGAGCAGCTCTTTGCTGTGGTCCACTGTGAGGTGGCAGCCACCAAACAGGGCTGGTAATGGCCCTGCTTCCACATGCAAGTGCAGAATGCATGAGTAGCCATAAATGGTTTAGGGGGGACTTGGCCAGCCCCAGAATTAAGCATCTCTCTTGTGTTCTTAGAAATATTCCATTATCATAACTTTTTTAGATGTGAACCAATTGTTAAGAGACAGTTTGCTCTTTGCTTTAAGGCCGGTTAGGCAGATGAGAAGCCAGCCCACTAGAGCTGAGGGTGTCCTGCTGCAGCCTTCCTTGGTACTTACCCAGAGCCCCAGGCTAATGGCCATTCGATATTCCTCAGTTGAGAATTCTTTGTTTAGCTTTGTACCTCATTTTTAATACGGTTATTTGATTCTCTGGAATCTAACTTTTTAAGTTCTTTGTATATACTGGATATTAGCTCTCTATTGGATGTAGGTGGTAAAGATCTTTTCCCAAGTTTGGTCCTAATGACAGTGTCCTTTGCCTTACTGAAGCTTTGCAATTTTATGAAGTCTCATTTTGTCGATTCTTGATCTTAGAGCCATTGGTGTTCTGTTCAGGAAAATTTCCCCTGTGCCCATGTGTTCAAGGCTCTTCCCTACTTTTTCTTCTATTAGTTTTCAGTGTATCTGGTTTTATGTGGAGGTCCTTGATCCACTTGGACTTGAGCTTTGTACATGGCAATAAGAATGGATCAATTTGCATTCTTCTACATGCTGACCTCCAGTTGAACCAGCACCATTTGTTGAAAATGCTGTCTTTTTTCCCACTGGATGGTTTTAGCCCCTTTGTCAAAGATCCAGTGACCATAGGTGTATGGGTTCATTTCACGGTCTTCTATTCCACTGATCTACCTGCCTGTCTCTGTATCAATACCATACAGTTTTTTATCACTATTGCTCTGTAATACAGATGGTGGTTAGGGATGGTGATTTCCCTAGAGGTTCTTTTATTGTTGAGAATAATTTTTGCTATCCTGGGTTTTTTGTTCTTCCAAATTTGAGAATTTGAGAATTGCTCTTTCTAACTCTGTGAAGAATTGAGTTGGAATTTTGATGGGGATTACATTGAATCTGTAGATTACTTTCAGCAAGATGGCCATTTTTACTATATTAATCCTGCCAATCCATGAGCATGGGAGGTCTTTCCATCTTCTGAGATCTTCTTCAATTTCTTTAGACTTGAAGTTCTTGTCATACAGATCTTTCAGTTAGTTGGTTAGGGTAACACCGAGGTATTCTATTGTGAAGGGTGTCATTTCCCTAATTTTTCTCTCAGCCTGTTTATTTTTTGAGTAGAGGAAGGCTACTTAATGTGTTTGAGTTAATTTTATTTTATTATTTTTTAAAGATTTATTTATTTAATGTATATGCGTACACTGTAGCTGTCTTCAGACACACCAGAAGAGGGCATCAGATCCCATTACAGATGGCTGTGAGCCACCATGTGGTTGCTGGGATTTGAACTCAGGACCTCTGGAAGAGCAGTCAGTGCTCTTAACCACTGAGCCATCTCTCCAGCCCTTGAGTTAATTTTATATCCAGCTACTTTGCTGAAGTTGTTTATCAGCTGTAGGAGTGTTTATCACCTTCCCAGAGGGTGGAATTTTTGGGGTCACTTAAGTATGCTATCATATCATCTGTAAATAGTGATATTTTGACTTCTTACTTTGAGTACTATATTGAATAGATAGGGAGAGAGTGGGCAACCTTGTCCCTGATTTTGGTGGAATTGCTTCAAGTTTCTGTCCATTTAGTTGATGTTGGAGACTGGTTTGCTGTATATGACTTTTACTATGTTTAGGTATGAGTCTTGAATTCCTGATTTTTACCATGACCTTTACCATGAAGGGATGTTGAATTTTATCAAATATTTTCTAAGCATCTAACGAGATGATCATGTGGTTTTTTTTTTCTTTGAGTCTGTTTATATAGTCGATTATGTTGATAGGTTTCCCTATATTGAACCATCCCTGCATCCCTGGGATGAAGCCTACTTAATCATGATGGATGATCATTTTGATGTGTTTTTAGATTTGGTTTGTGAGAATCTTATGGGATATTTTGAATATCCATAGAGAATTTGGTTTGAAGTTCTCTTTCTTTGTTGGGTCTTTCTGTGGTTTAGGTATAAGCGTAATTGTGGCTTCATAGAACAAATTAGGTAGTGCTCCTTCTGTTTCTATTTTGTGGAATGGTTTGAAGAGTATTGGTATTAAGTCTTCTTTGAAGGTCTGATAGAATTCTGCACTAAATCCATGTGATCCTGGGCTTTTCTTGGTTGGGGGACTTTTAATGACTTCTTCTATTTCTTTAAGGGTTATGGGACTCTTTAGATGGTTTATCTGATCCTGATTTAATTTTGATACTTAATATCTATCTAGAAAATTGTCCATTTCATTGAGATTTTCCAGTTTTGTTGAGTATAGGCTTTTGTAGTAGGATGTGATGATTTTTTTAATTTCCTCAGTTTCTGTTGTTTGTCTCCTTTTTCATTTCTGATTTTGTTAATTTAGATACTGTCTCTGTGCCCTCTGGTTAGTCTGGCTAAGGGTTTATCTATCTTGTTTATTTCCTTAAAGAAACAGCTCCTGGTTTTGTTGATTCTTTGTATAGTTCTTTTTGTTTCTACTTGGTTGATTTCAGCCCTGAGTTTGATTATTTCCTGCCTTCTTCTCCTCCTGGGTGTATTTGCTTCTTTTTGTTCTAGAGCTTTCAGGTGTGCTGCCAAGCTGCTAATGTATGTTCTCTCCAGTTTCTTTTGGAGGCACTCAGAGCTATGAATTTTCTTTTCCTCTTAGCACAGCTTTCATTGTGTCCCATAGGTTTGGCTATGTTGTACCTTCATTTTCATTACATTCTAAAAAGTCTTTAATTTCTTCTTTACTTCTTCCTTGACCAAGTTGTCATTGAGTAGAGCATTGTTCAGCTTCCGTGTGTATGTGGACTTTCTGTTGTTTTTGTTGTTATTGAAGACCGGCTTTAGTCCATGGTGATCTGATAGGATACATGGGATTATTTCTATCTTCTTGTATCTGTTGAGGCCTGTTTTGTGACCAATTATATGGTCAATTTGGAGAAGGTACCATGAGGTTTTGAGAAAAAAATATATTCTTTTTGTTTTAGAATGAAATGTTCTATAGATATCTGTTAAATCCATTTGGTTTATAACTTCTGTTAGTTTTACTGTGTCTTTGTTTAATTTCTGTTTCCATGATCTGTTCATTGATGAGAGTGGGTTGTTGAAATCTCCCACTATTATTGTGTGAAGTGCAATGTGTCCTTTGAACTTTAGTAAGGTTTAGTAAGGTTTCTTTTATTAATGTGGGTGCCCTTGCATTTGGAGCATAGATATTCCGGATTGAAAGTTCATACTGGTGGATTTTTTCTTTGAATATGAAGTGTCCTTCCCCATCTTTCTCGATAACTTTTGGTTGAAAGTCTATTTTATTCAATATTAGAATGACTACTCCAGCTTGTTTTTTGGGACCATTTGCTTGGAAAAAATTTTCCCAGCCTTTTACTCTGAGTTAGCGCCTCTCTTTGTCACTGAGGTGTGTGTTTCCTGTATGCAGCAAAATGCTGAGTCCTCTTTACGTATCCAGTCTGTTAGTCTGTGTCTTTTTATTGGGGAATTGAGTCTATTGATTTTGAGAGATATTAGGGACCAATGATTGTTTTTTCCTATTATTTTTGTTGTTAGAGGTGGAATTATGTTTGTGTGGCTGTCTTCTTTTGGGTTTGTTGAAAGAAGATTACTTTCTTATTTTTTCTAGGGTGCAGTTTCCCTCCTTGTGTTAAAGTTTTCCACCTATTATCCTTTGTAGGGCTGGAGTTGTGGAAAGATAGTGTATAAATTTGGTTTTGTCATGGAATATCTTGGTTTCTCCATCTATGTTAATTGAGAGTTTTGCTGGATACAGTAAGTAACTTGGGCTGGCATTTGTGTTCTCTTAGGTTCTGTATGACATCTGTCCAGGATCTTCTGGATTTCATAGTCTCTGGTGAGAAGTCTGGTGTAATTCTGATAGGTCTGCCTTTATATGTTACTTGACCTTTTCCCTTTACTGCTTTTAATATTCTTTCTTTGTTTTGTGCATTTGGTGTTTTGATTATTATGTGACGGTAGGATTTTCTTTTCTGGTCCAATCTATGTGGAGTTCTTCAGGCTTCTCGTATGTTAATGGACATCTTTTTCTTTAGGTTAGGGAAGTTTTCTTCTATAATTTTGTTGAAGATATTGAATGGTCCTTTAAGTTGGGAATTCGCTCTCTTCTATACCTATTATCCTTAGGTTTGATCTTCTCATTGTGTCCTGGATTTCCTGGATGTTTTATGTTAGGAGCTTTTTGCATTTTGTATTTTGACTATTGTGTCTATGTTTTCTATGGTATCTTCTGCCCCTGAGATTCTCTCTTCTGTCTCTTGTGTTCTGTTGGAGATGCTTGCATCTGTGACTCCTGATCTCTTTTCTAGGTTTTCTATCTCCAGGGTTGTCTCCCCTTGTGATTTCCTTATTGTTTCTTTTTCCATTTTTAGATCCTAGATGGGTTTTGTTCAGTTCCTTCACCTGTTTGTGTTTTCCTGTAATTTTTTAAAGGGATTTTTGTGTTTCTTCTTTAAGGGCTTTACCTATATTGTCCTGTATTTCTTTAAGTGAGTTATTTATGTCCTTAAAGTTTTCTAACAACATCATGAGATGCGATTTTAAATCAGAATCTTGCTTTTCCGGTGTGTTGGGGTATCCAGGACTTGCTGTGGTGGGAGAACTGGATTCTGATGATGCCACGTGGCCTTGGTTTCTGTTGCTTAGGTTCTTGCAGTTACCCCTCACCATCTGGTTATCTCTGGTGTTAGCTGGTCTTGGTGTCTCTGACTGTGGCTTGACCCTCCTATAAGCCTGTGTGGTCTCCTGGGAGACCAGCTCTCTCCTGGCAGGACTTGGGTACCAAGAGCTTTGGCACAGGGCCAGCTCCAGGCTCAGACGGAAACTGGAAAGCCTCATATGACATCTTAATGACTCCTTTTACTCAGACTTGAGTGCAGTGGCCTAATTGTCTGGCTAGGACACCTCCTGTTGTCTAAGGTCTCTCTCACACATGCACATCCCTGGGCCATACCTCCCAGCTCCTTTCCTATGGCTCACTGGGCCTGGACAACCTGGTGTAGGGCCTAGTGGCAGCAGCATCTACCCTATGAAGAACTGTGTGTTCCGGCAGAGCTGTGGAACATGCCTCTTGAGGACTGGGCAAGAGGTACCAGTGGGGCCCATCACAGTGACTCGGCTGCTGGTAATTCTGTCTTCTGCTCTAGGGCTCGACATGGAAGAAGGCAAGGCAGGAGGAACATGGCTGGGCATCAGCACACGCGGGAAGCTGGGGGCACTCACCAACTACCTACAGCCCCGGCAAGAGCCAGACGCCCGCGGCAGAGGTATGGGATCGCTGGGATCAGGTGGGACCTAGGTAGGGTAAAGCCAAGACACACTGGGGAGGAGCTAAGGCAGGGCTGGCAGAGTAATGGAAGTGCATAGGTACAACGGGGAAGGGGGAAGAAAGAAAGGCACCCTGCCAGGGTTTCTGCTGGTGGCCCCCCACACCCTCCATCCCTTTCACAACAGTGACAAGAAAAAGAGATGCCCAAGTATTGCCAATGTGATTATACCATTGTCCTTTATGGTTGTGACTCCCCGACCACATATCATTGTCCCCTGCCTGTTAAGTTTCAGCTTTCTTTTTATTTTCTTAAAGAGATTTATTTATGGGCTAGAGAGATAGCTCAGCGGTTAAGAACACTGACTGCTCTTCCAGAGGTCATGAGTTCAATTCCCAGCAACCACATGGTGGCCCACAACCATCTGTAATGGAATCCGATGCCCTCTTCTGGTGTGTCTGAGGATAGCCATGGTGTACTCACATAAAACAAATAAATAAATCTATAAAAAAAAAGAAATTTAGTCATGTATGTATGTATTTTATGTATATTAGTACATATATACCTGCATTCGAGGGTATTGGATCCCATTATAGACCTTTGTAAGCTGCCATAGGGGTACTTAGAATTGAACTCAGGGGCTGGAGAGATGGCTCAGTGGTTAAGAGCACCCGACTACTCTTCCAGAGGTCCTGAGTTCAATTCCCAGCAACCACATGGTGGCTCACAACCATCTGTAAAGAGATCCGATGCCTTCTTCTGGTGTATCTGAAGACAGCTACAGTGTACTTATATATAATAAATGAATAAATCTTAAAAAAAAAAAAGAATTGAACTCAGGACCTCTGGAAGAAGAACCACTGAGCCGTTTCTCTTTCCCCGAGTTTCATCTTTCTTAATGCTGTATTTCCACATGAAGGTAGAGTGGACAGACGTTATTTTCTTTCATTTATTGTTCATTCCACCATGTTGAGATTGAACACTGGATACCAAGCAGGCTAGACAAGGACTTTACTATTGAGATCTGCCTCTCACGTACATGTTTTCTTTCCCTCTAGACAGGGTTTCTCTGTATAGCCTTGGCTGTCCTGGGACTTCCTGTGTAGACCAGGCTGGCCTCAATTCAGAGATCCACCTGCCTCTACCTCCCAAGTTGTGAGATCAGAGGCATGCACCACCCCCCACCCCAGGCCTAGAAAGTATTTTTAAAACCATTCTCCATAATCAGTTATCAAAGTATGGCTGACTGCAGATGTTGGAGTCCCAGTGAAACCCCTCCTCCTATATCCTCCTCCCCAGAGGCCCTACTTCAGTCTTCCCTGAGGCAGGAATTTCTGTGTGCTGTCTTGGCCATTGATGTGTGCACTGTCCACAGGTGAACTTGTGTCTCACTTTCTGACCAGTGACATGGACAGCCTGTCCTACCTGAAGAAGGTCTCTACAGAGGGGCACCTATACAACGGCTTTAACCTCATAGCAGCTGACCTAAGGTGGGTTTGCTTTGGTAACTAGGTCTTTAAATACTTCGCTACTGCTCCCTGTCCCAGTCAGCTTGGTTCCCTTTCCCAGGACCTCGATTAAGGGGTGTTTGGTAAGCATCTGAGGGCCTAGGCTGCCTCAGACCCAGTGAGTGACAGTAGAGAGTGACGCTCAGGGCTCCTTGAGACAGTGTAAAGATCACTGGTTTGCTATATGAGCGAGAGTCGCAGTGGGAACTGGCGGTGCTGAGACTGAAGAGCCTGTGGCTTGGGGTGGTTGCAACTGGGCATTACCCCTCCCATGGGGATGCTTCACCACAAATAGTCTGTCCTCACCAGGCCTTTGAACTCCCGGGTGGTTCTCTCTTGGTGATGTGGCTGTAGGAACACAAGTTTATGCTTAACCTTTCAGGGAGGTAAATGTCCTTATCTCCCTGATGTCAGTGAATGCTGTGCTATGTATGGGTTTCCTCCTGAGGGGAGGCTGCTGTCAGTCTATATCCAGATGTCTGTCCTGAGCTGTCTCCTACCAGAGGGTTGGGGAATCCATAGATGGGCCCGAGGCTCAGTGTTTCCTGAACATCCATTGTTTTTGCTGTGCCCTCTGTCACTCCTGGACTTCATGGGTAGACTGACTCAGTGGGGAAGCTGAGTGAGGGGCAGTGGGCACAGGAAGAAGGCCCAGAGTGGGAACTGGAACGGCACGGTGCCATCCTCCCTTCTCCCTTTGGGGGTTCCTAGAGACCATAAACCTATCCTTGCCCTTCTTTCCAAACATGGAGCTGTGTATGCTTTTTCCATAGTAGCTCCATGTTTGATCCAACCCCAAGAAGCCAGAGCATGGGACAGGAATTCACTAGCTGCGTCCGACAGCTGGGAACCAGGCCACTCTCTGATCTGAGCAGATGGACAGTGGCAGTTGGGCCTCTGGAAATCTGAGTAGCCTTCCTTGCAGTTGACCCTGCAGGGTCAGAGGACAGCTAAAGAGCATTCCTGCAAGTCAGGCTGCTGTTTCAATGGCTGAGGCTGCAGGATATCACTTGGGTACTGAGAAACCAAGATTCTAAGCTGGCCATGATGAAGCACCCCTTTAATCCCAGCACTTGATTCAGAGACAGTTGGTCTACGTAAAGCATAGAGCGAGACAGGCCAGCTAGGACCAAACAGTGAGACCTGTCTCCAAACAAGCTACTAAGTCCTGTGCCACAGAGATGGCTCAGTGGCTAAGAGTGCATACGGCTTTTGCAGAGGACCAGAGCTCAGTTCCCAGAACCCACATCACATGGCTCCTGCAACTCTAGCTCCAGGGAATCCTAGTGTCTGGCGTCCACAGGCACCCATACACACATAATCAAAAATAACAAATCCTTAAAAACAACAACAAAAACAACAAGAAGAAACCAAGGCCTACAACCCAGAGAGATTTGTCCTGGTCATAGTTGTTGTCCCCAGGACTGGCCTTTCCCCTGTCTGTCCAAAGCAAGGATAACAGGGACCCCAATATAAATACTCAATACCATGGGTCCTAACACAAAAAAATAAAAATAAAAAGAACAACAAAACAGAACAGCCCCCCACCCCCAACAAGATCTCCAAAATGTATTACCTAAACATCTTAAGAAAGTTTCAAGGACTCGGGTGAGGAAGAATACAAAGGAATATGAACCCAGACTATGGCTGCTGAGTCTGGGGGCAAGTCATGCCTGGTGTCCAGGGTGTCCATGTGGAACAGGAGGAATGGTCTCAGTAACCAAAGCCACCACACCTGTGTTCATCCATTCAAGAGGTATTCAGACTTACTTCTAAGGCCCAACTTATCCTTGGCCCCCACAGGACTGTTCAAACACATGGGTCTTTTGGGGGCCATACCTAGCCATAGCATAATGCAAACTACATTTAGTCCAACTTCAAAAGTCCCCGTAGTCTATGGCGGTCTCGGCAATGAGCTCAGAGTCTCTTCTGAGACCCGTGCAGTCTCTCTCACTCTTTTTTTTTTTTTTTTTTTCAGAGCTGGGGACCGAACCCAGGGCCTTGCGCTTGCTAGGCAAGCGCTCTACCACTGAGCTAAATCCCCAACCCCCTGTGCAGTCTCTTAACTGTAATTTCCTATAAAGTCAAAATAAATCAGATCACATACCTCCAACATCACAGGATATACATTACCATTCCAAATGTCACAGTGAGAAAACACTGGACAAAAGCAAGGACAAAAGTCAGCTGGGCAAACTCCAAACTCTACGTCTCCATGCCTGATGTCAAAGCACTCCTCAGATCGCCAACTCCTTTCTGTCTTGTTGACTGCAGCACAATTCAGCACCAAAAAAAATCTTCATTCTCATGGGCTAGTTCCACTCCCTGTTAGATTACTTGCACTGACAAAGGAAGTCTCAGCCAAGTTTAGACTTTGTCCTCTGGCTTACTCTCCCAGACAGCATTTTGATCAAGTGTAGCAAACTTATAAAGAAAAATACAAAATGTATGGTTCAAGTATCAAAGGGGCACCAGGAAGTGCAGTGGAGCTAAATCCTGTGTTCAAGGAGATAAACAGATTAAGGGAGTGGTGACAACATCCCACCCCCACAGTGACACACTTCCTCCAACAAGGCCACACCTCATAACAGTGCCACTCCCTGGGCCAAGCACATTCAGACCACCACAGTGCAGCTATCACAACATATCCTTGCCATAGAAGTATGAGGAAGTCTTCCCTCCTCCTCACTGGTTCCATAGTGAGCCACGAGTGTACCTGTAGGGCTGGGCAGTGCTTGGTGTCTCTCAGGCCCTGAGGCTAGGCTAAGGTCGGCCACTGTCTTTGTGCTAGTCACTAGCCCAGGGTAGAGGCAGAGCCATAAGGTTACTGGGCAGTGCTGGTGCTTATGACTCCCATCTGACTTTCTCTGATTTTTGGCTTCTATTCACAGCACAGCAAAAGGAGATGTTGTTTGCTACTATGGAAACCGGGGGGAGCCTGAGCCTATTGTCTTGACACCAGGTGAGCCTGCTTTGGTGTCTAGACAGGGTAGGGACTGCTCCTATGTTGGAAATACTATGTGGTAAGAGCAAGACCCCTGGGAAACAGCATTATTGGGGTCCAGCACAGCATCGTAAACTAACCTGGGGCCAGCTGCTTTCTCTGTTCACAGCCTATGGACAGTCCTTGCTGGTAACATCTTGGGTCTGTGGGCCTTGGATATTGACTTGGGTGCCTACAACTGAGCTATTGGCTCATATCATTTCAAGACTGGGGATGTTTGAGTCCCAGGCGGGCCAAGGGGCTCCAGACCCCTCCCCATTTGCTGGGTTATGTCCAGGCCAGGATGGGATGGGCTGTTGAGATCCTAGAACCAGCAGCCCACACCAAAGCATGGGTTTTAGTCCATCCCACTTAGCTCTCCTACGCACCTCACAAGGGGCTCTCTGCCAGCTGTGGGCACTCTGCCTATAGTACCCTCAGTGCCCTTGGTGCTGTATGTGCTTCCTGTCTTGTGCAAGCCCCAGAACAGGTCCAGTAGCACCCCTAAGAGCAAGCTGGTGCCTTGAAGTCCTGAGTGTAGGCAGTCGTTTGGGTTCATCTTTAACCAGGTCCTTGCCACTCTGTTTGCCTCAGAGACCTTTTTTTCCCCAGTGGCCCAGAGGCCTCTGGGAGAGCAGCTGGAAGCTGGGACAGGAGGCCCGCTGTTCTCAGAGCAGGAGACTCCCCGACACGAGCTTATTTTCTAGTAGAATTTCTTTCCCACCTGCATCATGATTTACTCCTGAGCTTACCCGACTTGATCTTTATCCACTTCCCTTTTTCTAATGTTGAGAAGTGAACCTACGCTCTTACACCCACTAATACACTCCTAGTAAACACTCAGACCTCTGCTTTTTTTTTTTTTTTTTCGGAGCTGGGGACCGAACCCAGGGCCTTGTGCTTGCTAGGCAAGCGCTCTACCACTGAGCTAAATCCCCAGCCCCAGACCTCTGCTTTTAAGCAGGCCAGTTGCTCTGAATTCAAATTCAGCACCAACTACATAGTGAATGCCAAGCCAGCCTGTGTTACAGAACGACGCTGTCTCAAAAAAAAAAAAAAAAAAAAAAAACAAACCATAACTGAAACATGACTCTTACACGCTGTGCGTGTAAAGTCTGTCACACGTCAGCTATGGTGACACAAGCCTATAACCCCAGCACTAGATAAGCTGGGAGTGGTGGTATTCGGGAGGCTGAGGCAGAGGGATCACAGAGGTCAGAATGGACTCCCTTAATATTCAAACGTGACCTTTAAATCTCAGCACTCAGGGAAGCAGAGGCAGGTGATCCTCTATGAATTCCAGGCCAACCTGGTTTATACATTTGAGTTTCAGGCCAGCAAATGTTACATACTGAGACTCTAACTCAATAAACCAAATACATTAGTAAAATGAAGAACTGATGTGAGTAGGGCATGTTGTGCACATCTTTAATCCCAGCACTCGGGCAGAGGCAGGCGGATCTGTGAGTTAGAGGCCAGTGTGTTCTACATAGGGAGCTCTAGGTAATTCCAATTTTTCTCAACGTCTGCCCCAAACCCCCAGACCCATGTGCACCTGCTCCTGCTCATCTCCTGTCCAGTGGGGTTTATGCGTTCTGGTCATTATCATTTGGGTGGAGGATGCTGACCTCTGTAACTTGACTCACTTATCTTTTTTTTTTTTAATATTTGTTTTATGTAAGTACACTGTAGCTGTCTTCAGACACACCAGAAGAGGGCATCAGATCCCATTACAGATGGTTGTGAGCCACCATGTGGTTGCTGGGAATTGAACTCATGACCTCTGGAAGAGCAGTCAGTGCTCTTAACCGCTGAGCCATCTCTCCAGCCCTTGGCTCACTTACCTTGATGTTTTAAAGTGCCTTTACCCCAGAGCCATCTCACTGGCCCATACATCTCAATCCATTCAGGGCTTTCGAGGAACTCCCACGTGGTTTGTCAGAGCATCTGCACCATTCTACCCTTGTGCCAACAGTTTGCAAAAATCCCTGTCTCCTGAGCTCCCACCAAGACTTGCTGGTCTCTCTCTTTAGGGAGAGGGCTGTAGAGATGAGACCCAGGCCTTTTAACATGCCGAGCACATAATATACTATATGTATTTACTGAGCCACCTCCCCAGCCTGAGGTACTGGTTAGTGCTCGCCACCTTTGACGTCATTACCGCCACCTCCCCTTCTTATGGGGAGGGGTTAGAGGTTCCTGTATCTCAGGCTAGACAGACTCAAACTCGGTATATCCACAGATGGCATTGAGCTCCTGACTCCACTGCCTCCTTCTGAATGCTGGAGTTACAGGTGTGGTCTGTCCATCTGTTTTGTTCTCTTTTAGTCTTGTAAAAGTTCTCTCTATAACCTACAAGTCTCATCAGATATCTAACTTGCAGAAATCCTCTCTCATTTTATGTTTTATTTAACGTTTTGGCACATTTCTTTTAAAAGATTTGTTTATCCATTTCGTGTGTGTGAGTACACCATTGCTGTCTTCAGACACACCAGAAGGGGGCATCAGATCCCATTACAGATGGTTGTGAGCCACCATGAGGTTGCTGGGAACTGAACTCAGGACCCCTGGAAGAGCAGCCAGTGCTCTTAACCACTGAGCTGTCTCTCCAGCCCAGGCACGTTTTTTTAAATGCATAACTTTAAATTTATAAGCGGTCCCACTTATCTTGTTGATATGCTGTGATGTCTTGCCTAATAAATCACTGCTCACTGGGTTGTGAGGCTTTTTCTTTTAAAAATGTTATTTACTGTGTGTGTGCATGTGCATGTGCATGTGCATGTGCTAGCACGTGTGCTCACTTTGGGACACAGTCTCACTCTAGCCCAGGCTGACCTGAGTCTTGCTATGTAGGCTGACTCAAACCTGCCAAATCTTGCCTCAACCTCCTGAGTTCTGGGATTATAGATACATGCCACCCCCTTTGGTCCAAAAGGGGGTTTTGGAGATAGAATTCATGTAAACAAACTTGCCTCAAATGTTTCTTTGTCGTGCATTTGTGTGTGCACGTACATGCCTGTGTGCCCATGCCTCAGTGTGCATGTGGAGGTCAGAGGACAAACTTGCAGGAGTCAGTTCTCTCCTCCTACCAAGTAGATCCCAGAGCTTGAACTCAGGTCATCAGGCTTGGTGGCAGGTGCCTGTATTCACTGAGAGCCCATCTTGCTGACCTTGAGGTAATTTTCGCATTGGGTGTGAGGTCAAGTCCGACTCCATTCTTTGTGAATCACCAGCTCCATTATGGAGTGGTCTGCCAAACTAGTCCAGAAGGAAAAAGCAGTGCCATTAGGGTTGACCGAGTCTCCTTGGGGGGCTCCAGCAGAGCCAGAGTGATGATCTAGGTTCTCAGCCGGAATTCTCAATCAGAATTGGCTTCTACTGGTACCTTGTTTGGGATGCTTGACTGTAAGCCATCTGCCCCAGCCACCTGTGGCCTCTGCATGGCCAGGCTGACCTTCTCCCTATAGGAACCTATGGGCTAAGCAATGCCCTGCTGGAGACGCCCTGGAAGAAGCTGTGCTTTGGCAAGCAACTCTTCACGGAAGCAGTGGAGCGGAGCGAGTCACTCCCTAAGGACATTCTTGTCACCCAGCTCCTAGAAGTCCTCAACAATGAGGAGGCGTAAGTGAGCAAGTCCCTCTGGGGCAGCCAGACTGGTTTAGAGCAGGGAAGAAGGCAGGCTCTGCTACCTTCAAGGTCTGTGACAGCAAGCAGGATAGCTCGTCAAGTGTAGGAAAATGCCCTACCTGACACGTTTCTCCACCTCCAAAGGACTCAAGCCTGTCCCTCTTGGGGAAGCAGTCAGGGTTTCTGGTGGGGCCCTGGATAATAAGAGATGGTAAAGCCAGGGGCCTGTGCTCTGGGAGACTTGGTGATCTCTGAGGTCTGGCGTCCCTCTTTTTTTTTTTTTTTTTTTTTAAGATTTATTCATTTATTATATATAAGTACACTGTAGCTGTCTTCAGATACACCAGAAGAGGGCATCGGATCTCTTTACAGATGGTTGTGAGCCACCATGTGGTTGCTGGGAATTGAACTCAGGACCTCTGGAAGAGCAGTCGGGTGCTCTTAACCGCTGAGCCATCTCTCCAGCCCTCTGGCCTCCCTCTTTACAAGGAGGGCCAGTGTTATATTCTAGAAGGTTCTAGCTGCTCAGCAAATCTTAGGTAGAAGAGCCAGAGGATCCAGAAGCCAGTCAGAATAAGCCTAGGGTTTGACATTGTTTGCTGTGCCCTGTCTTCAGCGACCTTGAAGCTAAGTGATAGGCAGACATACCTGTCCCTCGAAGGAAGAGACCCTCCCCCACCCCACCCCAACCCCAACCCCACCCCCTCTTTTATGCCCATGGCCTTCTTCATGGGGTACCCTCAGACTCTCCCCTTGGGCCTTAGCCATTGGAGCCAAGAGTCCTGGTGTCTCCCGTGCCAGTGTTTATCCCTTCACAGCCCCATGCATCTTCCCGTTCTCATCTAAGCCTGGTCACTCTCTGCCCAGATGACCCAGTGTCCCTCCATCTTGCTCACCTTGCAGTCTCTCAGCAGCCCCGCCCCCCACCATGCTGCCATCCTCCACAAGGTGAAGACTGCCTTCACCCCTGTGCACGCCCACCTCCCCCATACTATGGACCTTGAACCATAGCATTGTTCCCCAGCCTCAGCATCAGATTTCTTCTTGGAGGGCCTCAGCCATGTGCCCCCATCGTCCTCAATCACGTGAGCAGGCCTGTTATGTCTCTGGCTTTTCTTATCGATAGCTATAGTCATGGTATAAGTTGTGCTGGTTGGTGAGCCTCAGGCTTTCAGGGGGCTCTTGTGTGTGGAGAGATGCCCACAGGACACGATTAAGACACAATAGAGAGTGTATGTGCCATCTGGATGCCTAGGCTCAGTGTTGGAGTAGAAGGGTGACAGAGTAGGAGGAGCCAAGTAGACAAGTTATAAATCAACCTATGGTTCCTCCCCCCGTAGGTCTCCTCAGGAATCTCAGGCAGCTAGCATGGCATATAGGAGTCCCCATATACACAAGCTACAGACAGGCAGTAGGGACTCATAGTTTCTCTGGTCCTCTGTTCTTCTAGACAGCTGCCAGACCCAGCCATTGAGGACCAGGGCCAGGAGTATATTCAGCCAATACTGAGCAAGTATGCAGCTGTGTGTGTCCGCTCTGCCACCTATGGCACCAGGTGATCAGGGTTGGGACTCCCGGGCACATTCCCTTCCCTTTGGTATTCCCTACCACACAGCTGGCCACGGCAAGGCACCGCCGCTCATTCAGTGCATTTCAGAGTCTCTCTTCAGACTTAACTGTAGGTTGATCAGATCCTATAGGTAAGGTGCCCATGCATAAGTCAGGTGGGTCAGAGCTCTGGCCTCCCGAAGCTGCCATTGTGTTCTAGGTGGGGTTTCTGGCTGCCCCACCTGTTCAAGGAAGCAAGAGATGGCATTTGGAATGTTTCTGCTGACAGATAATCGGTTGGCAGATGCCCTGGCACTGCTTTTTCAAAGCTGTGGTTTACATGCTGGATGGCAGCTATGAGCTGATCTTTTCCTGTGTGCCCACCCTTCTGAAGGGCAGGAGCTCACACATAAGACCCCACCTGATGCCAAAGCTGAGAGGCTAGCTCAGGCCCTGGCTGTGAGCACCCTTCCTGCCTCATGTCCTGTCCCAGCCATGGCTCTGCAAAGTGGGGCTGGGGCTAAAGGATGCTTTCTTTCAGAACCAACACCATCATCCTTGTGGATGCAGATGGCCATGTGACCTTCACAGAACGAAGCATGCTGGACAAAGACACCTCCTGCTGGGAGACCAACACCTATGAGTTCACACTACAGAGTTAGTCACTGCCAGGCTCCTAAGGGCCAGCATGGACAGGAACCTTTGGTGGCCACCCTGCATGTCTGGCTCAGCCAGCATCCCTAGGACCAGGTCCTTCTGATCTGTGTCCTCGTATTCAGCTCAGGGTTTGTCTTTGTACCAATGGAGAATGGCAGAGTCAAATACTAGGTCTGAGTTGGGCCTAGGTGTATCCTATGTGAACACACGTACCTTGGTCAGCCCCACCACTACTGTGTACACAGACACGTGCACCTTACTGATGAGCAGGGTTATGCCTCTCACCTCACATGTTTGGCAAGTGGGTCTCTTCTTCCCTGGACAGGTAACAAAAGCAGACTTTTTTTTTTTTTTTAGAAACTGGAGACCCTGTATTTGTTTGCGTTCAGTAGTTCCGTATGCACAAGGACTCTGTGTGCATTTGCTCAATGCTGAGGTGTGGAACCTGGGATCTCTTAGGCCCCTGCTTGCCCAGGACTGTGGGTTCTGAGCAAGACCATTTCACCAAATGGCTCACGCAGCCCCTGCCGTCTCTCACTGTCCGTGTTATAAGCTGTACACCATGGGATGTGAACTCGAATGTGCACAGTTGATAATAAAACTTTGAGGCTGGAATGAGTGTTGGCTTTTTTAAAAACTATTTTACGGGGTTCTTGTATCTCTTACTCCCTTTCATCCTTACTGTACCCTAATCCCTTTCAACCTCCCAAACAGTAGGTAGGAGAGAAAGATGGCTAGAGGGGAAGGGGGCACGGACCTCCTTAGGCTACTTACTACTGATAGGGGCACTGAGTTCCTTGGGTCAAGTCCGATCTTTATTGTCAGGATATTTCCAACTTCTTGACAAACAGCAACATTGTCAACTGGGAGCAGCAGTGTCCTCAGGCCCTCTCTGGGGTCTCTCCAGAGTCCCTAGAATCAAACTCCCTGTAACTGGCAAAAATCATGCCCCTCTAATGTACAAGGCAAATCATAATCACCTGGTGTGAAGCAGCCTCTTATCCCACACCTGGGATTAAAACCAAATCATTCACATAGCATAACTGGGTTTAAAAAAAAAAAACAAAAAAACAACAACAACAACAACAAAAAAAAAAACCTCACTACAAGTTAAGGGTGTTTCAGAGTTTTCCTTTGTGTGATGGCAACACAAAGGTGGAACTGTCATGGTGGGTCAGATGCCCATTTGAGAATCTTTTTACATAAGCTCTAGAACACTGATTGATGCCTGCAGGTCAAGCAGTCTGTCTGCCTGTCTGTCCTCAGGCAGAGCCTGGGTGTGAGAGAAGCCATGTGTGACTTCAGAGTGAGCTGCCACCACCAGGGGTTCATCAGACGCCCTAGGATCCTTTGGTTCATAAGGAGGCCCTAGAAGAGGAGATAGCCAGAGGGTGGTGAGACTAGGTGAGGTAGAGGTTAAGGGGGTGTTCTTAGCCCTACGCCTTGGGAACCATGCTCCTCTGCCCTCCCAGCTACGAGCCCCATAGTGCAGGCTCCTGGTATTTTGGAGTAGTGAAGCCCAGGATGGTTCAGAGCTGCGTGTTCCAGACTGAATGCGATTAGTTGCTGGTCCCTCTAGGGAAGAGCAAGAGCCTGACTTTACCCCTCCTGTCTCTACCATCCTGTGGCCATGCACATCACCGAGGCCTAAGAAGAAAGCCACACTGAGTGCCATGTTGCTGAGCCCGCAGGTTTGTAGATCCTGCACCCTTGTTCTGAACTAGTTCCCACTCTCCTGGATGGTCTAGTCTACCTCTGCCCTGCTGTGCAGCCAGAGAAAGCTTTCTAAACCTTGGTCACGGAGTCGTCTGCCCCAAGTCTGCCTGGAGCTTCTCGGTGGCCTCCCGTGGAAGGGGTGGTTCAAAAGTGTAGCTTCTCTTATGGACTAAGTTTTGTCCTTGGAAAAAGGCAATCCTTATCCCAGTCCTGCAGAGTATGGCTGTCTGTCTGGAGATGGTCTTTATAGAGGTAATGACGATAACCCAAGGTCATTCTTTGCTACCCAAATCTTGTGACTTGTTCTTTTTTGTTTGGGGGGTTTGTTCTTTTTTTCTAAACAGGGTTTCTCTGTGTAGACTTGTTTGTCCTAGAACTCATTCTGTAGAACAGGCTGGCCTTGAACTCTCAGAGATCTGCCTGCCACTGGGCAGCTGTGACTTATATAACAGGCACATGCAGATACGAGTTCATGCATGCTGGAGTTCTACAGCAGCCAAGATGCAACTTGCAGAGGGAGTACAGCCTTGCTGCCACCTCCATCCAGACAGCCTCCAAAGTTCTAGAAGTATCTGCTATATTGGTGGGCATCTAGCTCAGTGCCAGTGCTTGTCTAGCAGCCCTGATACTCTAAATTCAGACCTCAGCCATCTCCAAAAAGGAAGACAAACCAAACGTAGCGATGTCTGCCTACAATTCTAGCACTCCAGAGAATGAAAACAGTGGCTACAAAAAGTTTGAAACCAAGCCAGACAGTGGTGGTGCACACCTTTAATCCCAGAACTCAGGAAGAAGAGACAGGTGGATCTCTGTGAGTTTAAGGCCAGTCTGGTCTACTTAGTGAGTTCCAGGATAGCCAGGACTACACAGAGAAACCCTGAGTCAAGAGAGAAAAGAAAAAGGCTGGAAAAATGGCTCAGCGGTTTAGAGCTCTGACTCCTGCTCTTGCAGAGGTCCTGAGTTAAATTCCCAGCAACCACATGGCAGCTCACAACCATCTGTAATGGGATCTGATGCCCTCTTCTGGAGTGTCTGAAGACAGCGACAGTGTACTCATATACATAAAACAAATAAATAAATAATCTTTAAAAAAGAAAAAGTTGAGACCAGCCTCAGCTACCTAGTGAGATCCAGTCTCATAAAACTAAAACTGTAGTTAAAACCAAACCCCAAGTAAAGCTCTGAGCGAAGTATTCACACTGCGTTTGCTGTGGCAGCACGAGAAAAGGCACACAGCCTTACCTGTGAGGAACCCTCCTCAAAAGAGCTTTCTGGTCCCCTAGCTGCCATACAGGTGAAGCAGAGACCTGAAGCCAGGACGGAGACAAGCTGTTGCTTTTGAGTGCTGCTTCAGCAAGCCTCACCTCACCATCGCACATGCCTAGCACCCTGCCTCCACCCCAGTGACAGTCCCAGGTCCCTCCCACTGCGCACAGACACAGGACCTTTACCGCCAACATTTCCCTGCCTGAAGAACTCTCCTTAGATATCCAAACCACGCTTCCTCACTCCCTGCACTTCTGTCTTTCTTTTTTTCTTTCTTTTTTTTTTTTTTCTTTTTTTTCGTAGCTGGGGACCGAACCCAGGGCCTTGCGCTTGCTAGGCAAGCGCTCTACCACTGAGCTAAATCCCCAACCCCTACTTCTGTCTTTTAATTCTAGCAGTTTTCCAGACTAGAAAATGAAATGTCTTTCAATGCAGAGACAGTTTAGGGCTGGCCACCCGCTTCCCTCGCTGGCCTGGAACTTTGCCAAGTAAGCTTGTTGGCCAGTGAACTCCAGGAATTCACCCCTTTGCCAGTGAGTGTTGGAACTCCAAACACTGCTCCACCCAGTCCTTTTTCACCAGGGTTTGGAAAACTAAGCTCTGGTCTTCATGCCTGTAAAGCAAGTGAAGCCCCCTTTCCCTAACCATGTCTTCAACAGACACCTGTTTAAAGTCGAGATCGCCGATCAGTGAGGTGGCTCGCAGGGTAAAAGTCCGTGCTGGTGCCTATAGTTCAATCCCTGAAACCCACAGAAAAAGAGAACCAACTCCAGAGGTTTTTTTTCTGGCCCATGCATGCCTTGAACTTATACACGCATGCACGCGCACACGCGCACGCGCGCACGCACACACACACACACACACACACACACACACACACACACACACACACACAGAGTGAGTTGGCCTGGTGTGGTGTCAGAGTTCAAGGCTGGGCTGTTCTACATAGCAATTTCCAGGGCAACCTGAGCTACACACAAAGAGACTGTGTCTCAGAAACAAAGATAGCAAATCCCAAAACAAAACACCCAGAAAACAAAACCCTGAAACCTCTGAGGAGTCAGTTCAGTGCTTGCTGTCTTCATTTTCATTTTCTAGTCTGGAAAAATCCTTTGCTTTAGGACAGAATCTTGTTTTGCTATAGGAAAGTCTGTCTTTAATATAAGATAAAAACCTTTGATGGTGGCGAACAAACAAAAACAAACAAAAAATCATAGACAAGGCAACATATAAACAAATGTATCAACTTACAGTAGAACCCAAATTATGTTTATGACAACATAGCAATTTCAGATAACCTATGTATGCAATGTTAAACTACAATGCTATTGAAAGCAGATGGCATCTACTTGGATTTTTTTTTTTTTTTAAAGACCCACAGAGACCTATCTGCTTCTGCTTTCTACAATGCTAGGATTAAAGGTGTGCACCACTATGCCTGTTTGCTGCTTGGGTTTTTTTTTTTTTTTTTAAATCTCATTTTTGGGGTTTAGGGAAATCTCTGGGTCTGGAGTCATGTAGAGATTTACCGGTCTGACCAATTTTAACAAAGTAGAGGCTTTTACTCAGGTAGTAGTGTCAGGCCTACTACACACAGGACTCAGGATTCCTCAGTGCAGCACCTAGCCACCTAAGTGGGCTTTATAAAGGCAAAGAAAGTTGCAAGCAGAAGGTCCTCTGTGTAAAGCAAGCTTGTTTACAGAAGCAGAAACAGCTAAAAAAAAAAAAAAAAAGTTAAGCCTAACAGCCCTTTACATTTGGAGGTCTAATCTTACTTTTTAGTTCGCTTAAGCACAGAGATTATAAACTTTTAAACATAAAGTAAGCCATAACATAAATGTGATGTTAGCTGTCACCTGGTGGATAAGGCACCTGTTGCCAAGCCTGGTAACCCGAGTTCTATCTCTGGGATTCATATGGGTAGAGAGAAAGAACCAACTCAATAAAGTTGTCTTCTGAGTTGAATTAGACACACACACACGCACACACTCGCGCGCGCACACGCACACACACACACAAACAAAAAGGCTTTTTTGGGCTGACTAGATGGTTCTGCAAGCATCTGCTGCCAAGAGTAACTATTCGAATTGGAGTCTCAGAACCCACAAAGTAGAAATAGAGAACTGATTCCACAAAATTGTCCTCTGACCTCCACAGGTACACCACTGGACACAGGCACCCCACAAACATATGTGAGCGCACAAGAAAGGAAGGAAGGAAGGAAGGAAGGAAGGAAGGAAGGAAGGAAGGAAGGAAGGAAAGAAGGCAAGCCCCTTACAGAATGTTATGTTTTAGCAGATGACCTTGGGCAATCCACCTATCTTAGGAGGAAAGCAGGACACATGTGTTAACGCTGTAATTGTGTTTTGTAGTCCCCTGAGGAACTGGAAAGTATATTTGATACTTTAACTATTTAGTTAAAGGCTTACTCAGTAGTGCGTGCTGAACTTGCGTCCCAGTGTTAGGACCAATGATGGTAAGCTGTGGCCAGAGCATTTGCTATCTACTTTAAAAGTAGCATCATGGTGGGGGTAGCTGGGGCTGGAGGGACAAGAGCACTGGCTACTCTTCAGAGGACCTGAGTTCAATTCCCAGTACCCGCTTGGTGGCACTCAACTATAATTCCAATTAAAGAGGGGGAGCCAACACCCTCTTTTGGCTTTCGGAGGCACCAGGCATACACATGGTACACAGACATGCACACAGGCCAAATATCCATACACTTAACACAAATTTAAAAAAAAAAATAGAATCATGGGCTAGAGAGATGGCTCTGCTATTAAGAACACTTGTTGCTCTTACAGAGGATCTAGATTTGGTCCCCAGCACCTACATGGTGTTTACACCTACATGGTGTTTACACCTACTGGTGTAATTCCAGTTTCAGGCAATCTGATGCCCTCTATTCGTCTCACAGGCACTAGGCAAACACCTCATCTCATATGTACATGTAGGCTAAACACTGAAACACAGAAAAAAATTCTTTAAAAAACAACTTAAGGGCAGAGAGATGGCTCAGCATTCGAGAGCACTGGCTGTACTTCCAGAGGACCTGAGTTTGGTTCCCAGCAACCACACGACAGCTCACAGCTGTCTGTAACTCCAGTTCCAGGGATCTGGCACCCTCACACAGACATACATTCAGCCAACGCACCAATGCACATTAAAAACAAAACAAAACCTTAAAGTAGACGGTGGTGGCACATGCCTTTAATCCCAGCACTCATGATATCTGTGAGTTTGAGGCCAGCCTTGTCTACAGAGCTAGTTCCAGGATACCTAGGGCTCTACAGAGAATCCCTGTCTGGAAAGACAATAAAAATTAAAATGTGAAATGCATCTGGAAACATAACTGCTGCTTGATATTTCATCATGTTGCATCTGGCAGAAACTTTATTTTATTCTTTGTGGGGATGGAGTTTCGAGACTAGGTCTCACTCTGTAACTCTGGTTGTCCTGGAATTCTGTAGACCAGGCTGACCTCGAACTCACTGATATCTGCCTGCCCTTGCCTCCCAAGTGCTGGGTTTAAACGTTGGTGCCACTACACACTCCTTAATTCTGTTTCTTGAGAAAGGTCTTCCTGTGTTAGCGTGGCACACTTGGATTTTACAGGTAGCTACTTGCCTGTTTAAGAGTGCTGCGGGGACACATTACTATGCTCCCTCTAGGACTTTTTTTTTTTCTTTCTTTTTTTGAGACAGAGTCTCTTTACATAGCTCTGGCTGTCCTGGAACTCACTCTACAGGCCAGGCTGGCCTCAAAGTCACAGAGATCCACCTGCCTCTGTCTCCCAAATGAATGCTGGGATTAAAGTTATATACCACCATAACTGGCCTCCATTTTAAGATTTTAAAAATTATGTATGTATGTATGTCTGGGTCTGTGAGGGTGTATTTATGAGAGTGCAGGTGCCCTCAGAGGCCAAGGATCTTAGAACTCCCTAGACCTGCTAGGCTGTTGTTTGTTCTTTAGGCTATTGTGACCTGCCAGACATGGAGTATGGGGATACAAATCTTCAGGTCCTCTGCAAGAGCAGTACACGTTTGCTGCCACTAAGCCATTGCTCCAGCCCAAATCAGAAGCTTTTCTATGTAGCACTGTGTCACATAGTAAGAGCAAGTTTTCCTGTTAACAATGAAAATGCGGAGCCTGATGGTTTTTTTTTTTATTATTTATTTTATTTATAGATGGTTGCAAGCCACCATGTGGTTGCTGGGATTTTAACTCAGGACCTCCGGAAGAGCATTCAGTGCTCTTAACCTCTGAGCCATCTCTCCAGCCTGAGCCTGATGTTTTAGTGAACATAGTCTAAACCCAATGTTGTCCGTTTTATGAACACTGGTTTTATCTTGATAACTTATAATGAATCTGCAGACTAAATTAGATGTTAAAATATCTTGTGTTTATAACAGAATATATTATCCATTAGCATTAATTAATGTTAAGTGACAACCTTTTCTTCCTAATATAGCAAAAATAGTAATTTCAACATTGACAAAATACATGTGTATTTTACATAGACCGTGTACTAATGTCTCTACATAAAGGCTGGCCCCTTTGTTTTCCTTTGAATTTATATTTTAAGTTTTCATAGCAAAAAGCAGTTTTAAATTTTTTTGAGTGGGTGGTGGTGGTACACACCTTTGATCCCAGCACTCAGGAGGCAGAAGCAGGTAGATCTCTGTGAGTTCAAGGCCAATCTAATCTACAGAGTTCCAGGACAATCAGGGTTACACAGAGAAACCCTTATCCTGGAAAACAAAAATAAAAACAACCAACCAAACAAGAACCATTCTTGAGTATCTAATAAAAGCTTGCTGATTGATTGATTGATTGATTGACTGATGATTGATTGATTGAGACAAGGCCTATCTATGTGGCTCTGGTTGTCCTGAAGCTAAGTAGACCAGCTGCTGGCCATGAACTCAGGAAGATCTACTTGTTTCTGCCTTCATAGTGCTGGGATTAAAGACATGTGCCATTATGCTTAACAAAAAGAATATTTTAACAATGTAATAATTATGCAAAATATTAATATCTCTTGAAAATTTATAGCAAGTTTTTATTTTTTTAGCCCTTTTTTTTCCCAGAATGACTATTTGAAAAATGCTAGATTCAAACCATTTGACCAGAAAGCTGTTTATTTTATAAAATAATTAACTTTTATTTTGTGTGTAAGAAAGTTTGCCTGCATATAGGTATGTGCACTATATGAGTGTCTGGTGCCCACAAGGACAGAAAAGGGCATTGGAGCCCCTAGAACTAAATTTACAGATGGTTGGCTTTGAACCAAAGAGTTTCTGTAAGAACAACAAGTGCCCCTAACCACTAAGCCATCTCCCCAGTCTCAGAAAGCTCAAAATTAAATTAAATGTCCTAATATCTTCGACATTGTTAAGCCTGGCTAAGTTAAAAACCTTTGCATAACCAGTTTTTGATACAGTAGATAAGACTACTAGTTGCCCTTGCAGAGTACCCAGGTTCAGTTCCCGGAACATACTCGGTGGCTAACAACTGTCTGTAATTCTAGTTTTAGAGAACCTGTGAACTCTTCTGACCATTTTCTGTGCACAGATACATTCATGCATATAATGCACTTTTACACATAAAATAAATCTCTTTTAAAGAGAGTCAGAAGGTGAATCTTGTTCCGTAGACTTCAGGTTCACATCTTTCCCTATTCTAGAGCTAGTCAGCAGAGAGAGCTGCCCTCAGAAATGGAAATTCCTAAACTAAGTCAGAAAACTGCTTTGTGAGAGATCCAAGATGGTTAGCAAGTCCCAGAGCCTTGACGACTCAGAAAACCCTGTAACCAATGGCTTTAACCCAGATTTCCCCTAGAGAATATAGACAATATCAGGTTCTCTCTAGTGTTTTTTTTTTTTTTTTAAAATGGCCAAAGTAATCTTTTCCTTTGACATACGATTTTTTTTTTTTTTTGGTTCTTTTTTTCGGAGCTGGGGACCGAATCCAGGGCCTTGCGCTTCCTAGGTAAGCGCTCTACCACTGAGCTAAATCCCCAGCCCTGACATACGATTTTTTTAAAAAAGATTTATTTATTTATTCCATGTATGTGAGTACACTGTCACTGTCTTTGACACCAGAAGAGGGCATCAGATCCCATTACAGATGGTTGTGAGCCACCATGTGGTTGCTGGGAATTGAACTCAGGTCCTTTGGAAGAGCAGTCGGGGCTCTTAACCAGAGTCATCTCTCCAGCCCGACATAGGATTTTGTTTTGTTTGAGGATTATGAGAGAAGAGAGTGATGGAGGAGGATAAGCTGACGCCTTTTGGGCAGAGACAGATGGGCAGCGGGCTAAGAAAGATTTTTAGAATTTATCTTCTGACACCATCTCTAAAATTTTGTTAATACCCTGACCTTGAATATCTTGATTCTGAAAGTTTAAAAAAATTCTCAGATTGTTTTTGTTGCTGTCTTTGTGACAAGGTTTCTCTGTGTATCCCTGGCTGTCCTGGACTAAATTTGAAGACCAGGCTGGTCTCGAAATCAGAGATCCACCTGCCTCTGCCTCCTGAGTGCCGTGAATAAAGGTGTGGGCTTCCACCACTGCCCACTTCATTTTCTCGCTTTCTTTTTCACTGATTTATTTTTATTTATTTATTTGAGACAGGGTCTCATGTAGCTTTGGCTGGCCTCAGACTCACAGAGATGAGGCTGCCACAATGCTTGGCTTATTTTTTCTCTTAAATGAATTTAAATTCCACTTAAAGCTGACTGATCACTTATTATCCTTAGTTTTATTGCTTGGACTTCTAGATTACCATGCAGGGAAAAAAATCAGCAGTAACGAATGGTCCTCACTGGAGGAAATATAAAGCCAAGGTATCTTTAGCTAGAGTTCTTCCTATTTACAAATGCTTGTAATTTGCATTCTTTTTTTTCCCCCAGTTACCTTGGAGTTTATTTAAACCAAAGAAAGGTCATGTTTTCATGCAATACATAGTTGGTTCTTTAAATAAGAACTGTGACAAACAGCAGAAAGAATTAAGAGAATGCTGCACTTGTGATCCATACAAAACATCAACGTCTTGGGTTATACATTAATTAAAGAAACATCTCACTTTTTGAAATACTGTAATAGCCAATATGCAATTTAGAAAAGAAAAAAAAATCACACAGGAACTAGTCAATTTCTTTAAAATCACTGAGCAAGAAAAGCCAACACCGAACTTCCATACTGATTTTATGCAGCTTCTATACAGTACCTTGACTTAAATCCAAGAGCAAAGTTAAGACTCCCCACCTCTACTTTTGGTAAATATTGTATGGTAAACTTAGATGACTTTTCCTCTGGGTTTTACCTGGGAATGGCCTCTTTAATATTTAAAAGAGGACAGGTTTGGCACTTTTATACTGATGTTACCAATGTTCATATTTCTTGAGATGGCAGTAAGATTCATATTCTTTATAGCTGATACGCACGAGATGGAGCTCCCACTCAGCCAGCCTAAGAGTTCTCCAGTTTATTTTGTGCATCAACTTGTGTGACGATCTCATTCATGTTGGTCTCCTATTCCCACATCACCATTTCTGCAAGAATATTATGAACCTTGTCTACATGGAATATTAAATCCAGTTCACAGACACTTTCAAAACATTTGTCTAATGTTTCCACAAATACATAGGGCTGGTGGAACTTGGAGAGCCTCAGCTTTCCGTGGTTGTTGAAGATGAGGCTGGGCCTGGCCAACAGGGTGGGCGCACGCGCTCACCAATTTGCACTATCCTAATTGTCAAACAGAAAATCAACGGTGGGGGGCTAGGGAAATGGTTTAGCTCATCTTACAGAGGGCCCAGTTTCTGTTCCCAGTACTCACATGGTGGCTTGTAAACACTAATTCCAGTTCTAGGGGATTCAATTTCCTCTTCTGACCTCTGTAGGCATCCAGTGCACACTCATACTTGTGGGCAAACACTCATACCCATACATCTAAAACCTAAGAACAGTAAGGCTTACTGGAGTTCCAAATATAGCTTCCTCCTTCCTTGGATCCATTTCCCACTCCTGAAATCTAAAGCCTGTCTATGCTTGCCGGGAATCCGGGTCTCCATTAGGTGCTGACTCCAGCATTCATTCCCATGTTAGTTCTTCTCAGTGTGTATTGGGCTTTTCCTAAAGGTTTGAAGGTACTCAGGACTCTGGTGGTTGTCAGGTCCAAAAGAAGCTCAGGATAAAGGGCTGTGGTTCCTAGCATACCAAAGCACCCACAGGTCTCCAGGCTCTCTTAGTACCTGTAGTTTCTCTCAGCTCTTTTCACCCCCACCCCTAACCTAAATCTCTTCAGCCCATGGCTTCCCTTCTCTCCCCCTAGCTCCTGATTCCTATTAAAAAAAAAAAAAAAAAACAAACCTGCCATTTCTGCCCGGATTCTCTTTGCCCTCTCCTCGGTTGGCATTCCTTCCCTTGAAGGAACAACATCTAGGGTCCCTTCGTGCTTATCTTAAACACACAGATCTCTGTGCCTCCTACAGCTGGTGGCCCTTCTTTCTTTCTTTCTTTTTTTTTGAGCTGGGGACCGAACCCAGGGCCTTACGCTTTCTAGGCAAGCGCTCTACCACTGAGCTAAATCCCCAACCAACTGGTGGCCCTTCTTAAATGGAGTCTTAGGGTTTTTCCATGGTGAAGCTACTGCTTGCCATTTGCAGTAACTAAGAATTTTGGGGAGAAACTTTTTTAAGTTTTAACTTTATTAAAACAGACAGTCTCCCCAACAGTAGGGATATAGCTCAGTGCTTTTAGCATTAACTCAAGTGTGCTTGAGATCTTGAGCTCCCCAACATTTCACCTTTTAGTCCTGTTTTTAGCAGCCACGATTTTTCATGTCCATCAGCAATTACTAAAGTGTTTGGCCAAGAGAAGACAGTTTTCTATAATTTTTTTATTACATTTATTGACTTGAATGAGAACCAAAAGGAGACTTTTCGAGGTTCTGGATATTACTATGGACAGAATTAACATATCTTGGCTCCACCTTAGTCCCGGGTCAATAGCAATGAAGTAGTGGTTTGTGGGCAGGGATTTGGAGGGCTCAGGAACAGACCTGGCTAACTCCATTTTGTTTCTGAGTCCATCTATTTCACTTCCGTCCTAAAGAATTTTCCTAAGTCTTACATACTGATACCTCGGGTGTGTCAGGTCAGTCTTGAACAGCTTAAGTCTCTTAATGGTCTCTGACACAGGTCTGCAAGGCCGATCTAAGGTCCATCCCAGACCATAAGATCCCCAACTAGCCTCTGCTTCTATTCCCTTTTTGACACGGAGGATGCTGTAAGTACAGGGAACTAGTCATTAGACCTTTGTCCTTCCAGGTGTGGCGACACTGCGAGTAAACTCCGGTCCTCAGCATCGCGCATATTGTCCGTTGACTTTCTGGGATGGGTATACCTCCAATTTAGTCCTTGGGACGACCGAAAGTTGGAGCTCGATGGTCCATTCAAAAACTCAAAAGTGCTACAGAGGCCGGCTCACAGATCAGCTCCCAGCGTTCCCCGCACTCCCGCGCTCCCCGGCTCCCAGCAGCCTCTACGCGCCTCTCTCCCGGCGCACCCCGCGGCCGCAACTCAGCCCCACCCGGAGCGACAGCCGTTAGCTGTGCAAGGTTTGCGGCTGGTCCCGCCCACGTGGCCTCCATAGCGCCTTACAATTGGGCCGCGCGCTTCTCGCGCCGCCGATTGGCGGCTTCCTCAGCCCGCTCCCGGCTCCCCCAATACGCGGCGGCCGTGCGCCGGGATTGGTCGCGCTCCGCCAAGGCCCGCCTTCCGCTCGCCCGCGCGGCAGCGGGTCTCAAGAGCCGAGAGCTTGCAAAGGCCTTCGCGGGTTGCGGCGGCGCCGGGGCGGTGAGGGTCGGCCGACTGTGGTCGGGCTGCGGGCGGCTCGGGCAGGTCGCGGGCGCCACAGGTAGGTGCGGGGCGCGATGGGCGCCCCGCAGGCGGCGGGCGCTGCGGCCTGGAGAGGCTGCGCCCTTTCCTTCCTTCCTTCCACCCCCCTTCCCGGGCGAGGCCACAGGCCGGGGCTCGGGGCGGGGCGGGGCGCGGCGCTCTAGGCGGGCTGGGCCACGCGGAGTCTCGGCCTTTGTGCAGTGGGGGCCGGGCCCGGAGCCCAGGCATCACGGACGTAGGGTGCTGTCGGTCTGGTAACGAAGCCCCTTGGGCGGTGGGCCTGAAGCCATCACCTCGCCTTCTGGCGGGAGAGGTGTGGGCAGGGACACCTCACACCCTAAAGTCTGCCTGTTTTGTCTGTTTGGAATAGCCGAGAAACCTCCCAAGTTTCCACCAAATAACCCGTGGATGAAGTGTCAGATAGCTTATCAGAATGTGGTTTTACAGTAACAAAGAACGTTGTAGAAATAAATGGGAAGTGGCAACCTGTTGACAGCGGTACCTGTCAAGTAGTATCATCCAGTGGATTTGGGTTGCTCGTGGTAGGAATTTGATTTGCCATCTTGCATGCTTGCATGTACCTCCTTGCTGGATGCAGAGATGTCCTGTGTAGGGTTGTTGACTCTTGTATGCCAATCACTATTAGGGTGCCCACTGTCTGCTGGCTCAAACTAGACTCCCAGATTTGGAAGTGGCTCAGTTCCCACTGTAAACCATCACTAATTGAAGGGAGTGAAAGGCTGGTCAAGTGAGAGCGGCCTGTCAGTTTAGAATAGGATTTGCCGGGTGACAAAGGAATTGATGAGGTCATACTGCCTTTGGGTTGATCAGGAGGCTGCAGCTGTAGCACTGGCCGTGTAGGAGTTGTTCAGATGGGTTGGGTAACCCTGTGCCAGGGTCCAGGGCAGCCAGCTGTGGGTTTGACTTGCTCACAGTCTAATTGGCAAATCAAGATCCGCATCCATAGGTCCAGTTGGCTGAAGAATAGTGAGGTTGATGGGCAGGAGGGCTACCCTTTGACCTGCATTGCCAGGCATGTTGTGAAGCGGGCAGTTCACAGTTGCTGTCTGAATTTTACTTTCTGAGAAACATGATTTTGACTGGTTTGCCCAGTTTTGGCCTTCTCTTGTCATCATTCCCCTCCCATGTGATCTCTTGTAGTTGGCATATCAGTTTCCTCTGACATCTTCCATGACACTATCTTCAATGCTGCCCTCCCTTCTGATCTCCAACCTCCTGCTTCTAGTTGTCCATTTCATTTTGATACCAAATAGTTTGACCCAAGCTAAGATATAGCCACAGTCCATGCCAGAACCGTCCATATGGCTGTCTAAAGTCACCTTGGTGCTTCTCTTAGGCCTGCATGCATCTCTTAGGAAGCCTTGCCACCTGTTTCCAACAGTAGACCATTGCTAAGAAACTGCAACCTAAAGTCCTTGTCCAAGCTCCCTGTGAGCCCTTTAATTCTTCCTCTGATTTGATCCCCTCTCTTACCCTCTTAGTTTTTCTGGACCCAGAGTGATTCTTTAAATTGTATGATGTTATAAAACTGAGGTAGTATAGACTCAGGCCTGTTTGTTTGGGTGGCAAAGCAGCTGTACCACTTCCTAGCTTTGTAACCTTGAGCAGGTTGTTTAACCTTTCTGTCACAGTGCTTAGTAAGTTGCATAAAATCCTTACAGCAGGGCCTGTGTCTGGGTTGGCTGCCATTGTTACCCATGGATCAGTGATCCCACTGTTTTGACCCCTTCTGTGCAGTATCCTGTTATTCAAGATAAACATGTAAAATCTTAATGCTTGTTGCCCAGGCCTGTCGGTTTCACTCAGCATACTGTCCCTAGCTTGGCCACACCATGGCTCTGCCCCAGGGTCTTTGCTTTTCCTTCGAGTGTCTTCTACCCTCCTTTTACCCTTGTAGCCACCTGGCTCCATCTGTTTCATCTTTAGGTGGATGCTGGCTGTAGAACCTTGTATAATCTTTTGGAAGCTGCTTCCTAGCTTTTTTCCTTGCTTTGTTTTAATAGAATATTTGTCAGCATGTGACATCATAGATACTTTTCTTGTTATTATCCATCTCTCACACTGATATGCTCTGTGGGGGAAGTGTAATTGCTCTGTGGGGCAAGTGTTTTGTCTGCTTTGTGCTTAACACACATAAATGATGTGTGTGCCTTTTGGAAGGAAGGCATTCAGCAAATAGTTGATAAATGAATAAGCTTTCAGAGGGGAGGTAAGAAACGTACCTAGGACTGCCTGTCGCTGAGTTCAAGAGCTAGACAGTTTGCCTGCTTCTGCAAGATGTCTGCTTTCCTTTTCTAGGGCCTCAGGGTCCCCACCTATGATTTTTTAAAAAGCTTCTCCTGCTTTAACACTTATCAATGTCTTCATTTATTGTCTTCATCCTTTATAGTTCCTCACTGGCCCACTGCTTTTAACATGCAGTATGCTTCCCTATCTACCACTCCAACCTCTGTCTACTGAGTGTTCTTACTATTCGCATAGTCTACCTCAGAAACCGCAGGTTTGACTTGCTGAGGTCCCTGCAAGCACCTACCGGGCACTGTTCTGGTCTTACTCGTGGACTGTTAGGATTAAGTATGCTGACCAGTCTGTCCTCTGCAGTGGTCCTTGGTTGCCAGGAGACTTTGGCTCCTTAGTGATTGCTGCTCTTAGTCATTCATAAGCACCTTTGATGGGAACATTTGGAGAGGTATTTTGTTACATTTCTACTGAATTAAAAAACTGTTAGGCCATTGTCAGTTATAGGAAAGAAAGTGATAGTATAGTTTGACCTTCTGCTGTGTGTAGGCCATGGTGTCATTATCTCTTGTTTGTGGTAGCACCTTTCAGAGTAGACTGTGAGTTTTTAAATGGTTTAATTTAACCTAAACAAACCTCTGACTTTTATGTTGTACCTTCAGCAAGGCATAACCACGCCACTCAATCCTTTTACTGTAAGCTGCTTATACAGTTGATGTTTTCTGTCCTCTTTTCCTCTCTGGAGTCTTAAGAATAAGAGTTACTGTAGGTGCAACCAAGCTGTCACCCATGGGCATGGTTGTATGTATGTATGTATATCTGTACCTGTAACAGTGTGCATGGCATGTGCATGGCATGTGCATAATGTGGCAGTGTTCATGTAAGCGTGTGCATTCGTGAGTGCATGTGTTTCTGCCAATAACCTTTCTTTCTGTGGCTCTTTGGTTTTGTGGCCAGCATTCTGCTGATCTGTTGTCTTTGTTGTGTCATCCCTCTGCAAGCATCCTCTGTAGCAGAGTTTCCTAGGATTGTATACTTTCCCCTCTGCTATTTCCCTCTTGTGGTTTTGGTGCTTTACTACCAATTCATGTGGTCTCCTCCCCCAGACCTCTTCAGGGCTTCAGAGTTATGTGACCTGCCTGAGCACTTGTGAGACAGGGCTGCTTACAGCACCCTCTATTCTTCTCTCCAGGCTTCTGCCTGGATGCTAGAGTGTGTCTGTAGAGAAGCTTTTTTCTTCACCTCCTTTTTTTTCTGCTTTCCACCCCCATAGGGTCTGCAAGCGTAGACAATTCCGTGACACTTTGTTATTGTCTCCAGAGCTGCTTCCACATCTTTGTTTTGGAGAACTGTCCCAACATCTGGTGCAGTCCTATACCTGGTATAGCTGTGAGTCTTCTTTATAAGGAGAGTCACTTCCCTGTTGATAGCTCATTATCCTCAGCCTGGAGCTAGGCTTCAGATGGCAACCAGAACCCTTTCTACCTTGGCTCTAGCTTTCTCCTGTGTTGTCCCACCTACCCCCCAATACTAGCAGGCTCCCTTCCCAACAGACACCCTCCCTCTACTGGGAATGGATCTATGCTGCCACTCCTGGTGACCTCAGCACGCTGCATCACTGTCCTGTCCACGTGCCACGTTGTGGGCCCAGGAGAGGGGGTCCTTGGGTAGCAGAGTGCCTGGCTATATCTCTGAGGTCCCTAGTGCCACAGAGTTGAGCTGAGGGTCTCACTCGCCCTCTGACTGACCCAGCCCTTGCAGGTGAGTGGATCGATGTCCCTCTTATGGCCCAAAGGAGGCCATGCACTCTCCGTGTGTTCCTGAGATGGTGACTTCCGAATGCATGCTTGCTTACCCACTAGGCCAGGTTATAGGAGTGCTGTGGGAAGATTTAGCTTTTTATTTTAGTCTTAATCCTTTTTGAGTTCTAAGACTGTATTTTTGTGCTTCTGAAATAAAAGATTAAAATGAATAGTTGATAAAATACTTAATGTAGGACTTAAAATTTAAAGTTAGTTTTTTTTCTGATGTCTAAAAGGCTTCCTTAAAGGCAATGTTATCTTGGCCCTTTACTATACCATTGATAACATTTGACTTTTAACTTGGTACCAGAGAAGTAAAAGGTTTCTGTCATTTGTGATGATATTTTTAAATTTCTTTGCAGGTGGAAGAAGAAAGGTGCCACTTTGGCATGAAGATAGACTCACTTAGACGTCAGTCTTTTAAGCTGAGTGCATTGTGATTTCCAATAATTGAGGCAGTGGTTCTAAAAGCTGTCTACATTAATGAAAAGAGCAATGTGGCCAGCTTGACTAAACCGCCAGTGTGTACAGCGCGGGCAGGACGGCACCGGGTCTCGACGGACTTGTGCATGTTAGCAGTATAGATTTATGTAAGGTGGTTTAAAACTCTGGTCTTTTAAAGTAGTCTTAACTGCTCATAATATGGAGACATATGAGAGTCCCTCTCCTCTCCCGCATGAGCCCACAGGAGAAGCAATGATGGAGAACCGAGCTTGCCCCTTCCAAGTGCTGCCCCATGAACAGTCTCCACCACCTCCCCTGCAAACGTCCAGTGATGCAGAGGTAATGGACGTTGGCTCTGGTGGTGATGGACAGTCCGAACCTCCTGCCGACGACCCATTCAACTTCTACGGAGCTTCTCTTCTCTCCAAAGGATCCTTCTCTAAGGGCCGCCTCCTCATAGACCCGAACTGTAGTGGCCACAGCCCGCGCACTGCCCGGCACGCACCTGCGGTCCGGAAGTTCTCCCCTGACCTTAAGTTGCTTAAGGATGTAAAGATTAGCGTGAGCTTTACTGAGAGCTGCAGGAGTAAGGACAGGAAGGTGCTGTACACAGGAGTAGAACGCAGCACTCGGCCTGAATGTAGCCAGCTCCTTAGTCCTGTCTGCGGGGACGTGCATGCTTGTCCCTTTGGCGGGAGTGTTGGTAATGGGGTAGGCCTAGGGGGTGAGAGTACAGATAAGAAGGATGAGGAAAATGAGCTGGATCAGGAAAAGAGAGTGGAGTATGCAGTGCTCGATGAGTTAGAAGATTTTACTGACAATTTGGAGCTAGATGAAGAAGGAACAGGCGGGTTCACGGCTAACGCAATCGTTCAAAGAGACAGAGTGGATGAAGAGGCCTTGAATTTCTCCTATGAGGTATGTTGGTGACCGCTTCCCTGCAGGGCTCTGAGAAAACCCAAAGAGAGGTTTGGAAGTGGTTTTATTTTTAAAAGCAGGGAACTCAAACTAAGCAAAACCCTGTGTGAGGTTAAATATTAATGTGGAGAAGAGAAAGATGTAAAGAGTTTACATTTCTAAAGTTCCTTAGTAGAAAGTTTGGCTAACATTGAGCCTTATCTCTTTCCAACCCGAATCAGCAGATGCTGCTGAAAAGCCTCTTTGGCTGGGTGTGCTCCTGGAGTAGGCGTGCTGATGCCCCTTGTCATTTCAACCTGTTTGTTTTTCAGATGGTCAGATGCCATTCAGGGCATGCTCAGTCCCCATTGAGGGGCTCCCTGTGTGTTCCCTCATACATGTGAAACTTGTCCGTGGTACAGAAGCACGGAGGGCTGCAGGGTCTGAACACTTTATTTTGCAGGATGACTTTGACAATGATGTGGATGCTTTACTAGAAGAAGGTCTCTGTGCTCCCAAGAAGAGGCGAATGGAGGAAAAATATGGCGGAGACAGTGATCATCCGTCTGATGGAGAGACAAGTGTGCAGCCAATGATGACCAAGATTAAAACAGTGCTCAAAAGTGAGTCCCTCACACATCCTGAGTGCTTCATGGCCCCAGAACTTTTTCCTTCCTAAGAATATTTTGGGAGTTCTCTGGTGCCAGTCTGGGTAGAGACATGGGTTTAAGTATAGCATAGTCCTGGGAGGTGAAAAGAAAACAAATGGAACACAAGTACTCAGACCACAACCCAGGTTCAGAGCTTGACAAATCCCTTGGAAGCCACAGAGAGCTATAGAGGACCCTTGCAGGGGTGTGTCAGTGTGTGCCAGGATAAAAGACCAGTAGCCTGCAGATGTGGAGGCCAAGGCCACAGGTCAGTTTTTGAGGGGTAGGCAGGTGATAGTTACCATCTAAGTTTTGGTTCTGTTGCAAGTGAATCAGGAAAGCACCAGAAGCAGACTGATGCTGGAAGCTGGGCTGCAGCATGGCACGTGCACTGTGGGGCAAGTGGAAGCTGTGATTAGAAGTGTTTGGGAGATGTGCAGAGTGCACACCTGCATCTGGGGAGAACGGGAGAGCCGCTGGAAAACACCCACAGTTGTGTTATTCGACTCTGTTGCCAGTGCAGGGAAAATGTAGGACAGGTCACGTGGGCTTTTATATGGACTTGGCTTAGTGGCATCTATTACTCTGGTAAGGATCCCAGGATCAGTTGGGTGTTAAGAGGCACATAGGGCTTAAGCACATAAGAGGCCATAGGCTAAGGCCCTGAGGAGAAGATGAAGATGTTGCTTTCCTTAAGCTGCTGAGGAGATAGGAGGGTCTACAAGGCTAGATACCACATGTTGTTGCATATGTCTGTGGTAGGCCAAGCAATGGAGATGCCGTGATAGGCAGTTTCAGACCAGGTGGCCCTTGGCTACAGCTTCTGAGAAGAATACGTTAGGTGGTCTTTACCTTGGTGCTCCTGTCTCATGGTTCTAGGACTCCACAGGGCAGCAGTGGCTCTGGCTTGTTCATTTACCTAGGAGGAATCAGATGCATGGCTGGGATAAACCTGTCTTACATTGTGCTGAGACCTACATTCTGTTGGCTGCTTCTGAATTCTCCCAGTGTTTGTGTGAAGCAGTTCACCTCCGGTCAGGCTTCTGGAAGGCATACCCATATCCAGGGTGTCCTTCTGACCTGCAGGATTCCCTCTAGGTCCACACTCTGATGGAGACTGCTGTTGAGCACTTCGTGCAGTGTTGGTCAACACACTGTTGCTCCTGCCCTTCTTAGTTAGTAGCCCCTTTTTAGGTGATGCGTCATGTTTAGGTTTCATTTATATTTTTTCTTTAGTTTCTTGATATCATAATGCTCCTCATACCTGTAAGAACAGGTATTAATTAAGGCATTTTGTTAAGTCTTTGGTGTTGTGAACACCACCTCATCCTCACCTCACCCCTGTACCCCATATTAGTTTTATCACTGAAGAGAGGCAAGATAAAAACAAGTCTGGTACTTAAAACTGCCAATAAAGCAAAGAAAGGATTGGGAACAGTATCTTAAAAGCTGTGTAGAATGCCAGGTGATGGTGGCCAATGCCTCTAATCCCAGCACTCAAGACAGGCTGGTCTACAGAGTAAGTTCCAGGTCAGCCAGGGCTGCACAAAGAAACCCTGTCCCAGAAAAAAACACCCAGCCCCCAAAGGAAAAAAAGGCATATGGTATTCTTAACTGCTGAGCCATCTCTCCAACTTGCTGTGTTTATGGAATCAAACCCAGGGTTCGGCATATCATAGTAAGGTAGTATTACTTGGTGACATGCACCAGGAACAGTGGCTGATACATTGACAGTTTATTAGGAAAGTTTACTCACTCCAGTACCTGTTAATATGACTGGCAGATAGGAGAATTCCAGTGTTCTGTTTCCCCCCAAGTGTGGGGGCAAATGCTAGCTAGGGTAGGGATTTGCCTTGAACAACACTATTTATGGCTTCTCGGGCATTGGTTCTCCATGTAAGAAGTCCTTACCTTGTTCCACATACTATCCTATGGGTGCAATTAGGGTTCATCAGGCAGATAGAAACTTGGCAGAACCCACACAAATACAAAAAACATGTTCAAGAGGCTTTGTCTGACAATCTCGTGCTTGTAAAGGGATTGCAGATTGTTTTTGTGTTCTGTGCAGGTCGTGGCCGTCCACCTACAGAGCCATTGCCTGATGGATGGATAATGACTTTTCATAACTCTGGAGTCCCTGTATACCTGCACAGAGAGTCTCGAGTGGTCACCTGGTCCAGACCCTACTTCTTGGGGACGGGAAGCATACGGGTAGGGAGTCATTTGTTTCATATTTAGGCTTGTGAGTCTCAGTGCTTGTCTACTGGTACTAAAGTCAGACAGACTCAGAGGTGTCCTGATAGCCCGTTTCAATGTCACTATCTACAGAAACATGATCCTCCTCTAAGCAGCATCCCTTGTCTGCATTATAAGAAAATGAAGGACAACGAGGAACGAGAGCAAAGTTGTGATCTTGCCCCCAGTGGAGAAGTGTCACCTGTCAAGCCCCTGGGTCGCTCTGCAGAGCTGGATTTCCCTCTGGAGGAGCCTGACTCCTTGGGTGGAGACTCAGGGTCTCTGGATGAGAAGGACCCCCTGGGTGCTGAGGCAGCTGCTGGAGCCCTGGGACAAGTGAGGGCTAAAGTTGAGGTGTGCAAAGATGAGTCAGTTGGTAAGTATTCCTAAGAGCTTTCTTCCCTCCTTGCTACCTGAGTTTCACTCCTACATATGCTGTGCATCCTAGCTCCTGGTTGTATCTGAGAGGGGACTTTTGCCTATACACACCAGACAAGCCCTTCCTCCCTTTTCAAGAGAAAACTTGATGAGTGCACCCCCAACCCCCAGCTCTGTCAGATCTGACTGCCCGACATCTTCAGTAGAGATGACATGCAGTGCCAACTAGCCTTTCTGGTTTTTTTTTTTTTTTTTTTCTTTTTTCTTTTTTTCGGAGCTGGGGACCGAACCCAGGGCCTTGCGCTTGCTAGGCAAGCGCTTTACCACTGAGCTAAATCCCCAACCCCGCCTTTCTGGTTTTTATATGACCTCTGAAGTCTTGCTCTTTCAGTATAGTGTGCTCATGTAACTGTTTAAATTTATCTAATGTGCTTAGAATGAGCCTGCAGTCATAAATTCAGCACCAAGAAACTGCCATTCTTTTGTTTCTGCTTTTTTGACTTTCAAGTACTGGGCAGTGCTCTTGAGTTTTTCATTTGTCTGGTTATAGCTTGTATTTCTCACTCTATCTTGTGCCTTTAGCTTAGTTCTGTCCCTTAGATCCCTGGTGGTATCATAGCTCTTCCAGCCCACCTGCTGAATCCCTTCCAAAGAGGACATGCTGCTTTCAGTATTAGGGTTTTTTGGAGGCTGTTTCTGTGAGGTGTCCTGGAAGGGGTGCGGAGAGAGGAAGCTGCTTTTGAGTGTGAATGTGAAGTGGTTTGGGAAGAGGTAGCAGTGCAGAATCCCTGAGGGAGGTGGAGAGCTAATGAGGTATGGTTTGTTACTGAGTTTAAAGGACCAGAGGCAAAAGTGAGATGGTCAGAGAAGGTGGTAGGCATTTGCTCTTGGCAGTCAGGTGCTTGCTGGTTTTTTGTGTGTTTATTTAGTTTCTTCCAGCCCCGATAATTCATTTTGCGCTAAGGGGAAAGCCTGAAGACTAGTGGGGTTGTTTGTTTGTTTGCTTTGTTTATTTTAATCTCCCCATATTATTTTTGTATTGTGTTTCTTAGTCCGGATAAAGTACTGATGCCCAGGATTCTTTCCATAAGAGGCTTGCCAGAAGTAGCTGTAAAAGAACCTAATGTTTTGTTTTGTTTTTTTTTCTTTCCTTGCTTTTGAAATGGATGGGGAAAGGAAAATCTGTATTTTGTTTTCTGAACTTCTTTAATGGCGTTGCTATTCTACACAGAGCTGAGGAAAACATTCTTAGCTTTGGAAATCTGATAATGTAGTTTTCTACCTTGGACAGATCTGGAGGAATTTCGTAATTACCTGGAGAAGCGATTTGACTTTGAGCAAGTAACTGTGAAAAAATTCAGGACTTGGGCTGAACGTCGTCAATTCAACCGTGAGAT
The DNA here is from genome assembly GCF_021556685.1 of Rattus norvegicus. Classification (NCBI taxonomy): domain Eukaryota; kingdom Metazoa; phylum Chordata; class Mammalia; order Rodentia; family Muridae; genus Rattus; species Rattus norvegicus. The sequence goes on from NC_141544.1 coordinate 96,379,821, forward strand.
GAAGCGGAAACAGGCAGAGTCAGAGAGGCCCATCCTGCCAGCCAACCAGAAGCTGATCACTCTATCTGTGCAAGATGCACCCACAAAAAAAGGTGGGCCCAGCTTGTACTGTCGGCCTCAACAGATGGAACATGTTGCTGTCATTTTAATGTGCTTAATCTGTGTTTGAGTTACACTTACTACAAAGGTGTGTTTTTCGTAATGCAGATGCTGCCATGTTCATAGTGATAAGCCCTAATGAATGACTCAGTGGTGTACACAGTTTACCTGAGATAGTTCTTTTTGTCACAGAGTTTGTCATCAATCCCAATGGGAAGTCTGAGGTTTGCATCCTGCACGAATACATGCAGCGTGTCCTCAAGGTCCGCCCTGTTTATAATTTCTTTGAATGTGGTAAGTTCAAACCCATTTTAGTCCTGAAGAGTCTCACATCATTTTGGTCATGGCTGGAGGTGGGAGTGAGTACATTGGGCCTGTTAGGTTGGATAGGCATGCAAGGCAAGGAGAGAGAGAAGTGTGGTGCAGGAGGGGTCTTATTCTCATGTCAGTGATCCTTGTCTTTAGAGGGGAGATTGTTCAGCTTTTCCCTTTGAGTTTGTCCCAGTCTCCCTCTTTGCCTTTTCTTGTCTTCTCTGGTCTGCCTTGGTGGCTTCTGACTGTTGTTAAGAACAGTCTGTAATAAAGGCCTTTCTGCTGTGCTTGAGTTCTTTCCCAATTTTCCTGTCCTGTGTCCACTATTCCCCATCCTCCAATGATGAAGAAGCCTTGATCTTACCACACTTGTTGCCAGCTCTGTCTTCTGTGGTTTCTTCTGAACAGTTTATGAATGCCAGTGTGGTTGCCCTGGGAGCTGAGACCTGGGATCACTTATTTTGGGGAGTAGGGTGGCTGTTTCTCAGTTGTCCTTGATCCTATGCTTTGCTATTCTTGGCGGTCCTATTTGTCTTCCAGAAACCTCATCCCTACCTTGTCCTGTACTGGGCAGCTCTGTCTGCAGCTTCTGCTTCCCCTTTGGATAATTTCCCATAGTGCCCCTTACTCTTCAACTTTCCCACCTGTGCCCTTTGCTGTCTGGTTTCCAGCCTTGTCTTAGCATCTCAGACAAGCGTAAACATGATTTATTCAGGGGTATCTTGTCAGGACTGACCAACTTTGTGTTAGCATGCTTTCAATGTTTTGGCAAGTGTTTTAAAACCAGTAATTTTAATTTTAAGAGAATCCAAGTGAGCCTTTTGGTGCCTCCGTGACCATTGATGGTGTGACTTACGGATCTGGAACTGCAAGCAGCAAAAAACTTGCGAAGAATAAAGCTGGTAATGTGGTTTGCTTGGTATATCAGCTCCTTTTCCTGTTGGCTGTGATAAGATAGCCTTACAAAAGCAACTCAAAGGAAGGGCTTGTTGTGCTCATCCGTTTATTCTGGTGGGAAAGGCATGGTGTAGGAGCTTGTGAGTACTGCTGCTTCCTTTCCCCTTTTTGTTCAGCCCAGGACCTCAGCCCCTGGAATGGTAATTAAGGTGGATTTTCCCACCTCAGTTTATCATATCTAGATATTCTTCTACAAGTACGCCTCAGAGGCTGACTTAAGTTAGATATTCAAAACAGGCTTGCCCAGAAGTTGGTAATTAGTATTAAACATCACATTTGGTATCCCAGAGACATGCTACATGCTGGGTTTCAACTCTGATTAGCAAGGGCCTGAATAATGCTTGTAGGTTTTTTGGGTATAGGTAAGACATTTATTCATGTTACCTATTTTATTTTTAAAGGTGTTTTTTAAAAAGGTTGTGTGTGTACGTGTGTGTGTGTGTGTGTGTGTGTGTGTGTGTGTGTGTGTGTACGTGTGTGTACGTGTGTACACGTATACTACTTGGTGTGCTGGTGCCCTCAGAGGCCAGAAGTGGACATTGGATCATTTGAATTTGCAATAAAAGGAAGTTGTGAGTCACTTGATATGGGTGCTGAAGATCAAACCCAGAGCCTGAAATTCCTTTCACCCTTATTGAGTCAGCTCTTCTGCCCTCTACTTTGATTTTTAAAACATAAGAGTAGTTTACAGTAAATGACTATAATCTTAGTACCTAGAAGCTGCTACTGAACCATTGTGAATTTCAGGCTAGCCTTGGCTATAGAGCAATGCTGTCTTAAAACTAAGGTCTGATTTTTTTTTTTTTTTAAGATTTTATTTTTTATTTATTTATTGTATACGAGTACAGTGTTGCTATCTTCAGACACACCTAAAGAGGGCATCTGATCCCATTACAGAAGGTTGTGAGCCACCATGTGGTTCTGGAAATTGAACTTAGGACCTCTGGAAGAGCAGTCAGTGCTCTTAACTGCTGAGCCATCTCTCCAGCGGGTTAGATCTCTTGTACCATCAAGGACAAAATACAATAATTATGTGCTTATTATAAATGATTTAAACTAAGAGAATAAAAAGAGTTAATGAGTTAGAAAGATGGCTCAATAGTTAAGACCATGTAGGATTCTTTTACTGGAACCAAGTTTGGTTCCTGTCTTAGTTACTTTTCTATTGCTGTGACAAAGCACCACAACCCCAAGGCAGCTTTAGAAAAGCATTTGCTTGGGGCTGTGGTTTCAGAGAGTCCACGACCATCATGGCAACAGGCAGGCATTGGAGCAGTAACTTAAAATTTATATCGCAGCCACAGGTCTGAGGCAGAAAGAGAAAGAGAGAGAGCTAACTTGGAATGGATGGTGTGGGCTTTTGAAGCCTCAAACCACAAGGCCTCAAAGTCCTTTTTCAAATGTTCCACCCCCTAGGGACTAAGCACTCAAAACCTGGAGACTGGGGGGTGGGAGGGCATTATCATTTAAATCTCCATAATTCCCAGAATCCTTGTGGGGCAGCCTACTAATGTCTCTGGCTTCTGCACATACATGTACATATAACTAAGATTCTAGCAGAGTGTGTGTGGTACACATTTAATCACACCATTTGGGAGGCAGAGACAGGCAGATCTCTTTGAGGTCGAGGCCAGCCTGGTCTACAGAGTAAGTTCCAGGACAACTAGGGATATATCTCAAAAACAATTGATTTTTATTTTAAAATGAGTCTCTTTCTACTGAGTAACAGCAGAGTTAGTGTTTTCTATTTTTGCTCCAGACAAATGCAGATTTGGGTGTGCTTAGAGCTAACTGGACCATGTGGGGCACATGCAAGTGTTTTTTTTATTTTTGGTTTTGGTTTTTTGAGATGGGTCTCTGAATGCTGGGGCTAGAGCATGCAACACCACACCTGGCATTCAAGTTTGTTTTTAAACAGCAAAATGTGGGCATGCTAAGAGAAAAGACAGATTGTATGCTATCACCATCTTGAGGGGTTTTGATATTTGTATAGATTATTTTCTGAGTCCTTCAGACTTGAAATTGGGGATTAGACAGTCATTGCACACAATGTTCATCCTAAGATGTTTTGTTTTAGACCCACCGTACTCTATCTTTGCCTTCTGCCTCTATTAGACAGCATTTTTGCAGCAAGCCACTGTGACCAGCTTATTGGGTTCTTCTGAGCAGTGGAGTATATTGTAGATTTGTGTTAGGTATACTTCTGGCCCTGGCACATATAGGGCCATTCTTGAGCTTTATCCTATGAGATTGTTGTCTTCCAGAACTGGTCTCTGTACAGAACAAGAGATAGGTCATTTTTCTCAGTCTCACTGGGTCTTGGAGTTGGGGGGGATTTTCTACTTCTAAGAATCAGTTTCTCTGTTTTTTTGTTTTTTTTTTGTTTGTTTGTTTTTTTTTGTTGTTGTTGTTGTTTTTTTTTAAAGTAGCCGTTGATGAGGACAATAAGCCTTTTTGTATCAAGTTACTGACTGTCCTCTGTTCAGTTGGCCTTAGCTTATATATTCTGCCTCAGTCTCCAAGATGTCCTGATACCCATTTTGCTAACTTACTCATGCAGAGTTAGGAATTGAACCAGGTCCTCACATGCAGGGTGTCTGCCACCGAGCTGGTCTATAGCTTCTGCTGTACATTTTAGATGGTTTCAGTCTGAAAAGACTTTTCAGTTCAGCAGATTGTCTTTGAACAGATAGGACCTGGCAGACGAATGGAAACCCCCTCAGGCTTATCCTAAGATATTCTTTACAAGATTACCAGTCTATGTTCTGGACTTTGTGCCTCCACCCATATTTCAGCTACTCACTCTGCACTGTTTCGTCTTTATTATAAACTTATATTTTGCTGCAATGTCTTACCAACAATGTTGTGCTGGACCAGACAGCAATTAGTCCATGGCCTATTGTATGCGTTCTTCTCCCATTGTGACAGGTAGTGGCCTGTTCATGATCCTTACACATGGTTCTTCCAGAGTTCCTTAGATATGCCCATCTACCTGTTCTCAGTAGCTCTCCATGTATTGTGGTCCATAGCGGCCTGTTGTCAGTCCTCCTTCCATGCAGGTTTTACCAAGCCATTATTTTTTATAAACTTCAACTTGACTTCTCTAAAAACACAGATGGAGATGTAAGTTCCTCCCTTGGTAAAATTGGCATGCAAAACTTGTATCACCTCACCATCCCTTTTCCAGGATGCACCTGTTCTTTATCCCCTCATAATTCTACCTTTTAACGTGCTGTTGCTGCCTTTGGCTACAAGTGTGGGCGCCAGCATGTAGGATCACCGCTGACTGGGCATCACACATGGTCACCTTTTGAGCTCCCCTCACCTCAGACTTTTTCTATTTTTAGCCCGAGCTACACTGGAAATTCTCATCCCTGACTTTGTTAAACAGACCTCTGAGGAGAAGCCTAAAGACAGTGAGGAACTGGAGGTGAGTGTGGGGATCTTGTTTTCCTGGGAGCTGCACCTACCGTACATTGCCTCAACCAGATTGCGCACCATGTAAAGGGTATAATCATTATCCTGTAAGAGGAACTCACTGACCTTTGTGAAGACAGGAGAAAGTCTTGAAGAGTTTTACCCCTTCACTTGTATATGTTACATACGTAGATCTATGATGGGAATGAATCTAGCAGTGTATAAGATTGAGATTGTTGTTACAACTATCTAAAATCTTTTAGGATAAATGTGGTTTTATAGCTGTTCGTAGCAAAATAATTTAATCTTGGTTTTAAATTGATTTCTTGTTTGTTCTAATTTTCTTGTGGCCACTGGTCATTTTATTTATTTTTTATTGTTATAAATTTTAAATTTCAGTTCCCTTCTTTGGAATGTCTATTTCCTTGGCTTCCTGGGTTTAATTTGCTTCTGTCACACTTATGACAGGATCTGTAAATTATAAAGTGCTCCATGATTGGTTAGAATTTTGTTATAAGAAAGCCTAGGGCTAGGGCTGTGGCTCAGTGGTAGAGCCGGGCTGGTGTGCCATGCCCAGGGCTCAGTCCCCAGCACTGTGAATGAGCAAGTAGCCAAGGCCCCACTGTCTCAGGGGAGCTGGGTCAGTGAGGCCTCACTCTGCTCACCGAGGTGACGCGCAGGCTGCCATCCTCCGGCTGTAGTGAGCACGCACTGGTGCACTGGAGGAAGCAGGAGTTGGGATTCAGGGGCTTCATGATCTGATAGACTTGCTTCATGATGTCCATTGACTGCATCCCGCTAGAGATCACCATAGAACTCCCTTTCTTGGCTGTCTTTTCCAGATAGGGAAAATCGTTAGTGTCCCCAGATCCAACTTTGAAAAAGGGAACATTCAGTTCATGCAGAAACTCAACTGCCATCTTGTCCATGCCAGAGGCAGTGAAGAAGGTGTCAATCTCTTGCACATAGTTCTGCAGCTCCTTGTACTGGTTGTGGCTGAATTCTAGATGTTTGTGCTCCCTGTATGTCTTCCCCCACGAGTGCTTTGAAGTATTGTTTCTCCAGGGCACTCACTCTTCTGAAACTTAGTGCAGTGGGCTCCACACTCCTTGGTGGTGTAGATCATGCTCTTGGCCACATCTCAGTCTCCTTGGTGGTTCTGGCCGATCTCTGCGATGCTGAAGCACGGGTGCTACCCAGCCAGCGCCTGGGACACAGCTCAAAGCTCCAGCGGCATGGTGCTTACCTGGGCCTGTTCAATTGTCACTGGTCATTTTAAAACCAGACTTTTGAGTCCTTTGAACCCTTTTGTTATCTTTGGATTCTATTATGAAGGAATCCTGGACATTTTTAGGAATTGTGTTGCCTTGGCTTTTCAGGGTTCTTGTGTTTCTACAACTGCGTCTTGCATATCTGTCGGGATAAGTATCTCTTAAATTTATCTAAATGAGATACAAAGGCAGGTAGATCTCTGAGTTTGAGACCAACCTGGACTACATAATTAGTTTTAGGCCTCCAATAACTATATGGTGAGACCCTGTTTCAAAAAACCATAAAAAATTTTTTTTATTTAAATAGACTTTTAAGTTTTATGGGGTTCTTGTTAGTAGAGTCTTGTTGGGTTCTTGGGGGTATGTTCCCCATTTGTACTAAGAAAGAAAGCAGTTTTTCTAAAAACAACAATTCCGTTTTTATATTACATTGATGTATTATTTACTTTGGTGGTTATGTATGTGTGTGGTTACATGCATGCTGTGATAAATGTGTGAAAGGCAGAAGAACAACCCGGAAGAGTGGGTCCTTTCCTTCCGCCATATGCATTCTGGGACTGAAACTCCAGCCCTCAAGCCCATGTGACAAGTGCTTTTGCCATTGAGCCATTCTATGACCCTTAATTACATTTAACTGTGAGGAAAGGAAGATGGTAGTAAAATAAGAAAAAAGAGAAAAGATGTATGGGGTGACAGTCTAAGAAAAAGTCATGGCATGGTCTAGTATGGTATGGGATGGTACTGTATGGGATGGGATGGTACTGTATCGGATGGGATGGTACTGAATGGGATGGGATGGTACTGTATGGGATGGGATGGTACTGTATGGTATGGTATGGCATAGCATGGTATGGGATGGCATGGCAGCGTATGCTTCTAATCCTAATACTTGGGAAGTAGAGGCAAGAGAACAAGAACAAATGTGGGTGCTCAAAGTCAGCTTGAGTTCCATGAAACCTTGTCTCAAATCCAACCAAAAATAAAAATGAAAGAAAGCTTAAGTGATCACACAGGAACACATAGAAAAGTAAGACAATACAAAAGGAAAGAAACAGGAAGGGAACCACATCTTCATTCTTTCTTGCTGAGGATAAGAGAGAGGATGAGTCATTTTTCTCCAGACTGGTTTTATAGGTGAGTGAAGTCCAAAACAATTCAGAAAAGAAGAGCTTTTCTCAAGCTGTATTGTTGGGTTGAAGTCCTGTTATTTAGGCCTAGTTATGCTGGACATGCAAGAGCCTCCCTCAGACTTCTTCTGTTAGCCTAGCTAAAGGATATCCTCGCCCTCTGAGCACCAGAAATCCTCTACCTTGTGGGTTTGTGGTGGGATGGTCTTTTATGTGAATGTGCATGTACGTCTGCACGCACACACACAGAGAACAGCCTCAGGTGCATCTTAGGTGCTCGCCACCTTTTTTTGAGAGTATTTTTCTGGTCTAGAATACCCAGTAGATTGGGTTGCTTGATAAGTTCTAGGGATAAGTCCGTCTTTTCATGCCTACATCACTATCATGCTTGTTCTGGGGATTGAACCCTGGATTTCATGCTTATACAGAAAACACTTTGCCAACTACTTGAGTTGTCTTCCCAGCCTCTGGGGTGGAAAATTTGCCCAGGGGCAGTTGATATTTCTCCACCCTCTGAGAACATCAAAAGTAGTGAGGCCAAAGCAGTCTACACTGTCTAGCCCAAGGGTTCATTTTAACTGCCCTGGCCTCAGTTCTGCTCTGCATTCCACTTGTATTCACACCTAACTAGCTGCCTCTTATTAGCATTTGATTTGCATCTTCCTTATCTATCTGCTCTGGGCTTCAGTCTGATACAGTTGCCATGTACCATTGGTCTGATCCTGATTGACATCCAGTTTCCCAGGTTCACATGCATTCTTTCTCCTTTCCCCTCCCTCCAACCTCTTTGATCCCCACCTCCATTCTTGGGTAGTCAACTCAGCCAGTAGAGAACTTTAAAGTTTGGAGATAGGAAAAAGCAGGATCTTCTCTCCCTAGCTTAATGGTCTATAAGACCTCTCCTGAGATAATTCACCCCCATGCCACCAGTGAGCAAGCTAGGAAATACTTGATACATTCATTTGTGTGTGTGCATGGCAATCATAGGACAACCTGAGAGTTATTTGTCTCCCACTGTGTTGGTTCTGGGGATTGAATGTAGACTGTCAGCTTGGTAGCAGGCACTTTTACCCACTTAGCCATCTTATAGACCTAGATAAAGAACTAGTTGATTAGCTTCCTAGCCCATACTGCCTTTTACCCTTTGTGGCTTCTAGTACGAAACTATTTTGGGTATACAAGTATCACAAATTTAAGCTCATCCTGGACTAGGCAGTAAAACCTGTTTCAAAAAAATAGACCACTAAAGACTGGGGGCGTAGCTTGATGGCAGAGCACTATACTAATGTATATAAAGCTTGGGTTTGATTTCCTGCATTGGAGGGGAGGAAAGAGAAAAGGAAAAACAAACATTGCTTGTTAACCTCTCAGTTTTCTGTGTGTCCGCTGAATAGATTCTCTTCTGCTTTCAAGAAGCTCTGTTTGGCCTTCAGTGGATGAGTCTACAAACAGATGCATGAGTTTATTCCACTTGGGATTTATTTAGCTGCTTTTTGTTTTGTTTTGTTTTGTTTTTTGAGACAGAGTCTCTATTATATAACTGTCTCTGGCTGTCCTAGAGCTCAACTAGATAGACCAGGTTGGCCTTGAACTCAGAGAGATCCACCAGCCTTTGCCTCTTGAGTGCTAGGATTAAAAGCATGAACCACCACTAATTTTTTCCCCCTGAGACCAGGTTTTGATGTGCAGCCTTGGCTGTCTTAGAAGAACTCGATCAGGTTGGCCTCAAACTCGCAGAGATCAGAGTACAGAATTAAAGGCATGTGCCACTACTTTCTGGCTACAAATTTTTATGCTTAATGGCAATTTAATTTGCCCTAAAGCTTTCTGCAACTCTGCCTTATTTTTATTTTTGTTCCCCAGACTGGATAATCTCAACAGACCTCCTTCCTGGTTGCTGATACTTCTTTCGCCTGTTTGAATCCACTCCTTCCCGTGTGTGTGTGTGTGTGTGTGTGTGTGTGTGTGTGTGTGTGTGTGTGTGTGTGTGTGTTTTTTGAGACAATATCTCAGTATGTAGCCTTGCTGTCCTGGAACTCTGTATGTAGATCAGGCTGGCCCTTACCCCCTAGAGATCCCCCTTCCTCTGCCTCCCAGTGCTGGGATGAAATGCATATGCCGTCAGCGGGTAAGAGCACTTCCTATTCTTGCAAAGCACCCAAGTTTGGTCCACCCAAGTTGGTGGGTTACAATCACTGGTACTCCTAGTTCCAGGGGATTCAGTACTTTTGGCTTTACTAGGCACATTCACTCATGTAAACACAATTAAAATTGATAAAAATAAGTAATAAAAAGTAATAAAAGTAGAAGCTGGAGAGGTTATTGAATACTTGGACCTGAATCTCCCCCACCATCCCTCCTTCCAGATCTGATGCTCTTATCTGGCCTTTGTGGTCACTGTGCACATGTGCTACACAGACATACATGAGGTCAAAGCACCCATACATACAAATACATTTTTTTTTTCTTTTCTTTTTTTCAGAGCTGGGGACGGAACCCAGGGCCTTGCGCTTGCTAGGCAAGCGCTCTACCACTGAGCTAAATCCCCAACCCCAAATAAATTTATTTGAGAAAGAATATTAAACTCAGAAGGAAATTCAAGGACAATATATTAGTGTTGCAAAGAGTAGAATTTGGCAGGCAATCTAGAGATCTTACCAGCTACCAGTAGGAGGGGATAAAGGACAGTATACCAGGGGAGAAGAGAGTTTGGTGCCGTGGACCTTTGTCCTTGGTAGGGTGTGTGTCTGTTCATTTCTATCTGCCTGTCAGTGTCAAAAGTTAATAACTGGTGTCTACTTAACTCCTCTGTTTCCTCTTCTTTCAGAGACAAAGCCTCACTGTGTAGCTGTCTTGGTTGTTCTGGAACTCACTATATATGTGTGCACACACACATGCGTATAAATTCAGCATTTATCAAAGATAGGCTATAAATGACTATCTGTACCATCAGTTTACTTTGTGTGCACATGCATATAGGCTTATGTTCATGTTGTGTGTAGATGCCCATGTGGAGGCCAGAGGATAATTTTATGAAGTTAGTTCCCTTATAACTTTCTTTGGTTCCAGGGATAACTAGGTTTATGTGGCAAAGCACCTTTACAATTGAGGCATCTTGTTGGCACTTTCCTTTGGGCCAGTTTAAAATCCTGTTTCTGGTTCATCTCTAACCTGCAGTTTGTTATAAACAGCTATGGATCTTTGCCACTGAAACACCTGTGCTGATATATTTATGCTCTAACCACAGAAGGCCAGCTCTTAAAAATGATTTATTGGCAACATGGAGATGGTCTCTGAAAACTAGTCTCATTTAAATGTAAAACAAAACAGAAAAACATGTTTTTTATAATCTTTTTTTTTTTTTAAGATGGATTTTTTTGTATGCATGTCTGCCATGTGAGTATAGAACCCCTGGAGCTGGACACACAGGCAGTTCTAAGTTGTTCTGCATGGATGCTGGGAAATAAATTTGTGTTCTCTAGAAAAGCTGTAAGCACTTTTAACTGCTGAGCCATCTCTCCACCTCTCCCACCTCCTGTGTGTGTGTGTGTGTGTGTGTGTGTGTGTGTGTGTGTGTGTGTGTGTGTGTGTGTGTGTGTGTGTTTTGTGTGGGTACATGCATGCCACTACACACATGTAGAGTTCAGAGGATCAGTATATAGATTCCAAGGATTGAACTCAGGTTTTCAAATTTGGCAGGAAGTACCTTTACCCACTGAGCTGTTTCAACACTGCCTTATTACTGACTATTGGTCATCGCCATATTTGCCTCAGAGGAAGCTGACAGGGTACCTGCAAAGAAGATGGTTGCAGAGTGACCCTTTATTCCCTTTATTCCTGTTTAGTATCTCCTTTTGCCTTTAAACTGGCTGATTGATTGATTGATTGATTGATTGATTGATTAAGTTTATTTTGTGATGCCAGGGATTGAACCCATGGCCTTGCACCAGCTAGGCATGTACCTTGCCACTGCCCTCTTTAACTGTGAGCTATCTCCAGTCCCTATTGTTATTATAGTTACTCACGCATATGTGTCTGTGTGATTGTATACTGTGTGTTTGTGGGGGTGGAGGGCTGTCTGCAGTAACAAGAAAGTGCTGGATCCCTTTGGAGCTTTAGTTACAGACAGCTATGAGTTGCCCAACATGGGTGCTAGGAGCCAATTTGGTCTTTCAGCCTCTAGGCATGATTTCTTTAATTGTGTGATGTGCGTTTGTTTACGTCTGTGTGTGTGGACCATAGACCATCATTGAATGTCATTTCTCAGACACTGTCCATCTTGTTTATTGACATAGAATCTCTTGCCTGGCCTGGTACTTACCAATTAGATGAGGATGACCAGCCAATAAGCCCTGGCTGTTCTGGAATTCACTCTGTAGACCAGAATTGCCTCAAACTCAGAGAGATCCACTTACCCCTGCCTCATGAGTGCTGGAGTTAAAAGAGTGTGGTGTGTAGTCTCCCAGCCCCCATTAAAGGCATGTGCCACCACAAAGCCTTCCAGTCTATGCTCTTTATGGTGGGCAGTTGGAAGTCTCAGAAACTGTTTCTCTTTCCTGCTCTTCCCCCATATAGGACCTCTATACTTAATAATTTGTATGTCTTCCCAAAGTTAGTTATTGATGTTACTATTTGTTTAGTGATGCTACTATAACAAAGTGTCAAAAACTGAACATATTAAACCACAGAAATTTAGTTGCCTTGGTTCTGGAGGTCAGAAGTTCAAAATAGTGTCAGGCTTGTTAGTTTCTTCTAGATACTGAGCAGAGGCATCTGTTTTCTAGGATGGATATCTTCACGTTTATGCTTTTCCTTGAAGGGATCTCTGAATTTTCTGTTTGTAAAAAACGACTCCTGGGATAAGGGCTAAGTCCTCACATAGGGCCACTTACCCATTCACTTTCTGAGGTACTAAGGGGTGAGACTTCAACTTGTACATTTTGGAGCAGTTTATAGTTCAACTTATAATAATATTTTTCCCAGATAATAATTGCAAAGTATCTGTATTCTTGAGTCTTATCTATCTGTATTTTTATTACATGTCTACTGAGTCAGTTCATTTAGATTATTTGATTATTGGTCATTGATTTCCCTGTACTAGTAGTAGGTCTCTTAGCCTTTGCTTTTTTTTTTTTTCCCGGAGCTGGGGACCGAACCCAGGGCCTTGCTAGGGCCTTGCTCCTGCTAGGCAAGTGCTCTACCACTGAGCTAAATCCCCAACCCCTTAGCCTTTGCTTTTGTTAGTAGTTGGTGGGGGTTTTTTCTTTTATTTTTAACATTTTTTCATATTTTATTAGTTATTTATTTACATTTCAAATGTTATCTATCCCTCTTTCCAGTTTTCCCTCCATAAACCAGTTAACACACAGATCCTGCTCACATTTTATTCCTAGGTTGTCCCTCTATAGCGAGTAATCCTTTGGTTTTATTTGTTGCTACCATGTAAATACAACTTTACTGTTTGTGAATTGACTTTATCTTTCCACTTCCCTGAGTTCATGTATTAGTTCTCATCGTTTTTTCTGTAAGTTTTTTGGATCATCGTTTGTGGTGCTTAGTAAGAAGGGTCCTCCATAGACTCAGATTTTATCCTCAGCTGGTGGCATGGTTTGGAGAGACTTTTGAGTTCATAGCCTTGCCTCTTCCAGTCTACTTTCTCTGCTTCATGCTTACGTTTGCGATATGGTCTTTTAGCTTTCCTGTTCCTGCCACCATTCTTGCCACTTACTACCATGTTCCCCTGTCGCCATGGACTCTTACCTCTCTGGAATTGTAAGCCCCAATAAATTCTTTATTCTATAAGTTGCTTTTTGGTCATTGTGCTTTAACAGCAACAGAAAAGTAATTTATCTGTGTATAGGATTGTGTTGACTATGGTCTCTTATCTTGCCAGTGTGGATGTGTGAACCTAATTGTTCTGGCTATTGTTGAATAGAAATGGTGATAGTAAAGGTGCTTGTTCCTCATCTCAAAGGGTAGCATCCAGTTTTTACTACTGAGTGTGATGTTGACTGTGGGGTTCTTATACTAATTATTTATTGGGTTGAGAAAGGTCTTCTCTGCCCCTGTCGATCATTTTTAATCTGAAGCACTGTTATTTCTGTTCGACATCTTTCTTTGTACCACATCTGTGATCATATTTATGGTTTGATATTTTTATTTAATTTGTATAGTTAATTATATTGATTCTTTTAAAGCATGAATCCCTGAAATAGTCCTACTTGGCATGGTATATATTCCTTTCTTTGTATTGATAGTTTCCATTTGTCGACTGTGTGTGTTTCTGTCTCTGTTTGCATATGAGGGATAATTTTTAATTTTTATGCATGTGTGGGTGTGTGTGCACGCACACTACAAAAGACATGTAGAAATCAGAGGACAACTATGTTCTTCCCTTCTACCTTTATATGGGTTCTAGGGATTGAATTCAAATTGCTTGCTCAATAAGCACTTTCTTCATTAAGACATCTTGCTTACTTCTTGTTTGTTTGAGATAGGGATTCACTATGTAGTGCTAACTAGCCTGGAACTTGCTAGCAAATCAGGCTGACCTTGAACTTGCAATATAGACCAAGGCTGGCCTTGAACTCACAGAAGTCTACCATCTGAGTGCTGGAATTAAAGGTATGTTCTGCCAAGATCAGTTTGTTATTTGTGACAGGGTCTAGGTACATTGCTCAGGCTGGCATGGAATTGAGGATTCTCCTGCCTTATTCTCCTGAGTGATGGGCATATAGACATGCGTATGCCATTGTGATACTCTTTCCTGTTTGTGTTTGCCAAGGTTACTTAATGTTGTGTAGGCTTTGATTGGTTTAGTTTTGTACTTTTTTCTGGTGTTATTATGGTACAGGTAGCATCATAAGCTAAGCTATGAAGTATTCTCTTTGAGTTTGTATAGAATTGATATTTTCCTCCTTAAATATGGAGTGGTCATTATCAATGAAGTCATCTGGGCCTCAAGATTTCTTAGTGGGATAGTTTATAACCACAAATTTGACTGTCTTGAGTGGATATTGCTGAAGGCTGTTTCAGATGTCTGATTTTCAAGATGCTGTTTCTCAGTATCTAGATTGTAGTTTGTGTTTTCTTTTGGTTTTTGGGGGGAGTGTCTTGTTTTGTTTTTTAGATATGGGAGCAGAGAAGGCAGGACATTGAGACAGGGTTTCTCTGTAGAGCCTTAGGTGTCCTGGAACTCACTCTGTAGAACAGACTGACCTTGAACTCAGATCTGCCTGCCTCTGCCTCTGCCTCTGCCTCTGCCTCTCTGCCTCTCTGCCTCTCTGCCTCTCTGCCCCTCTGCCCCTCTGCCCCTCTGCCCCTCTGCCCCTCTGCCCCTCTGCCTCTGCCTCTGCCTCTCTGCCTCTGCCTCTGCCTCAAGTACTGGGATTAAAGGCTTGTGTCACCATCACCCAACTTACAGTTTTTCATGGACTGTCCATGAGCAACTTGTTCTTTGTCATCTATGAGCTCTGGGCACTCCAGTCTCCAGGCTGTCTTTCAGGAATACCAATGATTATCTGTAGGTCACTTTGTCATTTGATTGCACTTGAGAGACTCTCCAGAGATGCTTGCTGTGGGCTTTCTGCTCAGAGTTTTATACTAGACACAGACATCTTTGTGCTTCTGAGTATATGTTCTCCAGTGAGGATGCTCAGGTTCTTCCCTGAAGAAGTTGGGGCTGGGAATAAGCTGGCCATCTCTCTGCTGTGCCCTGATGGTCAGGTATTAACAACTTGGTAGAACAGGGTTATATTGGCTGAGCATAGCACATGTTGCTAATGAGTTGGCTTCCTTACTGGTTCTTGTAGTTCCAGGTCTAACTCTTGATGAGGGTGGGTAGCTTCTCTACATTTGAAGGCAGTTTGAAAGAAGACAGTATAACCAAACTATGACAGTTGGAGTTCATGTCTTGACTGGACTCTTCATGTAAGAATTTCCTCTACAGTGTTGTCACTGGAGCAGTGCAAACACAGAGGAAAATTGTTCATGTGTCGTTCTAGAGAGGTCTTGACTTAGTTTATTCATGTGACCCAAGATCTGGGCTCTAGGGCTCTGTAGACTACTAACCTATTGGGCTGGTGAGAGATTTCCCCCTCCTAGCAGATCCTATGCCTGGTGGGCCCCAGTGTTTCATGTTTGTTTCAAGCTCTTTGTTTCTATTTGCTTGTCAACTGAAAAGTTTATCTTCCTGGATATTCTGGTTTGGGTTGTGTTATGTCTCTGAAAAGGATCCATGGAGGAGCTAATCTCTATCTAGTACCTCAAAATGCGGCCTTACTTTGTAACCAGGTTGTTATAATTTATTGACATGTGGTTGAATAATGTGACTGACTTTCTAGAGGGGGGAAACAAAGAAAACATAACTGAGTATCGATTGACTTGCTGTTCTCATAAGCCATTGGAACTAGGCCATCAGGAACTGTATCTTCCCATGTAGTCTCTGTAGGGGAAGTAGAGCTTTGCTGACCACCTTGAATTTTTACTTCTTGCCTTTAGAGTTGTAAGAAGGCACACTGGTTGCCAAAAGTCACCCAGGTTATGGTACAGATGTCTGTTGCTTAGATGATCTACTCATGAAAACCATATAGAGTGTACTTACACAAACTGGGATGACTCTAATGTTGCTAGGCTATAAAAATCTGTGGAACTATCTTTGAGTATGTGATCCACCATCCACTGGTAGATTTATCAGTACATGGCTGTACTGTTTCTGCAGCCCATCCCAGAGGTAGTCTGTGCTATAGCGTGAGCTGAGCTGTTTGGCAGTCTTCTGTTCACTGAGTACAGGGTCAGTCAGGGAAAGTTCTGTTAGCTACTTAATTCTGAGCCTTTATCCTTTGTCCTATGCATTTCATGGCTGTTCCTCCTATCTATCCCCATCCTACCCGAGCCTTGCTGTAAAATTTCTCTCCCTACATGCCTTAGTTACTTTTCTATTGCTCTGACAAAACACTGTGACCAAGGCAACTTAGAGAAGAGTTCATTGGGTCTTACAGTTTCAGAGGATTAATCAATCCACAACCATCATGATGAGAGGTATGGTGGCAGGCAGGCATGGTGTTCAAGAAGGCTAAGAGCTCACATGTCCTCTGCAAGCAGGAGGCGGGAGAGGAAGAGAGAATGAATCTAACTAGGAATGGGCCCACTCCAGTGACAGGTCTTCTCCAACATGTCCACACTTCCTAATCCTTCCTGTATATTCCATCATCTGACAGGGATGTCTAGAGTATGGACGGCAGGCTTTATTGTCTGAGGGAAACACAGTGTGGCACAACTATAAAGGTATGAACCTGTGTGGGATTCATGAATATGTGCTTTGTGTTTTAGTATTTTAACCACATCAGTATTGAGGATTCGCGAGTCTACGAGCTGACAAGCAAGGCTGGGCTGTTGTCTCCATATCAGATCCTCCATGAGTGCCTTAAAAGGTAGGGTAAGCCGCACCTCTATTAAGAATCAGGTCACGAAGCTCCTCTGGAATATCTCAAAACTTTACCTGGCTGTTTGTCCCAAGGTAGAGAGAGTCATTATCTGTTTGCCTGGGTATACAGAAGAGCCTTGGCTCTGGCTGATAGGTGAGCCCTGGATAATTGGAATTAGTGTGTGGAGAACCTTCCATAGTCTGTTGAACATCCAGGGAGGTATTGGGGTTTTCTTTGAAGAGCCATTAATGGACATGGTTACTATAGTAGCCCTCCCCAGAAGTTACCATGCATAAGCATCATCCACTAATGTCTTGTCATCTTTGTTTTTTCCTAAAAGAAACCATGGCATGGGTGACACATCCATCAAGTTTGAAGTGGTTCCTGGGAAAAACCAGAAGAGCGAATATGTTATGGCATGCGGCAAACACACAGTGCGCGGGTGGTGTAAGAATCTGTCTCCTCCCCTGCTTCCCTCATAGACTGGCATGTTTTCAGAGGACTGCTGGGGTATGGCTAGCATTTTCTGATATGAGGGTGTGTAGCCTGCTCTGACAGTCATTCTAAGTACCAATTTTGTGTGCTGGCTATTACACCTTCATCTGAAACTAGATAGGTGGTCATCCTGCTTGCAGTCTCCCTCCTGCTCCATTGTTGCTGTTATTACTTCTGACCAGCCTATCTCTGGTGGAATGAGGGGACTGCTTTCCTGAGGAGCTGACTGGTGCCTCCTGATGGCTATCCATCTCTCTGCAATCCTCCTGATGGCTATCCATCTCTCTGCACTCCTCCTGATGGCTGTCCATCTCTCTGCACTCCTGTATTTGGTCTCTGGCACCACCTTCCTCTGCTTTTATATCTGACATGGTTGCTTAGTAAAAGCCAATATAAAATTAGGCCTGGTGGAGAATTCAAGTAGTTCCAGCAGGAGAATCATGTGAAGATGTGAGTTTAACACTAGCTTGAACAACACTACAAGTAAAGTGTGAGTGTGTGTATTCTGCAAGCTCACATTCAAACCTGGATGTTTCCACTTAAGGCTGAGTGAATCTCTGAGCGTGGAGAGCTCTCCTGGCTTAGAGTATCCTTCGTATGGAGGCTGCACCCAGACACCTACCCTCAGGAGCCATAAACTTTAGGAGGCTTTGTAGCTGGTGCTCATTGTGTTGCAGGAAAGCGAGGGGGAGTAGGCTGGTGGAAGGAAGGAAATTTTGTGTCTTAGCTAATAGCTTTCCTACAAGTCCTTACTTGGATCTCCTGAGAGCTGCTCAATAGGGTGGTCAGTTTCTGGGTCAAGGTCTCAGGACTCAGGACTGAGTCATGATATCTAGCGGAGTAACAAAACACCATTTACTCTCTTGTGGAATGAGATTTCCCTAGGTACCCAGGAAAGATTCTCCTGTCTTCTCACCTTTGTTTTTTCTTCCTCACAGGTAAGAATAAACGAGTTGGGAAACAATTAGCATCTCAGAAAATCCTTCAGCTGTTGCACCCCCATGTCAAGAACTGGGGGTCCTTGCTGCGCATGTATGGTCGTGAGAGCAGCAAAATGGTCAAGCAGGTAACCAGACTGTCATGTCTTCTGGCAGTTGCTCTGCTTCCCTGTTTCTTGCTTTGGCTTGGGGCTTGCTGTCAAGATCAGTCTCAACAGCACTACTTGTAATTATAACTGTCTCTGCTTGACTGTGCCAGTGATTGTGTAGGCCAAGGGTGGGAGCAGCCAAGCCACATTTTCCTCTTGAATTTGCCAAGCAGTTAAGTATGAGGGCATTCCTAGACTAGCAGGTCTGACAAACCAGACATAGATATAGGCAGTGAACACTACCTGGTGTTGAATTATGCGAAGGCTTGGGAACCGTACCAGTCCTGTGGCAGTCCTCAAGACTGTATCCTTGTTTAGTTGAAGATTTTCAGTGGCTTAAAGAATATGGGTATTGTCTGTTTTGTTTCTGAGGTTTTTGCCTAAATCTCAGAATTTAAATCACTCTCCAAACCTAATGGCTATGGGAAGTACTGGGAAGTGGTGTTGGGTAGTAATGGAGCCAACCCAGTTGCATCACCAGCATTTGTGACTTCCCCTACTGTATGCCGAAACTACCTGGATCTTTAGGACCTGATCATTTAAAGGAGTATAGGTGGAGACCCTGAAGATTGTGCTGTGGACCCTTGAGCTACCTGCTTTGAGCTGAGCTGAGCTGAGCTAATTTTCTGGAACAACACATTACCCCTTCAATTTCCCCAAGGTTTAGGCTTGGCCTTGTCCTTGCTCAAGGCAGGAGCCCAGGAGCCACATGGAGAACATAATCGTATAAGACGACTTCTCTCTTTTTTCTGATTCCTCTCCCTCCTATTGCTGGGGTCCTACCTGGGTCGTTGTACAGGCGAAACAAGGACTGTACCACTGAGTTGCATCTTTAGCGTGAACAGAAGCATTTTTCATGAGTTGAAATATAGGTGTACAGTGTTTGCTGTACATAGTCTGTAGCTAAGACAGAGAGGGAACATTGCTGCCACCATGGGCATAGATTTCTTTGAACTGGAGAGTGAATGGCCCTTGTCTGGCACAGGAGATCTGGCATTCTAAGACATAGTGAGCATCGTTGGCTATTGCCTCCAAGCCAAGAAGGGGAAAGAACCGAAGAGAACAGTAGGGCAGGCTGTTTGGCTGTGTTATATCTCAGTTGGCTTCAGCTATGACCTTGCCGCTGTCAGGGTTCCTAGCATAGTGAGTGCTTGACTTTCATACTCAGCTAGTAAACACATCGAGGTGTGATCATGGAGGAAGGAACAGTGTCTGGGAGAGGCCAGGGAGCCCAGGGCTGTGCTTATACCCTAAATTTGTCAGCAACGGATGCTTTAGCACAGTTGGCCAATGGTGTGAGCTTGTATCTCACCAGGCCCTTACTCTCCTATTTTGGGTGGAAACTGCTGCTTGAGCATACTGCTACTTGGCAGTTGTGAGAGCAGGCTTTGGGTCCCTAGGAGACCTCTGACAAGAGTGTGATAGAGCTACAACAGTATGCCAAGAAGAACAGGCCCAACCTTCACATCCTGAGCAAGCTACAAGAAGAGATGAAGAGGCTGGCTGCAGAGCGGGTGACTATCTTTCTTCCTTATTCCTTCCCCAGGCTCCCTCCTCCCCATTGCCTAAACTCTGCCCCCGTATTGTTTCTTCACATACCATAGTTACTGAGCCATCAGAATTGCTGGGCTAGCCCCTTCCTTGTAGTTAGATCCTAAGAGCCTATTTCTGATCCCTGACTCTGAAGATGCTTAATCCTTCTTCCAGATCAGGTTGACTTGTCTTTAAGTTCTAGCACAGATGGTGCTTTCCTAAAATTACTTTAGCAGACAGGCCAGCCTTTTAGTGGCTAAAGATTCCAATTTGGAGTCAGGTATTTGAGAGAAATGATTGTGCACTGGCCTTGTTTGATAACTCAAAACAAAGATCATAAGCCTGGGTATGACTTAGTCTTGGTGACTTCCTAAAACTGCCATAGGTGCTTTATTTCAAGTATTATTGACATTGCTTCCTGGCCTCAGATAATATCTTGTAATAATTCATACTTTTAGGCCTTCTAAGTTGGGAGCCTTTCCAGGTCTGGTGGCATGGCCCAGGTTTGAACGCACACTCTGAGGTCCAAATGTCTATTGCCTTTTGCCTTTCTACTGAATAAGCAGGACTTTCTAGCTTGACTCTTGTTAGATTAGTTATGGGGGTTAAAGGAATAAGCCCAAGACACATACTTCTATTTGTGGGGAAATTCACTGGACTTCTAGGCAAGCAAGCAAGGCTACCCTGGAGAGGTAGAACCCAGCTTGTTGCTAAGTCTTCTATTCAGGGGTCTGTAGGTTGCCAGGGGAGCTGCAGCACATGGGAGTCTACCCTGTCATTCTAAGGACTTTTGACCTGGCCCAACCTATCCCTCTCCCTCTCCCTTTCCCCCTAGCCAGGAGTCACAAGCATTTGTGCTCTCAGGAGTTCAGGGGCTTCCACCTTTTCACCCTTTGCTGGGCCCACCTTTAGCATGATTGATCTCTGTTCTTCCAGGAGGAGACTCGGAAGAAACCCAAGATGTCAATTGTAGCATCTGCCCAGCCTGGTGGTGAGCCCTTGTGCACAGTGGATGTATGAGGTAGGCAGCATGGGCCAACAGTGCTACCAGGAGACCATCAGCCACACATCTTCATCATTCTACAGCACCAGGCCTCCAACCTAAGTTCCTTCCCTGTGGCTGTGTCTGGGCTCTGGCTCTGGCACATGGGGACAGCTGTGACCACACAGCACACATGCAAAGCAGCAGTTCTGGACAAGCTGCTCTCAATGTGACTGGATATACTTATGGATCAGTTATATGTTAACTGCACAAGTGGAAGCTGATAGACAGCTGTAGATCTTGCTTGTATGTATCTGCTGCGGACTGTTTTTATGAAGGTTTTCATTAATTTTAGTACACTATATGCACTGACAAGAAGTAATACTTCATTGATAGATGAGATGACCAGGTTTTATAGCTTTGGCTGGCCTATGATGCCAGATAGCCCCTTTGCTATGGTTCTTTCTGGTGGAGCCACAGAGACTTGGTCAGAAGGTGCAGGTATCCTAGTATTACCTGCTTTGTGTGTTTCCCATTTTCTTCTGAAAAAGTTATAATAGAAAGGAATATTTCAGGCTATTTTGGCTTAAAATAAAACAAAATTTTAGCACCAGAAATACTCTTCAGAGATTGCAGTGAAGATAACTGAACCATCGAGATACTGAGTGATAGTCTGGTTGACCCTTGGGTTGCAGTCTACTTTTCTTATGAAGTCTTAATGTCCTAACAGCTGTCTTCTGGATACTGAAGCTTCACCTTCGATAAGCTCTAGTAACAGTTTTTTACAGAGATTTTTGCACAATCAAGCCCATCTGTTCATCAATTTTTAAAGCTTTTATGATGTTATAAAATTTGGAAACTTTTACAGTAAGAATGATTTAGAATCATGCATTTCAACAGATGGACATGTATAAATAGGAAACAGGGGCCCATCATTGACCAAGAGCTGGCTAGCACATTGTACATGATAGTTATAGCTTCTCTTGATCTCAAGGGTAGCTGTTCTCTGCAGCCAGGCCTGATTTCAGGTTGTTTTTGTCTGCCTGCACTCATGGGATAGCCCCTGTAGATGGGTATTGAATAGAAGTGTATTCAGAGCCCTAGTCTTGGTCAGTTGTTGGCCTAGCCCCTAGTACCTGTTCATGGGGACTACACTCTACATTCTCAGTGTGTGTCTCACCATGTACCTGAAGAGATGGTGACATGTGCTGTCAGACAGACAGAATGGTAACTGGGACTCCCAACAGCATCTCCCTCCTTAACCACATGTGTGACAGCAGTTAATGTCTGTGTTAATCTTGGCAAAAAGAACCCTCTATCAAGTTGGTAGACTTAGACACTTGATTCTTTTCTGCCTCCCATTCAGTTGTGTTCAGTCTTTTGACTAACCATTGCCCTTAAAAACAGATTTGACATTGAAAAAGTATAAGGTAATGGTGGTGTCTCTGCAGCCTCACACAGGTGCTGCCACACATTCCTGTCTCCAATGCCCTCCCTGTCTTACAGGTGGGTGAGTCTTCTATGTACAGCCATGCTGCAAGGGTGGGAGCCTGTGCTGATGCTGCTTCTGTGTGTTGGCCAAGGCTGTAGGGTGTACCCTGATGGTCTGAACACATAAAACTATCCAAAAGGGAACGGCTGGTTTCTTTCTTCTGATGGGAGTGCTGGATATTTGTGGATCTTCAACTGGCCAGGACTGTCCTGTAGTCAGTTGTGTTTTTAATTCCAATCAGCATAGATGTGTTCAGCCATCCTCAGTGCTCCCCCTGGATGGTGCTTGGTCCTAAAACATGGCTCTCTGGGGCTAAATTTAAGTAAGCCCTGGCATTCACCACATAGTTTAACCTCAGCACTCAGGAGTGAGTCATGAGTAAGCACATCTGTGAGGCTTGCCTGGTCTACATAGATAATGCTGTTTTAAAACAAAGCACATGGTGCCAGCCCTGGGGAAGTTGAACATGAAAGCTAGAGTTCAAGGCCACAGCTTTTGAGAGTTCTTGCCTTTCAGAAAGGATTGTCCAGATTAATGGGCAGCAAGTAGGAGTAAGTTAAGGCTCTGGCTCACCAAAAAATGTCAGTAAAATCAGCAATTGTTTATTCTAGAATCTAGCTATCCCATTATTAGGACACAGGTATTCACACATTTGTAGTACCAGCTAGATAGCCCCACCATTGCTTTGTCATCCCTAAGGAGCTCCCCAGTTTTCCTGTGCTCCTGTACTTCCCCTAGGGTGAGAGGGAAGTCTCTGTTTCCTGTGCAGTGAGGTCGGGAAGATTTCTTGGGGTTTGAAGGTCTTGATGTTCCAGGGCCCCTATGCCATTAGGGTGTTGTTGCATCCTCTCAAACAGGATAAGCATTTCACAGTGTGGGGTCTGTGGGAACAGGTCCACTGCCACAGCCTTGACTGGATGGAATGGGGTACCTTTCACTCGGTTAGATGGGGCTCTGCAGAGACTGGTGGAGGAGAGGTGCCAGTATTAGCCCCACAGAAATTCCTCTAGGCAGCAGGCAGGTGCTCCACCTCACACACTTACTCCACAAAGTTGCCCATGGCTGCCCTGGGGTTGCAGGAAACATACAGGAGCCGCTTGATGTTCTCAGCTTTCCTCATGGCCAGAATCACCTTAGAATCTAGCAAGTTAGAGGGGGATAATGGTTGACTACCCAACAGGGGCTTTTTACTTCTGGTACTGCCTCCCCCCAAATGGAAGCCACTCACGTAGGCCAGCCCGTGGTGGGTCTAGAACAGCTACAAGTTGCTGGGAAGACAGTTTGCTCACCAAGCCTGGCACCAGATCCTCAGCCCTGCCGCAGTGGAACTCAACGTTGCTCAGCTCTAGAGATAGTCATAGTCATCAGTGGGCTATAGGCCTGCCTAGCACACTTAATAGACAGCCAGTTAGATGTG
The DNA here is from genome assembly GCF_021556685.1 of Rattus norvegicus. Lineage (NCBI taxonomy): Eukaryota > Metazoa > Chordata > Mammalia > Rodentia > Muridae > Rattus > Rattus norvegicus. Next base: position 96,403,435 of record NC_141544.1, read on the forward strand.
TACAGATCCCTTAGCACCCCATTCCTCAGACGATTCTCAATATCTCCAGGCACAGAAATTAAAAAGTGCATAGCACATTACTGTTGTCGCAGACCACCTGTCTACTGTGGGATGCAAAAGTTCTCACCATTGGTGAGGGCGTTCATACGGGCATCCTCCACAGCCTCCTGGCACAGTTCAATCCCAATTACTTTCTTCACCTTCTGAAATGGGAAGAGAGATTAAGCCCCACTGCCCTGGTTGCTTGGGAAAGGAAGACAACACAACTGGGGTTATATCAGAGACAAGGTAGTAGCCAGCCAGAGTCTTCAGGCTCATGATAATGGAGTAGGGCGATGTTCTTACCTAGGGCTGGGAAGCTTACCGGAGCCAGGGCTAGCCCTATGGTACCAGTGCCACAGCAAACGTCCAACACTGTGCTGCCCCCATCCAGCTGGGCCCATTCCTGGATGACTGTGTAGAGCACCTCGGCTGCAGGTGTGTTTACCTGGAGGTTAGTTAGCCATAGTATACTCCAGTGTAGCCTAGCATCATCCCACATTGCTTGGGTCCCATTTTTCCTATACAACATTGACCTCACCCAGTCTCTTAAAAATCAAATCCTTACAACAGAGACCCTCATGAATAGGGAGTTTTCCCCCTGACTTTATAACTTTCCCCAGGGCAGCTGAGAATGACTGCATACCTCATGCTAGAGACCTTGGACTCTTCCCCCTCTATCTCCATAGGGTTTTTACAGCAGTGAAAGTGGCTGATCCTGTTCTGGGTTCCACAGAAGGCATATCATTGGGGAAACTGCAAAGTGGTCAATCGCTAGCAAATGCCCCTTTCCTATTCTATACCTTATTTTGGGGGCCTCATTATCTGAACATTCTGTATAAATCTCTCTTTGAGGCTACTTACTGGCTTCCCTCCCTCCTTGTATCTTTATGTTCACAAAGGGTACACTACCTGGAAGAATGCATGAGGGGAGATGCGGAAAGTGAGCCCTAGCAGGTCTTCCTGAATGCACTGGTCACCGGCCATATGCTCCAGGGGCAGGCCTTCCTGGCTGGGAGTCTTTCTACACAGGAGGAAGCAGATCTGTCAGGGTCCCTGGCCTGTTTGGTCCCTCCTGTCCCCACCTGGGCTCCTCACCTCTGTCCCTCCTCCACAAAGTAGAGGGATGTCACCCCACTGGCCTTGCCTGGCCCCTCCATGAAGTGGCACACCAGGGAGGCCTTTAGTCCTGCCACCTCCTCAGAGCTCAGTTTCTGTAGTACAGGATATAAAATGTCCATCAGCCTATGCAAAAGCCAACCTATACCACACCCACCCACCCCTTGCCAACAGGACCACCACCTGAGACCTGGGGATGGAAGTGGGCAATGGCCATGGCTTGACCTCGGCGGCTGGTGCGGACAGTCAGTTGCTTCCAGTGGCCTGTGTATGTCTCAGGGTCATATGCCGAATATGGTGTGGAACTGAAGAAACCACAAGTGTACTCAGTGTGTGCCTGTGTGTCCCAGCACCCTGCCTCTTACCCCACATCCACAACTGCCAGTGTAGAGGCCCAGATGGACTAGGGGCTTCCCAGAAGCCCGGCCCCAGGCAAGGTCCCCACCGGATGAACTCCTGGAAGGCCTTCACCAGCTGCTTAGTGGCCTGTGGAATGTGCACAGTGTCAAAGGGAGGCGCCACAGCACACGTCCCGCCCTTGTACTTGCCAAGCCGGCAGCCAACAGTGTTGTCCTCTCCATCTACCCCAACTCCGACCAGAAATTCACACTTGTTACGGTACTCAGTCTGCAGGAGACAGTGGAGTAAAGAGTTAGCTCTCAACCTTGATTACCCAGCTCTGGAAGAAATAACATAGTGAACAAGAGACTCAGACTTGGTTAATCAAAACTGCTGGTTTATCGAACATCGGGAAGAAATGAAAAGCAAGAAAAATGTCAAAGAGCATATGCATAATAAAACTGAAATGAGGGGTTGGGGATTTAGCTCAGTGGTAGAGCGCTTGCCTAGGCCTGGGTTTGGTCCCCAGCTCCGAAAAAAAGGGGAAAAAAAAAAACCAAAGACCTGAAACGAACAAGGCCAGCCTCCCCCACCTCACACAATGGGATTTCTTGGTCTGACCTGCTGGGGTGATGGCTTGACCCCCTCCAATGGGCAACAAGCTTTATTGTGCTGTTGTCTCTGCAAGAGCAGCCAGGGTAGCAGGGCATGGTTAGTGTTCCCAATTTCCCTGCAGGATGAAACACATCATGGTTGGACTTAACACTGTTCCCCATCCGTACGGGGCAACAATTCCCTTGCGACCTCACTATCCTGTTACCAAGGGTCTGTCTTTACCAAGGGTTGACCACTTTAGACTGGTGGTTTTCAACCTTCCTAATGGTGCATATGACCCTGTAATACAGTTCAGGTTGTGATCCCCAACCATAACATTTTTTTGTTACTTTGTTGTAGGTTGCCACAGTACCGAGAACCAGGCATAGGCCTGTGAGGTTTAAGAAAGAAAAACCACACTTTGTAGTTGTAATTTTGCTAATGTTACAAATCATAATGTAAGTGTGTTTTTGGATGGTCTTAGGCAACCCCTGTGAAAGAGTCTGGTGACCCAAAGGTTGAGAACTAGTGACTTAAACTCTCTGTATCCTGAATTGCTTAAAAGGCTAATGAACCAGGCCCAAGAGCAAAACCCAGCTCTGCTTAGGATGTCAGTGCTACACTCACTTGGCCAGTTTCTGTAGCACCCGCTCACATTCCAGTCGCTTCTGCTCCAGCTGCTCAGTGTAGGGCACTGTCCAAAGAGGGGTCACCACATCGGCAATCTGTGTTGCTGTTGGTTCATTATCGCCTTCTTGCCGCCTCTTCCTAGCCATGGGGTCAGCCTTGGGTCGGGCCAGTCGTACACTGAGTGGACGACCCTTCCAGAGAACACCATGCAGCACTCGCAAGGCCTTGTCTCGTTCAGCAGCACTGCGAAATGTCACAAAGGCACATGGTGGCTGTCCAAAGAGTTTGATTTTGTGGGATTGTAAGCCAAAACGGCCTAAAAAACGCCGGACGTCACTGAAGCTGGCGTGGCGAGGTACATTTTGGAGCTCCAGTTTAAAGATCTCTGAGGTGAACAAGTCATCCCTTATGTAGCTGTAGAGCCCAGGCTGAGTTCCAGGCCCTGCAGCTGGCCCAGGGTCCTCTTTCTCATCTTGACATACTGAGGCTGCAGAGCTGCCCACTGCACTGACATCCTGGCCGCAGTCCTCCATGTGCTCCGGAACCTATGTGGGAATAAACCGGCTAGGCTGAAGGCTCCAACTAGTGTGACTACTACCTGTTTGGCTTGCTCCCCAAACAGCTGACAAATCTCCATTAGTGCACACTACAAGAGGCCCTGGCCAAACCCACTCTTTTACTCCAGACCCAAGTCTCCCCCATCCTATCTTGATCCGACAGTAATGACTGCAGCCCGAACCACCTCCGACCACCCGGCCCCTATCTCCTGCATGTCTCCCTTTGCTTTACTTCCGTGTCCAGCTTCTCACTCATCGCCTGGCTCGTCTGTTGCCTGGACCAGGGTGCTCACGAGGACCACCAGCTAGGCCTCTCAAACAAGTGCTCAGATACGAGGTGCGCTGCGGTGAAGGTAGACCGCAGCTCCACACAGGGACTCAAAACTCGGGTGCTCAGAGCTGGGACTGAGCTCTACAGATGCACCGCCCGCTCCCCAAGAGCCGGTGAGGGGGACACGCTTCGCCTGCCTTTAGTCGGCCAGCGAACCCCGGCCGCGTTTCTTTTCTCTGAGGGCTTGGCTTCCGATGACGTCACCGCCACGCGCCGAGTCCAGACTGATCCTTCCACTAGCCGCTCACGCTAGCGTCAGAGGCACTCACAGGTTGCAGACGGAAGTGTGCGCGTGGGTCGACGGGAGAGCGCGCTCCTCCGGCTGAGGCGCGGCCGGGCATGCGCCGCGGGCGTTTTGGCGGGAAGCGCGGGGCGGGCCGGACAATGAATGTCCGCCGTCAGAGCCAATAAAGCTGCACTGGTTTTGAATCACTGCGCGTTTCCCGCCGCTGGGGTCAGGGGTCAGGGTTCGGGTCGGGGGGCGGAGGGAAGAGCGGACGGGCGGGAGACGCCGGCGCCAGACGCGGAGGAAAGGAGCTGCGACTAGCCGCCCAGAGGCCGCCGAGCCAGCGACGCCTGAGCTAATCGAGCCGCCGTCGCCGCGCCCCCATGGCGGCCGCCAAGGTACGGTGAGGCCCGGGTGGGGCCGGGCAGGCCGAGAGGCAAGGGCCGCTATGGGCGGCCACGTGGGCGGCCCGCGCCTCGGCCTCCAACCCTCGCTGGCTTGCGTATTCCGGGCCTCTCCAGGCGCCTGGGCCTGGGATGCTCGAGGTCTTTGGGGTCGGGGAGTAAGAGCTGCTGGCCAAGACTCCGGTCTCGGGGGCTGCAGGGCGCGTGACCTTGTGGTCTGCGGAAGAACAGCCATGGCCAAACTGGGCTCTCGGCTTCACCTGGGGACCTGGAGGCGACCGATCTCCTCTGTCGTGGCCCACTTGTGATCTTTCCATTAGCGTCGGCCATCCTTCTTCCAATTGCCCCCAGATCCCTTCATTCATTAGGTCATTCCGCCTTCGGTGGGGGAAGCTCGCGATCTAGCACAGAATACAGATATTAGACGCGAGGACTCTGGGCGGGGGCGGCTTTGTTGGTGGCTCGTGTGTCGGCCGCAGCTTAGCCGCAGTGCTGAGAAACCCAACGAAAGGTTTCTATTCCTTTATCCTGTTGAGTTAGGTAGTGAGTCTGGGATTTTTCTGTATTATCAAAGCACGTGATCTTGTCCGATTTAAACATGCATGCCCTTGTGATCCTCCACGTTGGGTCAGAATCTTAGAGCTTATTTGTCGTGCTTTTCTTAGCTTCTTTCAGCTTAAATTTTCCAACTTGGGTAAAATTGCTGGAGGGATTGTAAATTCATGTAAATGCTGGTTCTCCCATAGCAGTTTATCTTCCTAGTAAACTAACAAGTGCTTGGGTATTCCTCATTAAAAACTGTAATGATTGCTCTTCCTTTTGAGTCTATCATGCTCTTTTTATGGCGGGTGTAATTTTATTTTACAGAAGAGGGAGTTTCTCCCAAGCTACTTTGCCAAGGACTTGGGTGTGTGTAACCGATTGATGTTTGAGTGTGTAGGAGGAGTGTCAAAATCCATTGTCTTGTTTCATGCTATGCTGTGGTTTTTGTGATGCTGGTTGTAAATACAGTCAGATGATGTGAAAGTTAAGACCGAAGGCTTAATTTCCAATTTGGGGAAGGCCTGTCTTCATTTTCCAGGCGCCATGTGTGATTGATGATGCCCACTGTGGACCAAATCCACCAGCCAGCAGCATCACTTCTTACTCTCTCTACACAGGACAGTCACGAGGACCACGATACTTCCACAGAGAATGCAGAGGAGTCCAACCACGACCCCCAGTTCGAGCCAATAGTTTCTCTTCCTGAGCAAGAAATTAAAACACTGGAGGAAGATGAAGAGGAACTTTTTAAGATGTAAGCCTGCTGAGGTGTCCTGGAAGTATCTTTAGGTGGACTGATGAAACAGGAAAGAGAGAGTGGACAGGAAGCTGGTCTCTGCAGGTCATGTCTTTAAAAACTTGCAATGCCCAACAACCATAGTTGGACCATTTATGTTTTCCTCTTCAATTCCTAGAGGAGCCAGCCAAGCTAGGAGTTCTGTCCCTTGTACTGTTTCTCTTTCAGGTGTAAGCCTTAGTGATACTTTCTGGCATAGTCTCTTTGTGATTTCTGTGGATTTCTGGCTTGGACTGAGCTTGATAACGGCTTTTTTAGGAAAGTGCGTGAAGTTGTATGGTCCTAGCCTTACATTGAAAATTGAACCATTTGTCTGCCAAAAACTTTGCCTGGTACCCTGCTGCCTTGTGACTAGTCTGATGAAGGGTATCCCCATGACTGTTCTGTCACCTGAGTCTCTGTAGCAGAATGTGGTGGCTCACGCCTTTAATCTCTGCGCTTGGGAGGCAACAGTAGGCATTTTTCCGTGGATAGCTGGTCTATAGAAACAGGTTCCAGGACTCCACAATGAGGCCTTTTCTGCAGGGTGGGGTCCCTTTGTTGAGCAGAGAGTCTTCCACGCTTTCCTTTTTTTCTGCTTTGTTTCCTGTTGCCTTAACTGTGTATCCTTAAAGACTGAGGCTTGTTTAGCTCTTGTTATTATTTTTTTTTTTTTTTTGGTTCTTTTTTTTGGAGCTGGGGACCGAACCCAGGGCCTTGCACTTCCTAGGCAAGCGCTCTACCACTGAGCTAAATCCCCAACCCCTCTTGTTAATTTTTATGTGTGTGTTAGTGTTTTGCCTACATTGATGTCTGTCTCTACACAATATGCTAAAGGAGGCCAGAAGAAAGTAGTGGATCCCTTGAGACTAATGTAACACAGTTGTGAGTTGCCATTTGGACCTCTGGAAGAACAGCCAGTGCTCTTAAGTGCAGAGCTGTCTCTCCAGCCTCCAGCTCATGGTTTTGCAGGTTAGAAAGTATGAGGTCTGAGAGAGTAGTGCTTGCTGTGCTGTAGACCTCCGTCTCATCTTAATGTGGCAGTGCATCATGGTACATGTAGTAAAATCAAGAGAATTTGCTAATGTCAAATTTTCAGGTATGCCCAAGATGTTAGATAAAGGTTCACGCTCTGAAGTGAGGGAGGAAGGGAGGCTTGCCCAAGGAGAGCCATAAATACACCTTTGTACTACCTAGAAGGTGATGGTCCACAGCTCTGTTTCACAGAAATCTCCCTGAGTCATGTGGTACTTGATTTTGAACACTTGATGCTGAAAGTACACCAGTGTCCTCGGTATAAGACCGCATCTTGTACCTTTATAAGGGTCTTTGAGCTTTTGCTTAAGGAGTTAAGTGAAGACACAGTCTCCCTGTGCAAGACTGAATTTGGTGGAGAGCAGAGGCTTTATAAGAGCAAATGCAGGCTACAAAGGAAGAAGGGTGCTGGCTTGGCCCAAGGGACAGGTGTGCTGGACTACTTGCTGGACTGGATACCTGAACCCTGGAGGCTATGAAAGGTTCCTCTGACAGGAAATTGTTGCTGAGCATGTGGAAGATAACATCCCTAAGGCTGATATGGGTTCAGGGCACTCGTGTGCCCTTTGCAGCTTCTTTACCTACTGTGGGCCATGAGAATCCTTAGATGTGTCTCCAGGGAAGGTCCTTTGCTATGAAGTAAAAGCAACACAATCCCTGGGTTGTATTTTGCCTAGGAATTCTCGGTGCCCAAAGGCCTTAGAAAAAGGTTTTTGGGGAGGGCATGGTGTTCAACAGTACCCATTATATTGAGTGTTGAAAGAACAGGTGTTCCTTTATGGTAATTGGTCCAGGTGTGAGTTCCCTCTCTGTCTAGATGTTTCCTTATTGGCTCTTCTTACAGGCGTGCAAAGCTGTTCCGGTTTGCTTCAGAGAATGACCTCCCAGAATGGAAGGAGCGAGGCACTGGAGACGTCAAGCTTCTGAAGCATAAGGAGAAAGGGACCATCCGCCTTCTCATGAGGAGGGACAAAACCTTGAAGATATGCGCCAACCACTATAGTAGGTCTTTATATCCTAGAGTTTTTAGGAGCTGGTTTCCAGGGGAGTGGGGGTATATTTATGATACTTGTTGAACTTAAAACAAGTCTCTGAATTGTGACAGTGAAACTTACAGAATTCAGGCTGTGGGCAAGATAGGTCCAGGCTAGATTTGGGTGGTGATATATGCACTTTCTGTTATGTTCTACTACCTCTAAGCTGTTGCCTGGGGTGATAACAGGAAGGGAACAGGGCTGGCAAGACAGTAACTGGGGAGTGCTGTTGGCCAGGTGTGGTCTTGTGCGCTTAGAAAGAGGTCTCAACAAGCTACCCCTCCCTGTTTGTCTCAGGCTTTTTAGATCCATCTTGGGCTGTGTAAAGCACATACATTTTTTACACCCTCCTTTGCCTTGAAATAATGCACTCTAGCTGGGCAGGGTTGACATCCACTCTAACCTGACCCACCTCGGACCCCTTACTGATAGCAGATCCCATCTTCACTCTGCCCCAGCTGTAGGCTGATGAGCTCTCTATAACCAATGAGGTGAGGGAGAATAGCCTTTACAGTCATCGAGATAGGAGATCCTTTAGTGGTCATGACAAGGCCAATGTCCAGACTGCAGCCAGGCCTCTGGGCACAGCAATCAGCATCTGAATACACAGTGCACAAAATCATCCTCCAACAGGGCTGCTCTTAATCCTGGTAGATTCTCTAATGCAAAAATCTACATTTTCTAAACTTGAAAAAAATCTTTTTTTTGCTTTTGGTGGGGATGGGGTCCAATGTGTAGACCAAAGAACAAATTTGTGGAATCTGTTCTTTCCTTAACACTTTCACATGAATCCTGGAATCAAACTTGGATCACTGAACTTGCGTAGCTGGTGATTTTATCTACTGGACCCATTTTTTTTTTCCTTCATGTGTGCATGTGCCATGGCCATGGCAGATGAAGAGCAACTTGTAGGAGCCGGTTGGCTCAGCTTGTAATTCTGGGGATGGGACTGATCGGGCCTGTAAAGTGCCTTTACAGTTTACAGACTGTCTTTCTGCAGGCTACACTTTTTAACCCATTGGGATCTTTTGTCTTGGGTATATAGGCAGACTGTAGATAAGATCAGGGCTTCATAGGTGGTTTGCTGAGGCGAGGGCATGAGAAAGACCTTTGCCCTCCCTATCTTACAGGTGCCTCAGTCTCCCCTCGGTCCTAATTTGGAGCTTTCCCTGAGGTGAGGGGGAATCAAGCTGCTCCCAACCCTGACTAGTCTCTGTGATCATCTCGACTTGGGCACCTGGGTGGGGCGCCTCCTCTCACCCAGGTTGTGGGTCAAGGTTGGGCATTGATCGGTCACTATTCTGTGACTGACGAGACACCATGACCATAGCAGCTCTCACAAGGCATTTAGTTGGTGGCTTGCTTAAAGTTTTAGAGGGTTGGTCCATGAGCATCATGGCAGGAAGCAGACAGGCATGGCCCTGGAGCAGTAGCTAAGTGAGAGCTTTACATCCTGATCTTAGGCACCAGTTGGAAACAGAGATGGCCTGCTGGCATCAGCCTTTGAAACAGCCCACCCCCAGGGATACACTTCTTTCAGCAAAGCCACACCTGCCCCAACAAAGCCACTCCTCCTAATCCTTTCAAACTGTTCTTTAACTGAGAACCAAGCATGCAGATCTGAGCCTCTGAGGGGCATTCACAGGTTTGGGGAAAGTGAGAATGTGGAGTATGCAGTTTCTAAGACCACTGTTGGCCTGGTGTGGCTCAGATCTCTTGAGTTCCAGCTTTAGCTGTCATGTGTGGTCAGAGGGCCTCCCTGAAATCCTGGAAATACTGCCAAGGGTACAGGGACTGTGACTGGGCATACACATCAGTGAGTGATATTCTAGATGAGCAGACTTTTCAGTGGAGGACAGTTCTGTCAATGCTTAGCTCTCCCTTGGTTCTATATAGGACCTGAAGAATTCAGAATAAATATGTCTGAGTTAGGACTTATTTTCCGTGACATACCTAGTGTTTGTCGTGGGATTCTGGTATCCATTGTTTGTGTTCTTCCTGGACTATATAGCAACTGTGATGGTCCTGCTTTCAGGCTCCTTTGCCTCTGGGTTCCCACCTTTCAATCAGCCAGGTTCGTGTTGGTGTGAGCATGTGTTTATAGCTATATGTTGGCCACCATTAGGAAGGTTTGAGCCAGAGTAGCTCCCCCTAAAACAGCAGGAGGCAGAGCCTGTCCTTCAGGATCTTGAGCTGTTTCCACATGAGGACTGCTCTAGTTTTACGCAGATGTGGTTTTCATCAGGGTGTAGTTGTGTAGACCTATATTTTAAAATCCCTTCCCAGGAGTGGAACATCTACCCCTCTTTTAGGGTTCTAATGACAGATTAAGGCGTGATGCCACCAAACCATACTCTGGGCACTGATGAGTTTATTGGGCTTTCTTAAAGAACAAAGACTATTCATCAGGCTGGATCTGGAAAGCTAGCAGGGATGATAGCTTTTCCACAGGTAAAGCCCTCTCCCTTTGTCCTTCCCAGCCTAATACTCTAGCCCTCCTGGAAGAGAGCACATGCAATTAGGGCAGAATTGCACATAAGCTGTGATAGGAGGTAGCTGGATACCTAGGTAGGGTCTCTGGCCTTAAGGGGATATAAATAGTCAAGCCCAGCTGGGATAATTTGCAAGCGGGCATAGTTGAACACTCCAGTATGGTGGTTGCTTGGCTTCAAGGGTAATCAAGTACAACAGCCTGGCTCTCACATTCCAGACTCCATGTTGACTGAAATGGGTACCCTCAATTGGTGAGCAGGTTGCTCTGGGTGGTTTGGCCACTGTCCTCACAGGCTTCTCTCCCTTAGTCACACCAATGATGGAGCTGAAGCCGAATGCTGGCAGTGACCGCGCCTGGGTCTGGAATACCCACGCCGACTTTGCTGACGAGTGTCCCAAGCCTGAGCTGCTTGCCATCCGCTTCCTAAATGCTGAGAGTAAGCAGAACTTGCCCAACTGTGGGTCACCTGCTGGGCACCTGATTTAGCCCAGAGCATACAGAGCCTCTGACATTCTAGGGATCTGTATAAACAGTTGTTGCATCCAGTTGACTCCCATCAGGTGTGTGGAACCAGAGACACACCCTAGAGTTTCCTCCTGCTGCTGCTTCTGCTTGGTTTCTGGTACCTCAAGACTGGGACACTGGTGTCCCCTACGGACGCTTAGGCACCTGTACCAGCAAAGACTGCAGAGATCTGCAAGCCCTGGCTGATCTCTCTTCCATGGGGGAATCTTTCTAGTCTGAATTGCCACAAAGCTGTGCCCTGGGGATCCTGGAGAGTCAGCAGGTACCATGGCCAATGCCCTAGTGGCTGGTGCTCTTGTGAAAGTGAGCCTTGCCCTTGGTCTGGGAGTATAGTGTATCTGGTAGCCCTTCCAACATGAGTAGAGTCTATAGTGAGAAGAGCTTTGGCCCTTGGTCATCTGGTTGTGATAGACAGCTAGCTAAGCAGAATCAGTGACCCCTGGAGGGACTCAATGCAGGTATCAAATAGTCAGAAATTGCCCTTGGGGCTGGGCGTGGTAACGCATGCCTTTAATCCCAGCACTTAGGAGGCAGAGGCAGGTCGATCTCTTGAGTTTGAGGTCAGGGCAACCAGGGATATGTAGCAGGATCCCATCTTTAACCATGAGTTGGCGCTTTAGAACCTTAGAATATTGCCAGTCTACTTTGAGAACTTTCAAACACAGTCCCTTCTCTTTTTACAGACGCACAAAAGTTCAAAACAAAGTTCGAAGAATGCAGGAAAGAAATTGAAGAGAGAGAAAAGAAAGGTGACATGGTGTCCTGGGTGCTGCGGGTGGGTGGGATGCAGTGCTTTGCAGATTCACTCTGCACCTGGCTGTAGCTCCAGTCTGGTGCTTTTTCCATCTGCCAGAGAAACAATCCGGGTGCTGTGGCTGCCTCTGCCTGTCAGGGGCAATACAGCGGCCTGGGGACACAGCCCGATGCCTTGCAGGCTTTGGCCTCCTAGCATTTGTGGTCAGTTTCAGGTACAGAGCTGAGTCACAGCTCTTTGGAACCCACCAGGAGTAAAAGGGCTTTTAAGATATATTCCTCGTTTTCTCAACGAATTCTGTTTTCTGTTCCTCTGGGGCAGACAGGCCTGGGTTAGTAAGTGACCACACATCACCAGCAGCTTGCTGGGCTCTCTGAGGCCATCTGGGGAGAGTGGTAGGTGATGCTTGGGGGAAAGGTCGAGCCTGCACTGGGTGAGTGCCAAGAGTAGTGCAGTCTCGTGGCCAGACTTCTCTGTTGTCTTACTGTGATTGCCTGTTTTTGCAGGACCAGGCAAAAATGATAATGCTGAAAAGGTGGCTGAGAAGCTGGAAGCCCTTTCAGTGAGGGAGGCCAGAGACGAGGCTGAAGAGAAGTCTGAGGAGAAGCAATGAATCATTCTGTCTTTTTCCTTTCCTTTTCTTTTTAAAAATTTGCCCCACCCTTTAAGGTTTGTTTTTATTCTGTTTTGTTTTTACAAGGGACTTTATAAAGAACTGAATTCCAACCTTCAGGTTGTTTTTTTTTTTTTTTTAACTTTTTTTTTTCCTCCAAGTTTTGACACCATTGAACATGACTTCAGAAATCCATTCCCCAGTCATGAAAATGTACTGTGCTAACTTTCTTTTCCATAGTGGAAACACTTATTTATAGTCATCAAAAATAGTGAATAAAAAATGCCTTTGAAAACCTGGACCAGCTGACAAGGCTATGTGGTGGGTGGGGAAGGTGTCTGTTTCTGGAGGTCACTGGGTGTGTGTGGCTGCTTCCTTGCTGCTGGAACTAGTGCTTTGTGCTGTTGTATGGGGGGGGGGGGGCCTCTGGTTAATAGAGCAGCAATCAGCTCATTCTTGTACTGTGCCATAGTGTGGCTATGTCTAGCCCTACAACTCTCCTGTTGGAAACGATTAGATGCTCCCAACACATCTTCAAATAGCACTCTAGGAGTCTGGACCTTGAATGCTAAATTTAGCACTGTTAGGATTAGGGACTACTTGGATAAAACCTGCCCCGTGGGGTTAGAGATGGCTCATCCGTTAGGAGTACTTGCTGCTCTTGTAGAGCATTTGAATTCAGTTTTAAGTTCACAATGGACTGAAGCTCAAGGGAATTAGACACTCTCTTCCTTGCTAGGCAAAACAAATGATTGATATATATATTTACATATATATACAGGCAAACAAAACCTGGTCTGTTGTGTGCCTTTCACAGGCTGGGAGCCATGGTGTGGCGTCTGATCACATTGCAAGATCTAGTCTCTTACTCTAGCAGATTCCAGTAGCTCTTGCTAGGTGTGGTTTTGGGCCTGGATATTTGTTGATGTTTCTTACTAAACTGATCCTGTTACATCTGACCTTGTCCTTTGTAGGGTGTGTACAAATGCCTGCCTGCCCGCCTTTCCCTCCTTCATTTCCCTCCCTTATTTTTGTATGTTAGAGACTGGGTTTCTCTGTATATCATCCCTGGCTGTACTTGAACTCCCTCTGTGGATCAGGCAGGCCTCAAACTCAAAAGATCTGCATGCTGGATTAAAGATGTGTGCCACTACAGCCCAGCTTAAAACTCTTAAAATTGTTTAACTAGTATTCAAAGTTTTCATTGTGACATTTCCACATAGATGTATTGTATGTACTTTTACCATATTCACAGCTCTCCTCCTTGCCCACCCCTGCAGAAGTACCTTTTCATTCCCCAAGCTGGTCCTTAAAAGCCAACTAAAGGCTGTCTCAGTTTTCCCCGTACCCAGAAGAGATAAGTATATGTGGTGGGTCCTGATGTAGTAGAACTAAGGCATTGGCCACAGGCAGCCATCATATACTTTATGGAAGGATTTTCCTCAAGGGAAGCCCTGGACTGAGGCATTCAGGCTTACTTCTCAGCACAGTGCAAAGTAATCCTTGGCTGTAATAACAGGCAAAGGAGCCTTTGAGTGGGGGAAATGCCCTTAGGAAGGTGTCTGTAGTTTTAAAAGGACCTCATCAAGCAGGAAGGACTTCATAAGTAGGAAGTTTCATCCTATGCCCAGTGTTTGGCCTTTCCATGTACCTGGCAGTGGAGGAGGATGGCTGTGACGCCTCCCATTCATGGAGTTAGACCCAGAAGGGTTCCTTCTCTTCTGCAGATACAGAAAGGCCCCTCCAAACTGGCTGTCCTGTGCTGTTTATTTTCTTTTTTTTTTTTTTTAAATATTTATTTATTCTCTATAAGTACACTGTCACTGTCTTCAGACACACCAGAAGAGGGCATCAGATCTCATTACAGATGGTTGTGAGCCACCATGTGGTTGCTGGGATTTGAACTCAGGACCTCTGGAAGAACAGTTAGTGCTCTTAACCACTGAGCCATCTCTCCAGCCCGCTGTTTATTTTCTAATGTACATTCAAGGAGGTGGCTTATAGATGGTGTAGCTTCAAGTCTTGAATGCCCCACTGACAACAGTTTGAAGGATGTCAACAGGTTATTGAAGCTACCTAGCCTGGTATTGTAGCCTGAGGCAGAGGCTGTACCAAGTGGGGTGAAGTCTTATTAACAGGTTTTAGGGCTATAAGAAATACACAGAGCATCCTCTTATCCATGGGGGGGGGGGGGGGCGCATTCCAAGATAGTAGATGCTGTAAACTTAAGAGGGTGCCAAGCCCTGTTTGTTACTGTGCACACACCTAAGGTAAGTTTAGAGGTCACGTAGACAGAGAGGTTAACGGTAATGAAGCCAGATACACTGCGACAGAATCAGGAGATGGTCCACCTTACTGTAGGCCTCAGGGACCTCAGTAGATTGTTCTCAGCAGATGTTTCAGAGTCCCTGGCATCACTACTGTTGCACTTTGGGGACATTTAGACACAAGCTACATGTGACAAATGAGTAGGAGATGAGTAAGCTGAGGATTCCCATCCAAGGCTGGTAAGAGCAGGATAGTATAGTTACTAAGTTAGTTAGTGTGAGAAAGTCTCATAGCCCAAGCTGGCCCTGAACTGGCTGTGTGGCTGAGGATAACTTGAATTTCAGATCCTTCTAAATGCTGGTATTGGGTACATATATGTGCCCTGTGGTGCTGGGCTGTTACATCCTGACCATTTTAGTTTTGTTTTTATATAGCTTGGCTAGCCTAGAACTCACTATGTAGACCTGGCTGGCCTCAAATTTAAGATCCACCTACCTCTGCCTTCCCAGTGCCAGGATTAAAGATACCACCACACCCAGCTTTTTAGTTTCTGAGATGAGCCTCACTGTGTAGCCAAGGTTGGCTCATCTTGACCTGAAGCAGTCTACCTGCCTTGCTCTTCCAAGAGCTGGCATCACATGAGTCCCCACACTGCTAGCTGTCAGTGGTTTATGGAATTTAATAATTTTGGACTGTGGATAGCTGGGAACATTGTAAGTCAGCCCATTGTGGGGAGTGCTACCTTCTACCTCCGTTTCAGTCCCTCTTCCGCTCCCCTAGGCTGTGCGCGTCAGGGGCCACTCTAGTAAAGGAGATCTGCCCCACCTAAGACTTCTCTAGAGTCGCTTCCATGACCAGTGTTTGCTGTTTTCCTACAAGGCTGTGGCAGTAGAGTAGTGTGGCTGTCTCGGTACCCTACATACAACATGAGAGTACTCTGGCCCAAAGGACTTCTGCAGTGGGAGCTGAGTCTTGGGGCCTCCTGAGGGACCTAGAGGTTCAGAGCTTTCTTTTTTTTTTTTTTTTTTTTTTTTTCTTTTTTTGGTCTTTTTTTCGGAGCTGGGGACCGAACCCAGGGCCTTGTGCTTCCTAGGCAAGCGCTCTACCACTGAGCTAAATCCCCAGCCCCCAGAGCTTTCTATGTTATGGGCTGTAGGACAGGATTAAAGTCCAGGCTATAGGTCGGGTGATTTAACTGAATTGTGTTCCTAATACAGAGGGCCAGCTGGATGCTCCCTGAGAGCTGAAAGGGGTTTGTATCCACTCTGCTCCCCACTGTGAGGTTACATCACCGCTTATCTTACCAAAGCTGGAAGAACTCTTGGTGACCCTGTGCTGCATCTTCTGGCATAGAATGACCAACAGAACAGAAATCTGAGAGAAAATCCATCACTGTTTATGCTGTTGGAAAGTGGCTTTCAGGAGTGGGGTGGCTGCGGGGCTCTGGGTTCTGGCTATACAGAAGGAGATAGCAGCAGCCAAGGGAAGAAGGCCCCCAGTATCTCGATATCCGGAGGGGTTGAAGTTGGAGAAGAGCCTCTGGACTGGCAGCACATTGCCCAGGCCCTTGAATAGGCTTCAAAGTAGATGTAGCCTTGTCCAGTGGCTGAAGCATGCAGTGGAGTTCTTACTCAAAACACTAAGGCTGATATGCCAGGGGAAGCCAATGCAGAAGCCTACCCTGCAGCATCCTTGGAGGGCTGGTCCACCTTAAGCAGCTGCGTCCTGGCGCAGGCAGGTGGGCTTTTCTGGCGGTGAGCGTGCACCACCTTTCTAGTCAAGGCCAATGCCAGGTTGCAAGCACTTTTCACTAGGATACTAGCCTTCCAAAGGTGTGTCTCTTACACACGCCCTCAATCAAGCCTGCAGCCTGAGCAGGACGCAGAGGAACTCAGAGACTTCTAACTCTTAGTGTGTGGAGGGCTGCGAATTGGGTAAGGTTTGGATAACCATGATACCCCTACCTTATCATAGCAGTCTCCCTCACATCCCAGTGACTGCCAGGGGACCTTCAGCCTGCCCCGAGACTGTGCTTGGGGAACATGCAGGCCCAAGAGAGCTCCCGGGTTAGGGCCTGCGGCAGCATAAAACAAACAAACAAACAAATAAATAAATAGGAAGGGAGATAGAAAGAAAGAGGAAAAAAGAATATGCTTCCCGTGGTCCTGCTGATCCGGATGGTCCCGGCGCGTGCGTGCGGCGTCCCGCTACCCCGCAAAAGAGGAGTTGGCCGCCCGGCGCTCCGCCCTCGTCCCGCCCCCGCCGCGGCCCTGCCGCCGGGTCCACCTTAAGGGGCGCGCTGACATCAGCGCGCCGCCGCCGCCGCCCGTGGGGTGGGATTTCCTCCACTGCCGCTGCCGCGGATCCTGCGCCGCGTCCAGCCCGCGCGCCCGACCCCGGCCCGACCCGGCCGGCCCCGCCCGCCCGGCCCGGGGAGGGATGCGGCGGCGCGGCGCCCAGGATGCCCCGCAGCCCCGGGACGCGCCTCAAACCCGCCAAGTACATCCCGGTGGCCACGGCCGCGGCGCTGTTGGTTGGCTCCAGCACCCTCTTCTTCGTATTCACGTGAGTCGGCGCCGGGTCCAGAGCTGGTAGCAGAGAGGGACTCGAGAGGGGCGGGTGGGCGCACGGGCCCCACGGGGGCAGCGGTGGGCTAGGCGGATCAGCAGGTTGCGGCGAGGGGCTGCGTCCGGGTGCCTGGACAGGTGAATGCCTGCCTTTGAGCGTTCTAGCAGGCCCTGGGTGTGGTTACAGCCCTTCATTCCCTCAGGGCCTTGGAGGGGAACGCGTGTCACTTACAGACACCAACCTTCCTGGCGAAGGGTTGGGGGAGTAGGAGCTGTGAGCCCCCACGTCGCAGCCCGCATGTAAAATCAACTTATTTCTATGATTCTCGCGTAGGTGTGGCCTGCCCCACAGCCGTGGCTGACCACTCCAGCCTGCCCTCCCTAAGCACAACACTGAGGCTCCAGTACCTACACTTCTAGGCCTGGGGGACAAAAAGACCTCATAGGCTAGGCCACCAGTCGTGGGGAGGGAGCACTCTTGCCAGCCTGGCACTCAGCAGCTCCAGCCTCAATTTCTTGACACGGCTGGCTCATAGGTCATGGGGTTCTGGTGGTCAGTCTTGAGAATCTCTGACCACTCGTTTCTTTCTACAATTTCAAAGCCTTGACACAACTCAGGTGACCAAAGGGATGCCCATTTGTTTCCAAGTGGGACAGTCCCAGATGTAAGTGAGCCTGAGCCGCCCTTTTCACTTTGTAGAATCCTATAGCAGGCTTTGTAGGAGTCTGAATTCAGTGCCTGTTGTGGGAGGAGAGTCCTTACCTGGAGGCTGGGGTTGGGTGAGTGCCACGGCTGCAAAGAGCAGGTTTAAAAAAGGCCTGTGTGGACGGGCTTATTTCTGGCTCAGAGAGAGTCTGTGTGTTCTTGTCACTCAGATGTTGTGGACTGTGGGATAAGGAAGGGCTTGGGGAGCTAAGACTGAAGGGACACATTTTGGAAAATTCAATCTTCCAGAGGTTTGGAGTGGGTTTTGTTTCAGGGCGGGGAGGGTGTCTATGTCTTTTAACATAACTCTAAAATTAAGACATGCAATGTGGGGATAAGTTTTAAGAGGGATTAAAACCATCTCCCCCTGCTTTTCTCTCCTCAGAGGACTTACATAGTTTCAGAGGGTCCTTCTGTGGTGGTTCCTGGGAACTTGACTCAGCCTCAAGCTTTGGTCTCTGAGGTTGCTACTGTTTTCCTGGGCAGTGCTTCCTCTCTGTTCTTGAAGCTAGAGTTCTGGGGCCATGCGTGTTGGTGCTCTTGAAGTCTGGGATTCTCTTTAAGGGACAGCCACTCTGTCTTGAACTGGCTGTGCGGTTGGCATGACTTGGGTGCTGTTCAGTCGGTGTGCAAACTCATCTGCCCCTTGGGTGAGCCCATGAAGTGTGGGTATGGTTGACCTGACTGCCCCACTCAGGTGGTTCTGTTCTGCTGGACAGCTGTGCTGATTTGGGACATGCCAGTGTCCAGGCAGGTCTGGTGGCCAGCCTGGAGTAGGTGTCATTTTCAAGATAGGATCCCGATCCTCTCAGTGCCTCCTTCCCACCCTGTTTCTGGCTTAGCCCACTGATACCTCAGACACCAAGAAAGGGAAGAAGTCCCTCAGTCTACCTTTAGGGCCTATGTCAGGTTCTGGAACTTCACCTGGTATAAGTGACCCTTATATCTCCTCTGTGAGTCTGAGCTGCTTTTCTCAAGATGCCAAGGAGAACTGGATAAGTCAGGAAAGGGAAGACTGAAGGTCCAGAGACTCCTTTACAAACCAGCTCACCAGGAGGGTAGTAGGCCCAGCAGACAGTCAGGCTTCTTTCTAGAATAGGCTGGGGGTAGGCAATGTGTGGGATTTGGGGTGAACTCCCTGGAGGTAAGATGGGAGTGAGCCCCTTTCCCAGGAACCCTCCTGGGCTTTTGCTGATGTGTGTTTCTCTTTGTGGTACAGTGCCAAGCTGGGTTTGGTGCTGGGATGGGTCCAAAGGCTTCCTCCAGGCAGGCCACCCCTCAAATCCACTTTTCAAAGGGACATGGACAATGCCTGCTGGAGGGATTGCAGTCTGGTGGCCAGCCCTAGAGCTGTTAGATCATTCGGGCACCCAGGGTGGTCAAGCTGGCTCAGGTGGGCCTGAGCTCTCTGCATGGGTAGAAGCCCAGTCTGGGACAGTAGACTGTCTGGCTCTGGCCCCTGGCAGCTTTGGGGACCTGGGAAGAAGGCAGTGACTGACTGGAGCATCATGGGAGGGAGACTAGGTTTGAAAACTATGCATTCTCCTGCTAGTGACAAATTACTGTTCTTCTGAGCCTGACTCTTCCTGTCCAAATGTCTAGGGATTGGACCAGGTGGGTGTAGCTGCTTAGAACTCCAAAGTGCCTTGGGCGTCCAGGGTGAATGGCTGCTACTGTGGACCCTGGGTGCCCCACAGGCCAGTGTTAATGAAGAACTTGATTAAAGTAAAATGTCTGAGTAAAAATTTTCCATTTGACATTTGACTTTGGCAGATAATTCTGTCCCTGAAGTCACCCCCTTACTGGGTGGTGTCTCTCTGCTGGCCTACGCTGGGCTCCAGACGTCCACTTGGGTGGGGCACACAGTGATGGCTTGTGTTCCTGCCTGACTTACTGTTGCTCAGGATGCATCTTAAGACCTTGGGTGCTCGGAGCCCCAGAGCTAGGAACACATGTGGACACACACACACACACACACACACACACACACACACACCACACACATACACACACAATACTCAACACACAAACACAACACACACACACTCACACACATACTCACACACACACTCACACACAAAACACACACACACAAAACACAACACTCTCACACACACACCACTCACACACACACATACACAATACTCAATACACACATACACACACCACACACACCACACTCACACACACAACACACACACTTACACACAATACTCAACACACACTCACACACACACACAACACTCACACACACACACACACACACACACACACACATACACACACACTCACTCTCCTTAGCAGGGCTTGAGCCAACCAGGAAAGGGTCTTTAGGAATGTAGCAAGCAGAGCCTTCCTGCTCATGAAGGCCAGATGCGGGTTGAGCCCATCCGCTCCAGCTGCCCTCTGAAGGCCGCGTGGGGCTGGCCAGGTGTGTTTGGTAGGCCCAGGCAGCAGAAGATGTTCTCCACAGGCAAGCACTGAAACTAAGTGGAGGACTAAGCACACAAGTACCTAGTGCCCCTGTCTGTAACATCCGTTGGGAACGCTGGCACGTCTTCGAATGTTCTCCCGTGTCTCTGTGTCCTCACACATCCTTCAGGCTTCAGTGGTCCTCGGTGTGCTCATGTTTGCTCTGTGCTTGGGGGCAGTGGGAAGCATACAGAGGCGGAGAGCTTGCCTGAGTCCTATGGTAGTAGGCAGCTGATGTTGGTTAGAAAGCCTGGGAGGAGGGTACCACATGGTCATCTTCAAAAGTGCCCACATTCACGTCTCTGGGCATGAGCAACTCTGCAGGTATGTCTGTATGGTGTGTGTGCCAGTGTCTACATGCAAGTCTTCCTGTGTGTGCCTGTGTCTGCAACTGTTCCTTATTCACATATGTGGAATGGTTGTGCTTTCGTGTGGTTGTGAGCTGTTTGTGCTTCTCTGCCTTTCTGTGTGTGCTGTGGAGAGTAGTTGTGTGTACATGTGCTTGCGTCCATGTTTCTGCATATGTCAGTATGTGCTAGCTCCCCATGACCCTGTCTCTGCACACAGGCTTTATAACTCTAGCTGGACCTTATTCAGACCCTGGTGGGGAGGCCAGAAGGCCCCCAGCAGCACCTAGAGAGGATAGATGCTTGGCACGCATGCGTGCGCACACACACAGACACACACATACACACACACACACACACACACACACACACACACATACACACACACACACACACCTGGCCCCTGCTACATGTTTATGCAGGTGGTACTTGTTCATGCGGAAGCTGCCTAGCACCTCAGTACCATTGAGGTGTCCCACCAGTGCAGACAGCCAAACCTGGCTCAGGACTGCCCCCTTGCTCCTCAGATATCTCACTCAGGGCAGCTGTCTGGCCCATGTGGTCCTCTAAGGAGCTAGAGAGGCAATACAGAAATACTGGCTGTCCGCCTGGGAGAACACTCCAGCCCTGGGAGCTAGGCCCTTTCTACTTCATAGGCCGTGTACCCCCAAGGCTAGCCAAGTGAAAACTAGGAGGTAGCCTGTCCCCTATGCCTGCGGTCTTTAGCTTCTTGTTTATAGGAAGGATGGCTGTTGTCCTCACTTCCTCGAGGATAACCAAAGACATGGCACTTCATGTAGGATAAGGTCTTGTAAGGACTGAACCTGTCTAGCCAAGCCTGGTCTTCCCATGCTTGGCTCCCTCCACATGTCTCCCCTTTACAGCATCCCTGCGGCCCCATACTACTTCTGCAGGTGGCGCTAGGGTTTGACATTATGCTTTTGACTTTGTAGCATGGGGCCTGAATTTTCACTTTTTATTGGTGTGCAACTAGCCCCTCTCACCGGACATCACAGGGAGCTGGTGTGTTCTACCCAAGTCAGGCTGGAGGGCACCCCATCCCTAGAAGACTTGACTGCTTCACTCAGAGGTGTCTCTCCCTTACCTACTGAGTTCTTCACTGCTGGGCTGTGAATCTCATCGTAGGGTGCCACTGTAGTTCTGCTGAACAGAGTGGATTGGAGGTCACGGACATGTTTACTATGCCGTTTCTGTCAGAGATGTAGAGTGTAGAGTGAATGCTCCAGGCTGACAGGTTGGGTGTGATCTGCCCGACCCTCATGGCTGTGGCCTGTGTTGTCATGCTGTCATGTCCATGCTGGCCCTGGAAAGAGGATGGGGTATCATGGCTGGTGGCCCCATGGAGGGTGCTGCCGTGGGAAGCAGGAGCTTTAAATAGCCTCTTGCTTTCCACTAAAAATAGTTCTGCTGCCATGGAGGTGGTTGCTGGGGCGGCGGGCCTGGCTCCTGGCCAAGGCAGGCGTGGGCGCACAGTGTGGACTGTGCACTCGGGTGGTGGGTAGCTGCAGGCCCTGCAGGCGGCCACCATCATTCCATCTTGTGCTCAGGGCAACCATGAGGGAAACTCCACTAGCCTGACTCCACAAAGGACCAAACATAGGCCGGAAATTAAACCCCTATGTGTGCCCCCCCCCACCTGTCTCAGCAGCCAGTGATACAGAAGGAAACATTGTTTCCTGAGGCCAGAGGAGCTTCTTGAACATAGTGAGTGGATTTTGGTAGCCATTACAGGGTCAGGACTAGGGGTTCAAGACCCGGCATGTCTCTGTGGAGGTGATTCTGGTGAGGACCTGTGAGGGCTGAGGCAGATGTGTAAAGCCCTTACTATGAAGTACACGAATGAAGGCTTCCTGGAAAATGGAGTTGGAAGGGAAGCCTTGGCTCCAAGTGCTGTGGGATGGTGAGAGACCGGAAGGGCAGAAGTGTGTGCTTTCCCAGTGTTTCAGGTCTCCTATGCTGTCACCTAGTTAGGAATAGGGTCTCCCCAGACTAGAGCTGTGCCCTCCAGGAACAGAAAGGAAGATGGCTGAAGCGGGGTTGTGACTCTCAGCTACGTGTCAGCACAGCTCTGGCATGGCCTGAGTCAAGCTGCTGGTAGCCCACTGGCCTCTGAGTTCTCCTGTCTGGGTATGGTAGCCTGGGCAAGTTGCAGGAAGGTTGGCTTAGCTCTGTGGCCACCCCAATCCTGTGCCCTAGGCTGATAGGCCTCTCTAGTGATTTCCTCAGCTGTGAATTGTGTTCCAGACATGGCTCTAAGGTTGCCAGGGTTGGAACTAGTGCAGGGAGCTCACACCGGGCATGATGGACACAGCCAGGGAGTAGCAAGGGCTAAGATCTGCCTTGTGTGCCTGCCTGGTGGAGGTCTGATGGACCTAGACGCATACACGTGGCTGTCTCCTTCATATCCCCGGCTCTCTGTTCCATTGTCCATTGCAGGTGCCCGTGGTTGACAAGAGCTGTCTCTCCAGCTATTCCTGTCTACAATGGCATCCTCTTCCTCTTTGTCCTGGCCAACTTCAGTATGGCTACCTTCATGGACCCCGGAGTCTTCCCCCGAGGTAGGGCCCTGTATGTGGCAGCTCACCCGATCCTTGTCCCTGGAGCGTAAGTGGCTGATTTGGGGTTCTTGGTGGGTGGGCTGGGCAGGGATTAGACAGGTCTTTTCCTGCTAGGAAGCTCACCTTCCTGTACTCTTGTCACCCTCCTGGGCTCCTGATGTTCAGCGGACGAGGACGAGGACAAGGAGGATGACTTCCGGGCCCCACTGTACAAGAACGTGGATGTGCGGGGCATCCAGGTCCGCATGAAGTGGTGTGCAACATGCCACTTCTACCGTCCGCCGCGCTGCTCACACTGCAGCGTCTGCGACAACTGTGTGGAGGTGACCGCCCCCCCGCCCTTCCCCTCCTCTCCCCCGTGCCCAGGCCCTACTGCCGCCTTCCGCGCGTTCTGACAGCACTGCCCCTGCCAGGACTTTGACCACCACTGCCCCTGGGTGAACAACTGCATCGGACGCCGTAACTACCGTTACTTCTTCCTGTTCCTGCTGTCACTCAGCGCACACATGGTGGGGGTGGTGGCCTTCGGCCTGCTCTACGTGCTCAACCACTCGGAGGGGCTGGGGGCGGCCCACACCACCATCACGTATCCTTGTCTCCACGTGGCCCTCGGGAGCACATCCTGGGGGGTCGGCTCCTGGGGGGTCGGCGGGTACACGAGTCTTCCGGAAGAGTTGCCGTGCTTAGACGAGAGGGGGTCGAGAGACCTGTCACTGCAGGGGGGGAGGGGGGGTCGTCGTGTTCTTGCCTCAACTGTTGGCCTTAACAGGCCAGCATGGCTGTCATGTGTGTGGCTGGCCTTTTCTTCATTCCTGTCATCGGCCTCACTGGCTTCCACGTGGTACTGGTCACCCGGGGACGCACCACCAATGAGCAGGTGCAAACCCTGTGGGCTGGGCCTCAGGAGCCCTCACGTGATGTTGCTCAGGCAGCTGTGGGAGGAGGGACTCAGGGTGTGGGGCCATGGCTGCCCATCCCGCTGCAACACTTGCAACCCATGAACACTGCAGCCACCAGCTCAAGGCCTGGGAGTGCTATAGCTTCCCGCAAGGGCAGGCACGGATAACCTGGGTGTAGGGCACTGTTGGGTCCACTTTGCCCACACTGTCTCCCATGAAGACCACTTCTAAGGACCCACCTACCTTTGCCTGTCTCCCTGCCTGTCCTGGGTGGTCAGGCTGGCTGAGGGGACCCATGTCCACAGGTGACTGGGAAGTTCCGCGGGGGTGTGAATCCCTTCACCCGAGGCTGCTATGGGAACGTGGAGCACGTGTTATGCAGTCCCCTGGCGCCCCGGTGAGGCCCGGCCTGGGCACGGGAACAAGAGGCCTGTTCTGGGTGCGGGGTGGGCAGCCTCGGACCCTCAGCCTGGTTCCTTCTGCTCTGGCTAGGTGGGGCCGGCCCTGCCCTCGTTTGTTCTGGCCTGTCTGTCTGGCCGCTGACCTCTCTCCCCTGGCACAGGTATGTGGTGGAAGCTCCCAGGATGCCACTCTCAGTGAGCCTAAAGCCACCCTTCCTGAGGCCTGAGCTCCTGGAACGAGCTGTGCCCCTCAAGGTCAAACTCAGCGACAATGGGCTGAAAGCTGGCCGCAGCAAGGTGGGGGTCTGGACTGGAACAGTAAGGTTGTATGAGTGGACTGTGGGGTGTAGGGGTGGGGACAGGAAGAAGAGGTAGAGGGACGAGGCAAGCTTTATGCATGTGTCCAAAGCCACAGGAAGATGGGCGTTAGTGGCACACGTCTAATCCCAGCACGTGGGAGGCAGAGGCAAGTGGATCTGAGAGTTCAAGGCCAGCCTGTCTACAAAGTGAGTTCTAGGACAGCCAGGGCTACACACAGAAACCCTTTTTCAAGACTTCGCCTACCACTGCCCCCTCTTCCTTAGTCTAAGGGCAGTCTAGACCAGCTGGATGAGAAACCTCTGGACCTGGGACCTCCACTGCCCCCCAAGATGGAGGCTGGCACCTTTGGAAGAGATCTGAAGACCCCAAGACCTGGCAGTGCTGGTGAGGTGGAGGGCAGCTGAGGAAAGGGACATGGGCTGGCTTTCATGTCACTCCATGACTGTGGTCCCTCTTCTCAGAGAGTGCCCTGTCAGTACAGAGGACCAGCCCCCCAACACCTGCCATGTATAAGTTCCGGCCAGCCTTCTCCACTGCTCCCAAGACACCCTTTTGTGGACCTAGTGAGCAGGTAAGTCCAGGCTCTGCCTCTGGGAAGGATCTGCCCCCTGGTGTCCTGTCCCATTTTTGTGCTCCTGGCAGGACGCAATCCTATGAGCATGCTGAGCTGGGGTCCCTTAGAGGGGAGCAGGTGAGACCACCTTGGCCTGGCATCTCTGCGTCTGTACTGGCACTGCCCCACAGACCAGGAGGGCAGCTTCCCCCTCTAGTGGCTAGGATGTCTGGAATTCCACCATTAGTCATTCTGTAAGGCCCACGGGAACCCTCAGAAGAATTGGAGGTTTGTTGGAGAAAGCACATTTATTTTCATGAGTTAAGTACTTCTTTGTCTTTCACTGTGGAACAGTGAGCAACATGGAGCAGCCTGTGGAATGATCCAGAACCCTGAGTGTTCCCAAAGCTGCCACCCCCTAGAGATTGCCTGAGAGACTAGTTCCACACCTCTAGACCAGCTCTGTCCTGGGGGCCTCCTTCCCGTCTAGGCCATTGGGTGAGAGTGAGCCTGGGCACCTGCGGACAAGGGCCCGTCCTGGTGGCAATGTGGTATAGCCCTGCTGCCCAGCAGGGGAGCTGTGTAGACTAGGATGGGCTTTGAACACCCTGTGCCACCACCTTCCTGTGACTGACTTTACCCCACGAAGGATTTCACAAGGCTGCTTGAGTGCACCAGGGCAAGTTATTCTTAGAGGCGTGGGAATTCGAGGGGCCCGTGGCTTGGGTCTAGTCACAGAGACTAAAGAGGACCCTCTACCTGTGCTGTGACTGTGGCTGCTTTGGGTTGGAGAGGCCCAAGACCATAGACCTTGTGTCTGGAGAAGCCTACTCTGGCTTTCTACTACAAAGCCTCACTGTTGGTGGCCTTAGGGAGGGTCTGTGCAGCCTTTTAGTGATGGTGGGGTAGAAGCAGGTCCCACACCAGCTTCCCTTTGGGGGTCAATTCTGGCATCACAGTGCCAACTCTTCTGTCCCAACTTCCATCCATAGTAGGCACGGGAGGGGTCGGGTGTATGAGGAGCAGGGATGGCAGTCTCCTGTTCTTGGTGCTCTAGGGTCAGGTAAGAGGTGTGGTGTGTACAGTAGTGAGAATGCCCTGTCCTCCACAGGTCCCAGGCCCTGACTCCCTCACTCTGGCCGATGACAGCACCCACAGTCTAGACTTTGTATCAGAGCCCAGCCTGGATCTCCCAGACCATGGGCCTGGTGGTCTGCATCCTACCTACCCTCCCTCCCCACCCCTCAGTGCCACTGATGCCTTCTCAGGTGCCTTACGCTCCCTGAGTCTCAAGGCTGCCAGTCGGCGGGGTGGGGACCACATGACCTTACAGCCACTGCGCTCTGAAGGTGGGCCCCCTACACCCCACCGTGGTCTCTTTGCTCCTCACGCACTGCCCAACCGAAATGGCAGCCTGTCATACGACAGCCTACTTAACCCTGGCTCACCCAGTGGCCACGCATGCCCCACACACCCCTCTGTTGGTATGGCCGGCTACCATTCACCCTACCTGCACCCTGGGCCATCAGATCCTCCACGGCCCCCACCCCGCAGCTTCAGCCCTGTGCTGGGTCCCCGGCCTAGGGAGCCCTCTCCTGTGCGCTATGACAACCTGTCTCGGACCATCATGGCCTCTATCCAGGAGCGCAAGGACAGAGAAGAGCGTGAACGGCTGCTGCGGTCCCAGACTGACTCACTCTTTGGCGACTCTGGTGTCTATGACACACCCAGCTCCTACAGCCTGCAACAGGCCAGTGTGTTAACAGAAGGTCCCCGCGGCTCTGTGCTGCGCTATGGCTCCAGGGATGACCTCGTGGCCGGGCCTGGCTTTGGTGGTGCCCGAAATCCTGCCCTGCAGACATCATTGTCCTCACTGTCCAGCTCCATGAGTCGGGCACCTCGGACATCCTCCTCTTCCCTGCAGGCTGACCAGGCCAACAACAATGCCCCAGGACCCCGGCCTGGCAGTGGTTCACACAGGTCACCTGCCCGTCAGGGCCTGCCTTCCCCACCAGGCACCCCCCGATCGCCCTCCTACTCGGGCTCCAAGGCTGTCGCCTTCATCCACACGGACCTTCCGGACCGGCAGCCCTCACTGGCTATGCAGAGGTGGGTGCCCAGAAGTATAGATGGGTTTCCCCGTGCAGGACCTCTCATGACCCGGTTCTCCCAGCTCATCCTGGAGACCCATAGGTTTTCTGTAGGGACAGTACAAGGTAGCTGAGCCTTACCTTGCCTTCAAGGCCCCTAGTTACCCGTTTGGGAAGGTCTGGGTCCAGTATGCATGTGGGAAGACAGACTTTGCTCAGAGCCCTCCTAGAGGGTTTCACTCGGGTGTATGGACTCCTACCTTCCCAGGCATGCTGTCTCCCCCCCTGGTCTTGATACATGCTCAGCATGCTGAGACTGGGGGATATTCCTCACCACAACTCATATGGACTGAGCATGTAGCCCCAGATTAGCAGGGAGCTCCCATTCCTAAAGTAGGGAAGGGCTGGTGGGACCCAGGTACCTGGCACTAGCATCATTGTTTTGGTCTCAGGTGAGGCCTGGGAGGAAATTCTGTTTAGGCTGTGTGGCTACAAGGTTCCATAGGGCATCTCTCTGGGGAACAGTAGTTCTGGCCAGGCCGGGAAATAGGAGTGGTACCCCTCATTTTCCTGAGAAACTAGTGAAAGAGCTACGTGTCCACTACTGGATTTCCCAACTTCAATCCCAGTGGACAGGTAGAGCCTGCAACTCAGGCTAGCTGCTCTTTGGCTGATCCAACTGGGAGAGATCAGTGTACCCACAAGGGTGACAGTTCTGGAAATGTCTATCCTGTGACAGCATAATCCTAAGGACAAGGACTGCAGGGTCCAGGACACAGGGCTCCAGTCCACATCTACACGTGTCCTATCGCCCACCGTCCTGTGTTCACTGTGTGTGCATGTGTGTGTATGTGCTTGTTTTGATGCAGGGATCACCCTCAGCTGAAGACCCCCCCAAGTAAGCTTAACGGTCAGTCCCCGGGCATGGCCCGGCTGGGGCCTGCTGCCAGCCCCATGGGGCCCAACGCCAGCCCTGCCCGGCACACGCTGGTTAAGAAGGTGTCCGGCGTGGGTGGGACTACGTACGAAATCTCGGTGTGAGAACTGACCACTACTCATCTGCTGTGATTCCACGGGGACCAGGACCCCCACAGCAGCTCCCCAACCCTATCAAGTTCTCTGCCCCAGGGAGGAGGCTACCCAAGCCTGCTGTGGACACGTCAACAGGAAAGAAAGCCTTGCCTCCACAAGCTTGTGCTCCGGCCTCAGCCTGTTCATCTACTTATCTAGTACTCACAGGGCAGACGGATCCAAGGCTGTGAGCTGTGATGGGGACCTGGACTGCCTGTCATCAGCCAAGCTCAGCCCTGCACCCTCTTGCCCTCATCCCCTAAGGCCAGTCCCCAACAGTCCCGTGGGCCTGCCCACTCCTGTCTGGATGGGTTGCTCAGCCCTGTTCTCCAGCTGCTCCTAATTCATGGCCTTTCACTGACAAAGCTGGTCGCTTGTTGCTTGGCAAGGCCTATGCTTTGCAGGGGGCGTAACCCTGGCCTGCTCTGGGTTGGGATGGATGGATGAACAGATGGACAGATAATCCAGCTGTAGCAGGTCCCAGCTCCCTCTGTTCCTGTCTTGCCTGGCTGGTGGGTTCATGTCCCTATGTCTGTATGCTGTGCTACCGTCCCATGTCTGATGTTAGTGCTTGGCTGCCACTGCTCTTTCATCAAAGCCTTAACTTCTGCTTTATGCTCTTGTGGGAGGTGATGGGGGGTGGGGTAGGCCAGAGCAGAAAGGGGGCCAGATGCTGCCCCAGGGACCAGCGGGGCCTAGAGCCCCCCCCCCCTCAGGCCTTCCCTGCCAAGCTGGAGAGTCCTCACCCCAAAGCATACCGAGTTCCCAGCACTGGCTTGGCCAGCGCAGCTGGAAAGCACATCAGGGAGGGGTCAGTTCTTCC
This sequence comes from Rattus norvegicus, assembly GCF_021556685.1. Lineage (NCBI taxonomy): Eukaryota > Metazoa > Chordata > Mammalia > Rodentia > Muridae > Rattus > Rattus norvegicus. The sequence continues at coordinate 96,432,544 of NC_141544.1, forward strand.
CCTGGCGTCAGGGACCTGAGTAAGCACATGGCAGCGTCTGCTTGCATTGTGTCTGTTTTATGTTTTTATATTTACATCTATATATCTATAATTTTATTAAAAAAAAGGAAAAATCATTTTGATCCTTTCCTTGGGCAAGGCTATGACTGTGGGTGCAGGGAAGGGTCTCAGGAAAAGGGTTGGCCAACTGGTACAGGGTAGCACATTCCTCTTGGACATTTCTGCTGACGTGCCAAGTCAGGCCTAGTTGGTAATGGGCCTTCTGCTGGTGAGTTGCAAAGGTCTCTTACTCCCTGGCTGTCATGCTGGACAACAGGGTGTTTGGTGAAAGGCTAGGACCTCAGCTGCCTCCTGGGACTCTGAGGCACCAAAGGGCATCATAGGGCAGGTACAATCAATGGAGGCTGCACATGAGGGCAACGCCTGGCTGAGAACCCCACAGAAACTACTGTACTTGAGAATGCCCTCTTCCCTGCTGTATGCCAAGGGAGGAATTAGTTCAGAAAGCCACATTTTTCTGAGCTAGTGCTCAGAGCAGAGCTGGAGAAGGCTAGGCTAGGTTCAGAGTTTCAGGGAGGGGAGGTGTCCAGAGCCTGGGTAGGGGGGGCCCTTAGATGTACCCCCTGCTGACTTCCACCTTTCTGCTTCTCTCTCATGGATATCGGCCAACAGGGGGCGCATTGGCAGCTGTAGCCGTGGATGGGGGTGGCGTGGTCCGCCTAGGGGGACTCCTGGCCTACACCTGTGCCACCTTGGCCATCCTGAGGATCACCCGCCGCTGCGGGCCCCCTGGAGCGTGGCTGCTGGGGCAGCCCCCCGTGGGACCATCTGTCGGCTACATTCTGCTGCATCCAGCCTTTTCCCCAGCCTCTCAGGTCCCTAACAGGACACTAGTAGGTGGCTCTAGGGCCATGGACAATCTTCTGGGGACCCAGAAGACCAGGCTACTGTAGAACTTTGGAGTCTGGCTGGATGATACATCGGTAGCCTGGGGATCCCTGCCCCATACCCTGTCAACCAGCCACATCTTGACTGATGAGTCTGTCAGGGCCCAGGACCCTGGCTCCAGGTGACCTCAGGAAGTCCCCCCACCTGCTGCAGGGGTCCAGTGCCCCAGTGGGGGTGGCCTCAGAGATACTGGGAACCAGCATGACCTTCACCCCAACCTCCTTACCCCTTCCAAGCACTTTAAGCCACTTCCTCTAGGGAGCCCAGGCCTCTGTGGATTGGGCTGGGGTGGGGGTCTCAGGTCACCGCAGGTTACTGCACTCCTTCACTCCACCCCAGACCCCTGAACAGATGCCTTAATGTCCTGGAGCTGCCAGCCAGCCTGGTGCACTGAACCTGGTCCACCCTTCTCTGCCTCTTGCCTGCTCTGTCCCCAACGGGTTGTCTCTCTGCATCCAAGGGTGATACCTCCGGGAATACCCTAGCCTGGGGGCCTGGATGCCTCCGGGAGGAGTCAGAACAGAACCCGCCCCCCGCCAACTCCTTTTTTTACACAGGAGCCATGTCCTGGGGCCCACGTCTGGGCGACAGTTCTGTCTCTCCCATCTGGGGCAGATCCACAAACTGTTTTCTGTTCTACAGGATTTCCCTCCTTCAACTTCCCTAATAAATTTTTTTTTTTTGTGTTCACACCCACAGCGCTGCCCTGCAAGGTAGGTCCCCTGATTTTAGCCTTGGACAATACAGGAGGCTGAGTTAGACAGGGACTGAGTTGAGGAGTCGAGAGCCCCTGCAGAGTTGACAAGGTAGCAATGGGTCAGCAGATTCAGGGCTCTGATTTCCGTGGTCCCTGGGTGAGTCTGGTCCAGGAGAGCAATGAGGACCTCCTAACTCCCCAGCTGTAACTAGGGAAGACCACCTGCCATGTCCTCAAACTCCAGGAGGCCTTTGTGGAGGAATACACTTGGGAGAACATAGGAGCCAGCACTGGGATCTGAGGCAGGGGCACCACCAAGCAAACCCCTACTGCCAGGGTGCTTCACAAAGTTCCCAAACCTTTGGCCCACAAAGTCCCGGTTTCCATGGAAACAAGCTTACATGCAAAGTGTGTCATGACTGTATATCCAGCTGCAGGCCCAGCCCTCAGGACTAGCCCTTCCTCCACCCTTCTCTGCAGCTTCTGGTAGGGGCCATGTGCCACAGTGCTGTAGGCAAGGACCAGTAAGGCCCCTGAGCCCCTGGGGTAGCACCAGCCACCTGGCCTCCTTGCTGGGGCCACTGGGCTTCTGTTCTAGAAAGGCAGGAAGTCGTCCACCTCCAGGCGTAAGAAGGGACCCAGTAAGGCCCTGAGCTTCCAGACGTTGGCTCGGCTCAGCAGGGGTGGCACCAGCCCCTCGAAGGGTGTGGGGTCCACCACGTACACGTAGGCCGCTGTGCAGGCCAGCAGAGCACCCAGCAGCAGCCTCAAGGCCAGCAGCCTGCAGGCAGTGGCAATTAAGGGGTAGGGAAAGCCCATGGGGATGATCCTGGGGAACTGGGCTCTGCCCCGAAGTGACCTACCAGAGGTGGCCCTTTAGGCCCTCCGAACATCCCAGCTGTGGCCTGCCTTTCTGTCAGGGAGGGGGCTGGGTCAGAGCCTGTCCTCAGCACCTTGGGGACCCTGGGGGAGGGCGGGTCCCTAGCCCTGAGGTACCCACGCTAAACAGACTCCATTGTAGGGCCAACCCAGCTGTGCCTGTTTCCCTCCCCTTCCCAGGGATAATCATCTGTTGCAACCACTGGGCTCTAGCTCTGAGACCTGGTCCCTGGAGTCCGTTCCTCAGAACCTCCCTAGCACTACCCCGGTTGGGGACTCTGGAATCAGCAGACGGGTGAGGACTTACCTCCATCATTTGCTGCTGCTTCCTGGCCTGAGTGCGGCACTGGGCCCTCTCCCTAGGGGAAGCACACGGTCAGGACCATGCAGCCCTTGCCCCCAGCCTGGCACTGCCCCTTTTGTGGGACTGAAGATCAGAGAAGGGTCCACCCCATCCCAACCTGGCTCAGCCCGGGGTCCCCGCATCACCCCAGAATCTCCAGCTGAATGTCCTCCATCTGTTCTAGTACACCTCGGATGTCCTTCTTGAGGTTCTAGGAGGCAGAGGACGTGAAGCCAGTCCTCTGGCCCATCACTGTGCCATACCCACTGGCTCTCATGGCCACCATCGCTACCATGGCCCTTTGACGACCTACCAGGAGCCCGGTGGCCTGGTTGTTCAGAGCCATGTGTACCTCGGCCACACCGTCCCACACCTGGGGGCAGGGAATTGGGGCCTGCATCACGTCCAAGGAGCAGGATAGAGTAGGGGCTCCCTCCCACCACAGGCCAAACGGGCACCTCAGTAATGGCCATCTTCTTCCTCTCAAAGGACAATCGGATCTGTTGCAGCTCACTCTGGGTGGGAAGGAGGAGTGTGGGCGCAGGAACCTGCTCTCTGCTCCCCAGGCCAAACCCCTCTCCCCAGGGCCCACCTGGGACTGCCGCACAAAAGACTCTTTCCCTGGGCAGAGCTCCTGCTGCCTTAACAGCTGCACAGGTGCCCTGTCTTCCAGGAGCCGTGTCCTGGCTGACTCGGGGGACTGTGGGAGAGCCCCTGGGTCAGGCCCAAGGCTGTGGACCGCTGGAGGTGCCGCTGCATGGGTCCGGGACCGCGTGTTCCCGCTTACCCAGGCCAGCGCTGTACAGCTTGAGTGCTCAGAACATAGAGGCAGGAACTGCTGCCCTGGCCCCAGGAGGGCCCCCAGCTGCTCCCGAAGGTCCTGGTTCTGCCTTTTCTGGGGGAGGGGCCAGAAAGACGGGGGGGGGGGTGTCACCTGTTCTGGTTGCTTCTCTGGCAGGAAGCTGAAGCAGATGGGCTAGGGCAGGAACTCAAAGGAGCAGCTGGTGCCCATTGGCCTATGGGATGCACTCACCAGACTGTGGTTCTCCTGCTCCAGCTGCAGAAAGGATTGCTGTGCAGACTCTAGTGTCCCGCCCTGAAGCTGTGTGGGAGCTTGTCTGGATGAAGCCGTGGCCCTTCCTCTGGGAGGCAGGGTTGGGCATGGGCAGGGCCTGGGTCCTGAGGTGGGGGGTGCTGTCTGCCTGGGTGGCCCCTGCTCATGCCCTGGATGTAGGGGCCAGTCCCACTCTACCTCAACCTCTTCTTGTCTGGCGCCTGCTGGCTCTCGAGCTCTCTGTCGTGGAATCTCTCCTTCACTTGACAGAAACATCCCAGGGGCTTCTCCTCTCATTCTGGGTCCCCCGCTCCCTGTCCCTGGAGCTGGGAAAGGTCTGGAAGACTCTAATGACTGAGTGGACTGAAGGGGGACCAGACAGGGCCACCTTACAAATCCCTGACAGGGCTGATTCAGGCATCCTCCATGGTTGTTTGAAACTGGGGCTGGGGGATGCTGGGTGTGAGAGTGTCCACAGGGTCCCAGGGGTTCTGGCCCCTCCATCGGTCCCTGTGACCCGTCCTGACCCCAGGTCCAGGCTCTGGCCTGGCTAACCTGCCACTCTCTTTGAAGGCACTTTGGATGTCACTCTGGCTCACAAGTCTACCTAGGTGACAGTCACAAAGGCCTGGGTACAGACAGGGAGGTCACAATGGGCTGGGGTTAGGACTGGGGCAGAAGGGAGGAGAGTGGGAGGAGAGTCCTGCCTCTGCCCAGTTCTCACTGGCCCTGAAGCCCTGCCACTGTCTTTTTCTCTCTCCATGTGGAGGAATGTTCATGGTGCCCATTCATTCTCAGAAGGCTGGCTCTGGAAAAAGCTGAGTGGGCCCTGGGAGAAATCGCATGTGGCAAGAATGGCAGCTATCCCCCACTCCAGGTTCAAGCCCCTGTGCTATGTGTCCCTGTCAGGATCTAGCAGAGTAAAAGTGGCCAGCCAAGATCCCTGAGGCTCCAGCCCTTAGATTACGCTCAAGACCAGTCAAGTTGCCAACGACCTGCTTCTGAGCCAAGCTCGTATCCAAGAGTCGGGACAGGACACATGAGGCTAGAGGCATCTAACTGGGACTTGGTCTAGCATATCAGTCTGAGGATGTTCTCTGCTGCCACTCCAGTGAGCTTGAGCTCCCTCTCGGACCCCAGAGCACATGTCCTGCTGCTTACAGTTCTGGATTCTCGGGCCAAGTTACACGCTTTATTTATACGCAGTGCCATCTAGGGTCTTTTGCATACAAGGTAAACATCTCTTCTCTGAGCTTCTGCCTGGCTGTGTTGTTCTCTATTTTAATAGTTAATGTATTTTTACTCCCCCCCGCCGTGTGTGTGTGTGTGTGTGTGTGTGTGTGTGTGTGTGTGTGTGTAGGTGTGTGAAGTCAGCACTGGATCCCGTGAAGCTGCAGTTATAGGTGGTTGTGAGCCCCCTGCTGTGGGTCCTGGGAACTCCTGGACTCTGCTCATCTGCAAGGGCAGCAACTGCTTTCAATGCTAAGCCATCTCTGCACCCCCATTGACGTCCCAATTTGGGGTACAATATTTCACTGATGAAATCTCTTCTGCTTTCCCCGCTTGTTTGAAACTCCCAGGTAGATGCTGGGTCACTTCTCTGTGGCTTGGATATTTGTATGTGAATTCCTTTAAGTCCCAACTCTCTCTCTTCCTTTAAAACAAATCATTTATTCTGTGGGCATGTAATTTATTTCTATTTTATGTGTATGTGTGTTTTGCCTGCTTTCATGTTTACCGCATGCATGCCTTGTGTCCATTGAGCTGGAAGAGACTGTCAGATGAGTTTGAGACAAAGTCTCTCACTGGGACCTGGGGCATTCTGATTAAAGCAGGATAGCTGGCCAGTCAGCCCTGGATAAATGTGCACTGGAACTGGGACTGGGACTGTGAGCCATCACCCCTCCTGGCTTTTTACAGAGCTTCCAGGGATCAGACTCAGGTCCTCAGGCTTCTCTGGCAAGTGTTTTGCTGCTGACCAAGCTGTCTTAGCCCTTCTCTCTCACTTTATACACAGCCTTGTGCCATTCAGTGACAGGGTGCATTCTGAAGAATTTGCCAGTAGGTGATTTGGCATTCGAAAGCACACATGTGTAAGCCTGGATGGTGTCATATCCTACACAGCAGGGCCACATGGAACCTGGGTGTGAAGAACCCGCTTGCCCCTTGGTTGCTGAGTGGAGCAGTGTAAGACTGAGGAAGACTGTGTGTCCCTGAGAGGTACAAAGCACAAGATGGCAGAGAACTACCACAGCTTCTCTCTGCTGCCTTTTACAGTAAAGCCTTTTAAAAACACAGACACAAAGAGCACACTAAAGTAACAAAGTGTCCTATCGTAAACGTGTTAGCCGTCAATGCAGGCATTTATTGTCATTCTGCAGTACTGGGCTCTGTACCTTGCACGTTCTGCGCCGTCTCCCGTTGACCATGCAGTGGTGTGGTCTTGCCATTCCTAGTACAAACATGAGGGATATGTTCTGTCACGATGCCAACAGCATAATTAGTTGATGTGAGTTTCTAATTACCAACATTTTCTTAGCGGTGACGGGGATGACACCCAGGGCTTTGCACATGACAAGCAGGCATCTACCACTGATTTATACTTCCAGTCCTTGCCATTAAATATTCTGTGTGTCTGTCTGTCTGAGCAATCTTGATCACAGCTTCCCCTCCCACTCCCTCCGTCCTGTTGTGCATACTTAAGGAACCGCATACTGCCTATAATTGACCAAAGGGTTATGTAACACATAATGTTTGACAACTTTGAATCTCACTGGTCACAGTTTTAACCACTGAGGGTCACTGTGAGTCCCTTGATGCCTCTTCTTTCTCAGGGTCCCCTGTTCTCTTTTCCGGATGCATTGGTTTGGGGGAGAATAAGACCCTTTGCTGCTGATGTTTTCTCTCCTCCCTTATGGTTCTTTGATTCTGTTTACCTTTATTCTTGGTCTTGAGAGTCCCCAGAAGACACTCTTCTAACAAAACCTGCTTTTTTCTACCTCTGTGAAGGAGTTCAGAAAGCTAACAGGTATTTTTTTTTCTTTTTTCTTTTTTCTTTTTTCTTTTTTTTTCGGAGCTGGGGACCGAACCCAAGGCCTTGCGCTTGCTAGGCAAGCCCTCTACCACTGAGCTAAATCCCCAACCCCAACAGGTATTTTTTCTGTTAAACGGTAGAGATGGTCGAGGTCTAGGAAGGAGGCCTCTTGCCACTCATCTCTGCTCCCACTCTGATATCTGATGAGACCTAGGGAGTGGGCCAAGTTCTGGTGACAGCTGCCATGATCAGTACTGGAGTACAAGCTTGCCCAGTCAGTCCCTGCTTCCCAGGCGGCTGTATCCCTGAGTTAGCCGTGTCCAACTTTCAGTTTGTTTAAGGCCCTTATGATTGATAGCCCCTCTCCTGTTGTCTTGCAGACCTGGAATAGATACCCATCAGGGGACACTGAAACCTGTGGCAGAAGAGCTGGTGTGCGCTACAGTGAGAGCTCAGGTGGGGCCCAGCTGGCACACAAGCTGGAGTTCTACGTTTTTCCAGGATGGGATGTGTCTATACACTCACAGTACAGACAGAGGCTTGCAATCACACAATAGGAAGGGCCTGACATTGCCTCAGCGTGTCCTAAACTCTCAGAAGCTGCCTACTCAGGTCCCTGGAGGGTCTCCTAAGCCCTCTGCCTGTTTGCTCCTCTCTGGGGTTTCATGGTTACCAGGGTATGATCATCTCAGAGCCCAGGAGTGCCCTTGGATGGCATTTGCTATGAGGTGACTGGTATGAAGGAGTAGCTGACATTGGTGGTAGTGGTGTCTTCATCCTATATTCTGAGTCTGCAGGCTTGGTAAGAGCCCAGTAGACACTCAGGATGTTGTCCTGTCAGTGCCGCACAAAGGCTGTAGGCTAGGGTCCTCAGGTTGGGCCACACTTGCTGAGCAGCCATGGGAGGACTGAGGGTGTTCAGGTGCTCATATGTTCTGAGACCTCAGGTGCCCATCTTACCCCGGAACCCGATGTTCTCTGGTCACCTTACCTTTGCTTGGGTGGTGCCCTATCTGGAAGGCTGGTTTCTCTCAGACAGCCCCGAAGACGCCTCCCCTTTCTCCATGGTCCTTGTATGGTCTTGAGCTCCACAGTGTCCTGAGAGGTGAGGGAGTCTAGTAGGAGAGGAGAGCCCTGGGTCCGCAGCGTAGCCGGCTCTGCCTTGAGCAGGAGCTGTTGCTAGTGTTAAATGTCCTACAAATCAGGGAGGGTGTTGGGTCAGGGTGAGGGTCCGTGTGAAGCCCCAGCTTCATGCAGAAGGGCTGAGTCTGCACTGGGTGGGGCCCTGAAATGATGCAGACTCACAGACACACAGAGAGTGTGGGACACTAGAGTGTGCTGTGAGGAGCTAGAGTGGCCCTAGCCCCTGTTGCTAGGCAGCATATTTCCCTGGACACCAGTTGCCATGGCAGCCGCTTCCTGCCCATGTTGCCATGACACCCAGATGGCCTTGAGCTTGGAGTGGTGGTAAGGGGTTAGCTAACCAGACACACTCACCACCACCCCCCTTGCTGGTGCTTAGGGGATGCTGAGGAGACAAGAGGGGAGAATGGGCTATGCTGTCTAGAGCGTCTTGCCTACAGCTGGCCTGAGATGAAGTCAGGGGCCATATGAGCAGATTAGCCTCTACTCACTGTGGCCTTGAAACTCACTGACACATCCTTATTTCAGGGCCTGAGTAGAGCTCAGAGTCATAGAGTCAGCCACACCCATTTCTGTGTTTTTAACTTGGGCTTCTGGACCTTACCCACCCAGTCTGTTCTCTCCACTTGCAGCCCTAAAGCACTCTGCACAGGACTAGAGGATCCTATGGCCCCTGGATGAATGTGCCTGGGGTTTTGCAGGCATTCCTGGAGCAGCCTTGGATTACTCTGTCACATGGGTCTCTGCCAGTCCTTTCATCTCCTTCCCCAGACCTTGGGTGTGGCCTGGGCATGAACTCTCCTTTGCTCTGGTAGCAAGGAAGGTGACACTTGGCTCTGAGTCATGGCCTGGGACCTTCCAGGTGTCCTTAGGCTCATAGCCAGAGAGGCAGCTGAGGGATGAAGTGGTCTGTGTGACCAAGTCACCCCAGGGCCACAAGGTAGGGGCTGCTAGGCCTCTGTCCTGGCAAAGCAGACATGTGCTGCTGAAAACTGTGTGGCCTTCGTGGCCCTTCCCCAGTCTTCAGAGAGTGGGGGTGCAGAGCAAACTGAGGACTGGGCAGTGGGACCACACTGCTAGCTTCATGCTTGTGCACGTCAGGATTGTGGAAGGCTAATACAGGCTCCTCCAAGGCTGCTCCAGGAATGCCTGCAAAACCCCATGAGTTTGAGGTCAACCTGGGACACACAGTGAGATCCTGTCTCCATGTCTTAGCCCCAAAGAAAGCACTAGGTGCCTGAGGTCTTCTGGGAATCCCCAGTTCCGGAGGTTAAAGCTCCAGGAGGGAAGGTACGCCCATGGGGTGCCCAGTACTAGACATGGCCTCTGTGTTCCCAGAATGTATGTTATGACAGGCTGTTTGCCCCTCTCTTCTGTGGTCACTCTCCGGAAGCCACTGCTCACATTTTTAACTTTAATAATCAGAAAGGTAATATGAGTGCTCAAGACATCCCTGGTGGAAGACACAGTCCCAGTGGATAACCATCATTCCAGGATGCTGGAGGCTCTGAGGCCTTACACTGGGAGCACCATGCTCCTGTGCTCCAAGAGGTTGCTGGGTGTGAGCACCTCTGCCCAAACCGAAGCCCCCTCTCCTTTCTTAGGAGTCAGATCTCTTCTCTTGTTACTTCCAGCCAGACAGTGGTGCCAAGAAAGTTCCAGGCTATAAACTCCAAAGGCCTATTTCTGTATCCCGATGACACAAAGACCCTCAGGTTAAAGTGGGACTGTGAGAAATGAGGGCTCACTTTAAGCTGCCAAAAGCTGACTGACCTCTGGTCCGATGCTAATGGCAGGCAGAGCAGGAGTAGGCTGCAGTTCTTAGACTTGCCACCAGATGGCGCCTCAACCCTGCACCAGGCACAGATGCTTGGGATCCAGCATCCAGAGCAGACAGGCTAGGAAGAAATTGCAGAGTCCACCAGGCTGAAACTTGTGCCAAGGAAGGGACAGAGCAGGCACAAAGCATCCACCCCGACTTGGATCTGTGGTTTCCACGAGGAGTAGCCATGCGATCACGAGGTTTGAGGATGCGCCTTTCCCTACTGCTTAGCACAGTGAGATCCTGTCTTCATGTCTGACCCCCCGCAAAGACCCCTGCACAAGGTGGGCTGGGTTCTTGTGGTCTTCTGGGAATTCACAATTGCAGAGATTAAAGCTCTGGGAGGAAGGCAGAGTTTGAAGCAAATTATCCCAGACGTCCCCAGCACTGTGCAGTGGTATTCCATGTGTCCCGTGAGCAGCACTGGATTGACTTCCGTCTGTCACAGGGTATCACAGCTAGGATAGGGAGCCCCACAGCTATGTGATCAGGGCAGGTCAGGGTGGTCCCAGCCAGATCCTGGACACATTGGCTGAGAGTAGCCCAGGGGCTCCAAGCTGTTCTCCTCTAGGAGGGTGGGGATGACCTGCCAGGTGACAGGCACCCAGTGCTGGGACTCTGCCTTTGGTCTGGTAGAGAACCTAGAGGCTGGACCTGGAGAGAGCCCATAGAGCTCAAAGCTGTGTCTTGCAAGGCCTCAAGGCATATACACGTTTACATGTGGGCTGGGACAGGCCTTTGTGGAGGAGATTTAGTGTAGAGCCCAGAGCCCAGCCTACCATTTTCCTGTCCTTTATTAGGACTTTCAGCCTTGACCCTCTCAGCCCAGGTGACCAGGCCTTGGCTGATGTCCTCAGGCTCTGGGTGAGGCTCTGCCCCAATCCACAGGGCAACACCAAAAGTGTAGCCCTTCTGGGATGGAGTGGAAGTGTAAGGTAAGACCACCTTTATCTCTAAGTAGACTGTCCCTGTCATCCACAGACTCTAGTATATGTGTGCCCTATGATGTGGTGCTGTCTTGGCTCCTCATCCCAACATGGTGCCAGTGACAGGAAGTTGACAGGCTGCATGCTGTCGTCTGACCATGAGACTCCTTCAGAGCCTCCAGGTGAGCCTTTGGGTGACAGAGCCTTGTCAAAATCAGGAAGACCTGAGTAAAGAGAGGGTGATGGAGAGGAGGCACACCCAGCCCCTCAGAGTGCTGCCTGAATGGTAGCTCCCTGTTGCACTTCCCACCTTTTCCACCAGAGGGCGCTACCTAACCCCACCCCCACCCCCCGCCCCGCCCCAGGCGCCCACTATATAAGGAAGCACAGCTTTCCTGGCTAGAGTCCCACGCTCCTGGTGCATCTAGCCTTTGAGGGTCTGTCTCGATGGCCAAGATGGGAGACTGTTCTCTAAGCCACCTTTCCTCCCGTCTAGATAGCAAATCGTCTGTCCGTGCTGTGGCCCTCGCCTCCTCTCTTGCCTCTGGGGGGCTTCTCTTTATGCGTCCCTGTTTAAAGCTGGTTCTGTTGAGCAAGGCTGGCAAGTGGATGAAATGTATCCCTGAGTCTGGAGCCTGTAGCCTCTCTTCCCTCAGCCAGCAAGAGTCATGTGAGTGTATGTGCCAGCCCAGTACCCACCACTGCTGCGGGCCGTCTCAGCAATCCCACAGACTTTTCTTCCATCCGCTAAGCACCCACTTCCTCACCTCCACTCAGTCCACCGGCCCTCTCTGAGAGGGAGCACTCCACCCAGTCCACCTGTCCTCTCTGAGTGGGAGCACCCCACCCAGTCCACCTGTCCTCTCTGAGTGGGAGCACCTCACCCAGTCCACCTGTCCTCTCTGAGAGGGAGCACCCCACCCAGTCCACCGGCCCTCTCTGAGTGGGAGCACCTCACCCAGTCCACCGGCCCTCTCTGAGTGGGAGCACCTCACCCAGTCCACCGGCCCTCTCTGAGAGGGAGCACTCCACCCAGTCCACCGGCCCTCTCTGAGTGGGAGCACCTCACCCAGTCCACCGGCCCTCTCTGAGTGGGAGCACCTCACCCAGTCCACCTGTCCTCTCTGAGAGGGAGCACCCCACCCAGTCCACCTGTCCTCTCTGAGTGGGAGCACCTCACCCAGTCCACCTGTCCTCTCTGAGAGGGAGCACCCCACCCAGTCCACCTGTCCTCTCTGAGTGGGAGCACCTCACCCAGTCCACCTGTCCTCTCTGAGTGGGAGCACCTCACCCAGTCCACCTGTCCTCTCTGAGTGGGAGCACCTCACCCAGTCCACCTGTCCTCTCTGAGAGGGAGCACCTCACCCAGTCCACCTGTCCTCTCTGAGAGGGAGCACCCCACCCAGTCCACCTGTCCTCTCTGAGTGGGAGCACCCCACTCAGTCCACCTGCCCTCTCTGAGTGGGAGCACCCCACCCAGTCCACCGGCCCTCTCTGAGTGGGAGCACCTCACCCAGTCCACCTGTCCTCTCTGAGAGGGAGCACCCCACCCAGTCCACCTGTCCTCTCTGAGAGGGAGCACCCCACCCAGTCCACCGGCCCTCTCTGAGTGGGAGCACCCCACCCAGTCCACCTGTCCTCTCTGAGTGGGAGCACCCCACCCAGTCCACCTGTCCTCTCTGAGTGGGAGCACCTCACCCAGTCCACCTGTCCTCTCTGAGAGGGAGCACCTCACCCAGTCCACCTGTCCTCTCTGAGTGGGAGCACCTCACCCAGTCCACCTGTCCTCTCTGAGTGGGAGCACCCCACCCAGTCCACCTGTCCTCTCTGAGTGGGAGCACCCCACCCAGTCCACCTGTCCTCTCTGAGTGGGAGCACCCCACCCAGTCCACCTGTCCTCTCTGAGTGGGAGCACCCCACCCAGTCCACCTGTCCTCTCTGAGTGGGAGCACCTCACCCAGTCCACCTGTCCTCTCTGAGAGGGAGCACCTCACCCAGTCCACCTGTCCTCTCTGAGTGGGAGCACCTCACCCAGTCCACCTGTCCTCTCTGAGAGGGAGCACCTCACCCAGTCCACCTGTCCTCTCTGAGAGGGAGCACCCCACTCAGTCCACCTGCCCTCTCTGAGTGGGAGCACCTCACCCAGTCCACCTGTCCTCTCTGAGAGGGAGCACCCCACCCAGTCCACCGGCCCTCTCTGAGTGGGAGCACCTCACCCAGTCCACCTGTCCTCTCTGAGAGGGAGCACCCCACCCAGTCCACCTGTCCTCTCTGAGAGGGAGCACCCCACCCAGTCCACCTGTCCTCTCTGAGAGGGAGCACCCCACCCAGTCCACCTGCCCTCTCTGAGAGGGAGCACCCCACCCAGTCCACCTGTCCTCTCTGAGTGGGAGCACCTCACCCAGTCCACCTGTCCTCTCTGAGAGGGAGCACTCCACCCAGTCCACCTGTCCTCTCTGAGAGGGAGCACTCCACCAAGTCCACCTGCCCTGAGAGGGAGCACCCTCAGTAGCCTCTCAGCTGCCTGACTTTGAGACGTCCAGGCCATGTGAGCCTGGCTGCCTTTAACTGAAGGGAAGGTATGAGAGTAAAGTCTGTCTTGTTATGCTGTGTGTGACCCTCTTCCATGGGTCTTCCTCTTCTTGGTCCCCCCTTTCTGTCCCTGTTCCTCACTGCTCATACACTTGCCTGTTGTCCTCAACATATTGCCCTCCTCCCTGCGGCTCCCACCTCTGCCTGGACCCACAACCTCACTTCCTCCAGCTCCCTGGGCCATACTTCCTAGAAAGCCTCTGGGCCAGAGGCCTTGTGTTTTAGAGGGAGCATGGGCTACAATGGTCCTCCACCTCCCCCCCAACCCCCACAACCTCACCCAACCGGCAGCTGAAGAGCTAGCTGTCCACCACACACCCATCCTATGGCTAGCTGGTGCTGCTTCACCACAGAGGCTAGCCAGGAGAAACCACCAGGCCTCCCAGGAGGCAGCAGCCTCTTCTCACTGAGGCCTGTATCAGTAATAAAGGGTACTATTAGTCAGTCCCTTGTTCACGTGCCAGAAGCTGCTTGCAATATGAGAGAGATGTTTAATTTATCTCAGGAACTAGGCACGAGTTATAAAAATGGTAATTTCTTGAAGATTCAATTATGTGTTTTCATTGTTACCCCGGTAATCAAGGAAACGATTTTTAATGATAGGCTGGAAGATAGTACCAATCTTGGAGGGAGGAGGGTGCAGGCTGGTGATTAGGGACCAGAAGGACAATGCCTATGGACCAGTAGGGCCAAACACCCCGTGTATGGCAGTCCCTGCAGCCATCTGTGTTCTCAGTCTCCCACCTGCCAGTGAGCCCACCTCTGCAGAACTTCAGTCATCTATCTTCTGGGGTCTCTGCAGGAGCAACCAGGGGCCCCTCAGGGAGGGACTGGGACCTGATCTCCACACCCTCGAGTGATCTCTCAGCTCTAAATAACATCTCCAGGATTAACACTGCTGGCAGCCAACAGCACCAGGTGATTGGAAAAGGGGTTTTATGGCCTCTTGGGTAAAATTGAACTTGCATCCGACGTGTGTTTCCAAGATGGGATTTTCCTTCCTGGCAAATGAGGCACGTTCACACTAATTACAACAGCCGCTCCCGGCCACTCATCACACTCCATGGAAGCGGGGTCTGAGCCACCCAGAGGTCAGGGCTGGGTCATCTACGGGAGCCTAAAGGAGGGGACAGCATAGCCAGGAGAGGAGAGAGGAGGGATAAAGGTAGCCTGACAGCACACCAGGAAGACACATTTGAGACTCCAGGCTGCTGGGCCTACTGAGTCTCATTGGGAGCCTGAGGCTGCTCACATTGGACCCAGGGTAGAGCCCTGGACATGCTACAGAGGATCTGGAGTCCTAAGCTGAGGGTGGACTGGCCACAGCTGCTCTTGGCTCTTCCCGCCTGGTCTCCAGGCTGCCCTGGCTCCAGCTCCCTCAATCCAGTGGCACGTTGGGCTCTACGGGAGCAGGTCCTGCCTCCATCTTGCTTTTGGGGGCTTCTGGCTTTGTTGTCACACTATCAGAGGGCATGGGGACATGGAGCCACCTCTAGGTAAGTAATCATGAGAGGCACATAGGCTTAGATCTGGGTCTGGGAAAGGAAGACATGCCCATCCTCTTACGCAGAGACCCAGGGATAGAGCCACTACCACTGATCCTCCCTCCCTCACCGACCCAGGGCAGCCTCTGCCATTATCCACTTGACAGGCTCAGAGAGACCCAAGTTTATCTGGGGTCACAGGGCCGGTGTGCAAGAGTGGGTCGCTATGGGCATCACTGCGGGTGTGCGCTGTGCCGTTGAAGGATGTAAGGGAACGGTCTTCAAAGGGTGCTGGGCAAACAGATTTTGTCTTGTCATGTTTGTTGAGACAGAGTTTCTCTAGGTAGCCCTGGCTGTCCTGGAACTTGTTCTGTAGACTACGGTGGCCTCCAGCTCAGAGATCTGCCTGCTTCTGGGTACTGGGATTAAATGTGTGTGTCACCACCACTACAGGCTCCCTGCAAAATTTGACTACCAGCTCCCAGTGAACCAGAGGGAGGGAGAGGAGGGATGGCTCCCAGGGTCCTGAAAGGGGGCCTTCCCAGGGTAATTAGCTTCTCTTCGCTGTAGCAAGTACTAGCCTGCCTATCTTTTCCCTTTCCAATACTTGTACTTATTTATTTTTAACCAAGATTAAATGTTCTTTTTAAGCTCAAGGTACACTAACTGCCCTGTCACAATCTGTCAGAGCTCTGCTCTTCCTCCCTGCAGGAGCAGCCAGTCGGACAGGAGAAGGCTGGTCAAGCCATGCTGGGAGGCAGAGGAAGCACTTGTCTTGGATGCTGGGTCTTTGGTGAATCCATCTTTACTACAACGGCTGTGGCCACGAACATGCCCTGTCCCACCATGCAACCTCAATCTCTTCCGTCACTGCCATGACCTCCACTGTCATCCCCATCATCCCCATCACCATGATCTCTGCCTGCATTACCCCCACCCCCACCTCATCTGTTATCATCCCCACCACCACAACCTCTACCGTCACTTTTTGCTGCTGCTGCTGTTGTTAGATATAGTGTCTCTGTGTAGTCCTGGCTGTCCCAGAACTCACTAGAAGATCAGGCTGACCTTAAGCTCACGGAGATCATCCTGCCTCTGCCTCCTGAATTCTAGGCTTAAATTCATTCACCACCACACTAAGCTCACCTTGATTATCACCATCACCACCACCACTATGGCCACCATCACCATCAGGATTGCCATAAACATCAGATCCATCAGCAAAGCACCAGCTCTCACCACCACACCACACCACCAACTGCTGTGACCACCACACCATCAACTGTCACCACCACACCATCAACTGTCACCACAGCACACCATCAACTGTCACCACCACACCATCAACTGTCACCACCACACCATCAACTGCTGTCACCACCACACCATCAACTGCTGTCACCACCACACCATCAACTGCTGTCACCACCACACCATCAACTTCACCACCACACCATCAACTGTCACCACAGCACACCATCAACTGTCACCACCACACCATCAACTGTCACCACCACACCACCAACTGTCACCACAGCACACCATCAACTGTCACCACCACACCATCAACTGTCACCACCACACCACCAACTGCTGTCACCACCACCTCCACTATGACAGCATCTACTGTCACCACCATTATATTCCCACCTTTGTCACTACCATTTCCTCTACCACTACCACTCATAGTGACCATCACCCCCTTTCTTCCCCATCATATCTCCATGTTGATCAGTCCACGCTCAGTTTGAGGCTGTGCTAGCTCCTGTACAGGAGCCTCCACTACACTGCAGTTCACTGACATCTGACAGAGACACTTATGGGCGGAGGTAATGCGAGGCAGGGACGAGGACAAGAGCTGACTTTGAGAGACACCCCATGCTCCTTCTGCCTCAGTCTAATGAACTTCTCCTCCTCTTCACCCCTCTCCTCCTTTTCCTTCTCTTCCTCTACCTCCTCCTTTTCCTCCTCTCCTTCCTCTTCCTCCACCTTTTCCTCTATTTCCTCCTCTCCTTCCTCTTCCTCCTTCTCCTCTTCTTCCTCCACTTTTCCTCTATCTCCTCCTCTTCCTCCTCCTCCTCTTCCTCCTCCTCCTCCACTTTTTCCTCTATCTCCTCCTCCTTCCTCTTCCTCCTCCTCTTCCTCCACCTTTTCCTCTATTTCCTCTTCTCCTTCCTCTTCCTCCTCCTCTTCCTCCACCTTTTCCTCTATTTCCTCCTCTCCTTCCTCTTCCTCCTTCTCTTCTTCCTCCACTTTTCCTCTATCTCCTCCTCTTCCTCCTCCTCTTCCTTCTCTTCCTCTACCTCTTCCTTTTCCTCCTCTTCCTCCTCTTCTTCTTCCTCCTCTCCCTCTTCCTCTTCCTTCTCTTCCTCTTCCTCCTCCTCCTCTTTCTCCACCTTTTCCTCTATTTCCTCCTCTTCCTCCTCCTCTTCTTCCACCTCTTCTTCTTTCTCTTCCTTTCTCTTCTTTCTACTTCCTTTGAGACAGGTATCAGTCACTCTGTAGCCTAGGCCTTCACTATGTAGCTGAGGCTGATCTCAAACTTGCAGGAATCCTCCTGCCTCAGACTCCCGAATACTGGAATTACAAGCATGTGCAGCCATGCCTGGCAACACTGACCCGGCTTCTGTCACTGACCAGGTTGGGGCAGAAGAAGCTATGGGGTGGGGAATGGGCCAAAGCAGTCTGACTTCTCTGACTGCCCTGCCTCCCTCAGCTGGGTTTCTCACCTCCATGGCCCCTCTAGGACAGGATCCTTGGGGAGGGACCCACTTATCCCTGGAGCCTTCACTGCACCGAACTCACAAGGGAAGGCACTCAGAGCCCTGCTGCTGGCCCTGAGCTTTGTTTTTCTGTTAGGCAGTGCTCACAGATAGTAGGCCATTGGGGCCACAGTGCCAGGGCACAACTGTGCTGTAGACTGGTGTCATGGCTCCTTTCTGAGTCATTTCAATGGGGGCAGGAGATAGTGAGCAGGTGGCTGGACCTCCTGTGGTGGAAGCCACCACTACCAAGCAACGTCTTCTCCTGGTGCTGAATGTCCCACTGGGCTTCCCAGCCCATAAGCCACTGGCACAGTGTGCCTTAATCTTGAAGCGCTGGCCAGGGCACACAGAGATGGCAGCCCTGGAAGCCCTGTCTGTGCTGTGGGGACACTGGGGACTCCAGGCAGCTCAGGCTGAGCTGGGACAGCAGGGCTGGGGATGACACCTCTCTGGTGATGGGCATTTTGCTCTCTCTCTCTCTCTCTCTCTGGCCTGCACTGGGCCAAGGTGCCTCAGCAGAGCACAGTGCTGGGGAATGGAGGACTTCAGGTTCCAAGGAAGGGACTGCCACTAGGGTTCAGGTACCCCAGAACCCTGCTGGAGCCAAAAACTGGGGACTCAGCCATGTAGACACTCAGCCAGGTGGCCCTATCCTACTTTACCTGAGCTGCACCAAATTTCTTATGTGTTTGGGAAATATTATTAACAATTAAAAATCTTAAATCTTGGTGACATTCCCGGTGGCCAGATAATTAATACGAGAGCAGATGATAATTACTCAATGATTAATAACTGCATTTAATAGTTTTCTAAGTAATTATAATAAAGAGAAAGTTAAATGAATGCCTATCAAAGTTGCTAATTCTCCCAGCAGTGCGGGCACCTTGTGCTGCCGTGTGGCGATCGGCTTCCTGGCCACATTTGCTTCTAGGCCATAAGCCAGGGTTAGCTGTGATTCACACCTGGAGGGTGAGATAGTGTACCCAGGAAGTTAGCTTTGAGCTACATGGCAAAGCCTGTGTCTTTCCTTCCTTGTCTTTCTTGGCTGTTTGTGTGGCCATGGGGTAGGCTCAGTGAATCTTACGGGCATCTTGAATCTCAAGGCTAATAGGTTGGTGCATCTTGAGCAATTCATAGCTGCTTCCTGGTTCTCCCACTGACACAGTCCTTCTCATTCCTGCCGAGCTCTGAGAGCTGCCCCAGGGCCATTCTGCCCACCATTCCTCACTAACATGTCAACAGTTGCTCAGTGTTGCCCTGGTCCAATGAGTTTGTAGTCTGTGTGTGGATCCACGGGAAGCCTTCATCTGCTAGGGGAGGGAGGCAGCTCCGGTGAGGGCGTGCACCCTGCACTTTGTCTCTGCCGATTGATTCTGCCAGCCATGGACAACGACTTGGAGTCTTCCAGGAGCTATCCATATAGGATAGAATCTGGGATATGGAGCTTCTCACGTAGGAGGGTCTCTCCTGCCCTGGCTGGTCAGACATTGCTGTGAGGTCAGTTCCTTTACATCCCCTCCCACACTGGACTCCGGGCAGGGCCATCCCTAGTCACCAAGAGGACTGAGGACCACTGTCTGCAGCTGGTGTCATTATGAATACAGAATCAACTGGCTATCTCTGGACATGGGGATTAAGGGACCAGACCTAACACTCCAGGGACACTGGGTGCTTACCCAGGATGCCTCAGAGGGGAGAAGGTGAGTGACGCAGGCTTCTGGACCACCAGGTGTCAGCTCTTCAGTCCTCCTGGGGTCTAACTCAAGATGGCTCCATCGACATTCACTACAGTGTTGAGTGGGCTATCCCAGAGGCCATGGCACTGTCCCAACACAGCAGTAATGACGACTTGGGCAGAGTCACAGATGGGGCAGAAATCAAGAAGTAGGCCTAGAAACTGATTCCAATTTCAAAGAAGAGACTGTCCCCTGGGAAGGGAGCCTTCTGTGTCCCCAGGCACCACAAGGGACACTGATGCTTCCTATCCCAGCCATCACTCCCACTGCAACGATTCACCAGGAAACAGCTGATGACAGAGTTTACAACCACCTCCTCTCTAGCTCAGAGGCCATCACTGCTGAGGCAATGGTGACTATGGGGTGGTGACCCTGGTACCCTGTGATGGGCACACCAGGGTAGAGGAGGATGCTGGGCTGTTCCTGCAGGCCTATTTTTTTGAGGGCTTACATTTTTTCAAAGCAGAAAAGACACTGCTGGAGAAATAGAGGGCCTGGGGTAGTAATGCTGCTTTCAGCACAGATAATTTCCACCAGCAAGGCAGTCCAGACTCGCTGTTTGGTTGAAACACCAGTTCTTCCTTTTCCTCTGCCACACATGAGGTCACACATGGATGGGTAAGTAGGCCTGAGAGGGTCAGAGCTATCCAAGGTTTCGAAGATCAATCCTAGGTCTCTCTAGCACTTGGCTCCGGATCCTCCTGCCTCAAATCCAGGCCCTGGCATTCTCTGCAGGAGTCATTTTAGCCAGTATTTCTTCCATCAGCAATGGCTCAGTTCCAGGGTCTGGGGCTCAGAGGAGGTGGGGGGAGGGATGCTGGCTCCTTGGCGCCTGATTGCTCATTAAGCTTCTGATGGCCCCACCCTGGATGTGCAGATGTCCTTCTCATAGAGTTCCTGGTGCCCTTGGCTCTGACCCTGTGGGTGGCACAGTGGTTCCACACGCCATCTTCCTTTGCACAGCACCCACAGACCAGATGAGCCTCTGCCATCTGCTGGGGATCGGGGATATCCCCCGCCCAGAAGCTAGGGAGAGACCCGGTCCTAGTTCTTGCTCTAGATTGGGGACATCTAGATTGAGGTCCGGACTCATGCTGGGGGCGGGGCACAGAGCTGGGGAGGAGAGGTTAAGGAAAGGTAGAGTGCGAGGTTCTGGCAGGACGGATTTGGACACTCCCACTACCTGCTTCGCTTGCTGTCTGTAAGGTGAGAGGAGCCACTGTTATGGGTACTGAGGCTTTAATTAGCAAGGGTCCTAAACTCAGCCAGTCAGGCGACTGCTCCCCTCAGAGCCACCATATTACCACTGAATGAGGCTTGTGCAGTCCTATGCCCAGGCCCACCCTGCATCCTGGCAGTCCCTCCAAAGTCCTGACACCTCCCCCACACTCTTCCCCAGGGATCTGGTGAGGCTAAGTGATTTAGTGGCCTGCCTAGTTAGACCTCCTCATTAATAACACATTTCGGCTAACAACCTTCTCCTCCATGTCATTAACTGAGCCCTCCAGCTGTGGGGAGAGGGACACTTGTGCTTGAGGCAGGGCTGCCCGCATATGGGATCAGGGACCATCAGGACTCCTAGGAGCAATATGAGAAGGCAGGGGTAGGTGGGTAGAGCAACTGCCTTCCAAATAGACCCCAAGGACAGCTGAGGGCTGGGAAGGAGTCCATGACTCCCCCCTCAGCCTGTTGCTGCTGCGCTGTAATAACTGAGGTCAGGACTGCTGGGGGAGCGGGGAGCAGAGGTTCAGGAAAGAATACAGTGCAAGGTTCAGGCAGGAAGGATGCTGACATCAAGTCCCTGGTGGCCCCAAGAGTGTCAGGAGGGAGCCGATGTGGCAGTGTTCCAGATGCCTCCAAGGAACTGATGGTGGGGCAGCTTTGTCCCAGAGGTAAGTCCCCCCTCAGGCAATTTCTCTCAAGGAGCAGCTACCCCCAGACCCTAATCCAACCATTGCTGCTTCCAGGTTCCTGTCTCATTGGGCCTGAGGATTTAGACCCTTCTGGGGACCATGGGAGAATTCTAGATCTGGTCCCAAGAAGCCTTGGTGGGAAGAATTCAGTTCTCACCGTCCCTTTGTAGCTGACCAAGAGGAGATCTCCACAGGGCAGAGCTGCAAAACTCCTAAGACTTAATTAAAATCAATCTCAAATTACTCACACGACATTGATTGGTGTCTCTGCTGATGGGGAAAATATCTTCTTGGGAAATGCCCACACCACAGCATCCATGTTTGCCCCAGCATAGGGAGTGTAGGGGATTTGCCAAACCTCGAAGCTGGCCAGTGTCCCTGAGCAAATACCTCCTAGCTGAGACCCAGGGCTTTGCAGAAAAGGCTGGAAGCCTGCACTGAAGTGCTGGGAGCCTGGTGGCACTCTTACCCCGGCTGACTTTGAACTTGCCATGCAGCTGATCAGCCTTGAGCGGATCCCTGTGCTGTGGTGTCCACCAGGCCCAGCTGTTGGCAGTGTCCTTGACCTCTGTGAGACTGAGGATGGTGATGTCAAGTAGGCTCGTGGAGGCTCCCTGCCACTGTATGGTTGAGCCTGTCTAGAGGCTGCAGTGGTGGCCATATCTGAAAGCCCAAGTCTCACCAGGGTGGTAGGACCCCATCAGCCTTGAGCAAGCTCCGGAAGGAGGAAGCGGCTCAGGGTGGTAGTGGCCCTCTGCTCCCGTAGACTTTGGGGACCCAATGGGTAGCCAGTGTTAGTAAACACTGTGTGTGAAGTAGCCTTTGGGTCAGTTCCCTCGGTTGTACTTCAGCAGCAGCAACAGAGGTGGTTACCGGAATGACTGAACTCAGCACCCGTCTTAGGCCAACTCGCTTGCTCTTAAAGCTACACAAGGCCTTTCTCCCAAATGCAGCAAATACTGGAAGCTTGGGTGAGCTTTCTGTGCTCATGATCATGGAGGGACGTGAGCTCAGTGGGTCTAAGGAGAATCAGGGACAGAGGACAGACAGGAACAGGGGTCCTTCCCTGCTAGGTCCACTGTGGCACCCCTGACTTTGGGGCCTTCCTCTCATCTTATCTCCTGTGACCTCTGCCCTTCTCTGCAGTCTCCAGCTGCTCCTGGGCTCTTGTGGCCCCCAGGGGAACAAGAGAAGCTTTGTCCCACCTGGGTGTTGCAGAAGCTGTCGGTAGCCGCTGTGCTGACTGCTGACGGACAGACTCCCAGGATGACACTGGTGATGTTGAGGGCCTCCCCTCTGCTCCTAAGCTCAGCTTCCCTTCCAGGTAGCTCTGGGTTGTGCTGAGTCTTTTGCTATTTTAATTAATGTACTGCTTTCCGGTGCCTAATTAAACTGCAGTTGCTCCATGTCCAATAGCTGAACGTCCCATTAGATACGAGTTAATGCAGCCGTCACAGCAGCAGTAGAATGAGCTTGTCACATCCCCAAGGAGGGA
The DNA here is from genome assembly GCF_021556685.1 of Rattus norvegicus. NCBI lineage: Eukaryota > Metazoa > Chordata > Mammalia > Rodentia > Muridae > Rattus > Rattus norvegicus. Next base: position 96,455,375 of record NC_141544.1, read on the forward strand.
CACAAATCCACCCAGGGGATGGCACAGCCCAAGTGTGACTGCATAAGGACACGGAGCCCTCCCTCCTGGGGACCCTCCACAGACTAGTGGCTGAGGACTGTAAGCCCGCAAGGCCCCTTTGGCTCCTGGGCCTCCGCTTGGTGGTCCTTGATGGCGTTGTCCATTCTGATTCCCTGAGAAAACCACACCACTTTCAGAAGCTTGAAACTGCAGAAATTCGAGATGGAGAAGAAAGGCCCTCCAGTCCGAAAGTGAGCTGTCCAGTGCCTTGTCTTGGGGTGCTATGCGGCTGGAAGTAACTCTTCCTTTGCTGTAGAGCCTGGGAGAGGGCCTTTGCGTGGCCGCAAGCACAGGAACCATACTGTAGAACCCTGGTCCTCATCAATCAGCAGCTCCAAGTTGGGGTGTGTGCAGGGAGCTGGCTGGGGTTGGGGGCATAGCATCTCATTAGGTATGGTGGCCAGAGATTAGGTTGCCTCTCCTGGCCCTTATGCGCCCTGCCAAGAGGTGGCTCTGGTTGGTTGGTCACCCAGAGTCCTGAGTCAGTCCCTTGGGGTAGCAAGGGCTGACCACCTTCGAAGGCCCTTCCTTTCTTCTGGAGGTATTCGACCCCTGCCTCAACTTTCTACACTTGGCTGCCCACCAGCAGAGTCCTAGACAGAGACTATTTCAAGATGGTGCTTGCTCTGGGCCCAGGCTCAACCTGTCTGTACCGGAATCTCAAAGCTGGGGTGGACACAGGCCTAGGACAGGCAAGCCTCATTATTAAGCCATTGGGCTGTTTTCCTTTACTTGCTTCTATCCTATCTTTGGTCTACCCTGGCCCCCTTGCACTCCAGTGTCCTGTCCAGTCACGACAAGCTAATATCCGTCTTAGGAGTGTGTAACGGATCCCTGGATCTCCAGATGCTTCAGAATGCAACTTGGTTTGGCATTTGTAAGGGCGAGGGTATGCTGCACCCCTATCCTGGAGGAGGCCACATCCCTAAAGCCCTGCTTGCGCCACTGCACTCTGAGCTGCTCTGGTGTTGTAGTTACAAAGTGTCAGTCTGAGCATGAGACTCTCTGATGAGACTTCTTGGACCAGATGGCATGGAGGGCTGAGTGTAAGGGAGGGTACTCCCAGAGTGGCTCTGCCCACAGTCCCAGCCACTGAGGGCAGATGGGGGGAGGGTGCAACTTGATCAGGACCAGAGTGACAGGTTGCAGCTGTCCTAAAGCTCACGTCTTCCTGGGGCTGTGCCGTGTGTCCCATATGTCCTTTTACACCCAGCTGGCACACTGAACTCTCTGTCCTGCTTGAGTGTCCAGTGCTGAATCATCCATGATAGGGCTTACTGGGAGATAGGGGTGCAGCCTCCCGGCTTCCTGGGCCACAGCCTGGCTCTGCTATTTCTCAAGGCGGGCCAGTACAGATGGTAGACCACAGTGTGCACACACCCTGGGGCTTCCCTGGGAGCGTGTCCAGGAACATGGCCGCAGAGCCGAGACACTGGCTTCCTGTCATCATCCCACAGTATACAAAGTTGGGGACCTTGGGCAGGAGGATCTCCCTTTGCAGCAGAGGCAGGGAGGGGGGCCAAAGGGAGCATTGGTGAGCAGTGTGAAGGTGAGTGAGGGCTTGCTGGGTGATCACTGGGAAGGTGTCTGGGTCAAGGCCAACTTGCTTACTAATCTCTAAATCTCTTCTGCTTGCCTCAGTTAGGGGCCACCCCGTGTCCTGAGAGTCTTTTTTTTTTTTTTCTTTCTTTCTCACAGCCTGATCTCTTGGGAGGAAGCAGTGGGCCCCAAGTGTTTTATTCAACTTCCATCGACATTAGATAGGACAGACCCCAACTAAGATCATACACCATTGTTGTTCTGGGACACTTGGCTGGTCACCTATGGGATCCTGGCTGATACTGAGATGGCTCTGCTCTCCCATGCGAGCGTCGGTACTGAGCCTGCCCTAGACAGATGCCACAGGGCCACTGAAGGTACCATAAGCCTTCATTCTCCTTGGACTCAAGGCCTCAGAGGGCTCTGACCTTCAGTGTCCTTCCCAAACACAGTACCTGCCCTTTCCGATTCTTGCCCTCAACCCCATGTGCCTAGGTGAGGTAGGCTATGTGGAGAAGGGGAACTGCTGAACCCTGTAGCCAACAGGCCAAGGTTGTGCTCAAACAGTGTGTGTGCCCTCACGAGAGCCTTTGTACCCCGCAGATAGCATGGAGAGCCTCTCCATCCTTCCTGGGCCCCAACCCTCAGGCAGCAGTGGACCTGGTCAACCTCACTCCTTTCTGTCTTCCTGGCTGCGCCCTCACAGCCTTTGAGGAGGCAATCGTATGCTGAAGGTCCGGGTCTGAGAAAAGGGCCCTGGTTGGGCAGTTCTGAGGGTACAACAAAAGCTAGGGCAGGGTCTGACTGAAGCTCTATTTCTGTTCTGAGTCTAATTGCTTCTAGTGTCGGTGAGTCAGAGGCAGGTGAAGAATGCTGCTGAGTCCGACTCCTGCATAGAGCCCCTGCAATCCTCCTCAGGACACCCCCTCAATGTGAGTGGTCCCTTGCGTGTAGCCCAAGGCTTCGCCTGATTGTCAGCTCGGAGAGACTTACATACTGAGAGCAGGTAGGGGTTGGGCTGCTCAAGTCTATACTATGTACACACAGGCCACACGGGTGACAGAGTGGAGGCAGGACAAGGGCCCACAGGCTGAGGGAGGCTCAGGGCCCACCCTCTGCCTCTCATTGTTTCAACAGAAGCTGAGAAGAAAACAAGGACTTTACGCCTGTCACAAATATTTCATCCCACACATTTTCCAGTCCACAACTGCTGCGAGTGCTGGGCTCCTGTCGGAGCTGGAAGATTCATAAAATGCATGTGAATTTTTATGTCCAATTATTCTAGGTCTCCCGCGCAGGGTGCGAGAGCTGCCCTGCCTGCACTCCAGTCTCCAGCCTCTGCCTGTTTAGACCCCCTCTGTGCTCAGTGGAGAAATTCCCACTGCACTCCTTATGGTCCCTCAGCATCGCTTTGTTTTCCCCCTCCCTCCCAGCCTCTCCGGAGGGAGGCTTCCAGGTCCACAAGGTGGTATAAGGGAGATGCTGCTGTCCTGCCTAGAGGACCCCAGAAAAGGGCTCCTGTGGGTCTGTGTACCCACCAGGAACTGTCATGGGCTTAGCCTTGTCCTTCCTCAGTTTTCTCCTGGAAAAATGGGCTCATGTTTGCAATGTTGCAAGAGGACTCTCCCATGATGCTGCGCTCCTGGTCTCTGTGGTCCAGAGGGTCCAGGAGGCTGCGTCAGGCTCGGGGTAGAAAGTAAGAGCTGCCAAAGGTCTGGCTGTGCGGGGTGGGGGTGGGGGTGGGGGGAGGGGCTAGAGGGTGTGGTGGGCACTGTGGGAGCACCTCATCGGTTGCAGCCTCACGTCCCTTCATTACGGTGCTTGCAGAAGATGTTCTCTGATTAGTCTGCTGAATTATGAATTAGGTTCCGGGTCCCTGTGCAGCTGTTCCTGGCTTGTCATCCCCACCGCTTTATTTCCCCATCTGCTTATAAAACCAGGAGCGCCGTCCTGCAATAAACACTTCAAGCACTTTTTTTAGGGGCTAATTAATTGTGTTGCATTTCTCCAACACAGTGCACAGGCTGGACCTGCCCTGAATTCCCAATGCAGTTCAGCTCCTGTTAGGGAGCCTAGGGAGAGGACTGAGCCCAGAGGCTGAAGCCGGGCACATGGCCTCCCCCAGGTGGACTCTCCTCAAAGTCAGCTCAGAACCCCATGCCGGGTGCCTCTCCAAGCATGCAGGTTCTCCCCAGAGGTTCCTGTGACCACTGGACTCCATCCCACTCATCTGCAATGTGTCCCCTGCTGAGAGGCAGTGCCGTGCTTCCCTCTCCACCCTCCATGTCTACTCTCCCTCTGCATGGTCCAGCACCTGCCTCTGCTCACGTGTCCCCTTGTCCAGAACACCTTCCACCTGCTTCTTCTCGATGGCCTGCTCTCAGAGACCCCTGACGTTACCCCAGGAGAGAGGTACTGGGGAGTCTTGTGTCTGCCCTGCACCCTCCTCCTGAGAAGACTCAGAACATTCTGGAGCAGAATTCCAGCAACACTGTTAGTAGAAAAGCAAAAAATCACAATTACAGAGTTTCACAACAGAGCTTAGCGCTGAGAAAGCTAGGCAGCTGCTGTGTACTGCTCTCAACACTGGGATGAGGTGTTTGCTAAGCTGAGCCCAGCATGGGTGCTATGCCAAAGGAGTGAGAGCCTGCAGTGTGGTGCCCACGGGTCTGAAGCCTCACTCCTATGGTGTCAGGACCCTCAAGGATGGAGAGACCTGGGAGGCTCTGCTACTTGTGCATGGTGGGAACGGTAGGCACCAAGGTGCCACCCCGATGCCCTTGGAACTGGCTGGCAAGGCTCCTCTAGATTCCCGTGGCTTTGTTGTCACAGGCTCAACTGAGGCAGTGGAGGGTGATCTGTTCAAAGATACAGAAGAGTGACTCACTGAGAGGGGAAGGCTGGGTGTCCATTGTGATGAGGGGCCCTGGTCAGCCTTGGTCACTTGGCTGCAGGGTCAAGAGTGCTGTGAGGAAAAACAGATACTGACTCACCCATAGGACCTCAAGCTGGACCCCTAGAAAGGACCCATTTTGTCCGTGTCCACAGTGCACAGGAATGGCTGAGGCCAAGGACACCTTGGCTGTGGGGACTTCAGGGTCAGAGGCAGGAGCCACAGGGCTCACTCACATTTCCTCACTTCTTAGAGGCCTGGTTCACCAGCTCAGCTCCCAAGCTGGAGGTCTCGTGGGGATCTGGGAGGAGGAACCTTTGTTCTCACTCCTGTCCAGGTCTGAGGCAGGCGTTAGAGAGGTCAAGGGCAGGGACAGGTGTGGGCTGCACCTCCTTTAAAAGAGCTTTGGATCCTGTAGGCCTCCATGTGGTCCTGAGGGTGAAGCACGTGGGAGTCAGAGACATGGGGACAGCCTGCTGGCCTCTCTTAGTTTGGCTTCCTCCAAAACGACCCTGGCGTGAGGCTGATTATGAGAGCTTGGTTGGGCACAGTGACACTGGGAACAAGGGCAGGGTAGGGTAGACAGTGCTGTGGGAATGACTGGGCAGGACACCGTGGGCCACTAGAGTTTGTCTCTTGACTCCTAGCTCTGCATATGGCTGCACGTGCTCAATTGTGACCTCCAAAAGACCAGGGAGGGTTGGGGGTGTGTGTGAAGGGGCCTCTCACAGTGCCTGTCATACCAGGAGCTGAGGGAGTGGTGGGATTAAGGATCTCTGCTTAAGGGCTGTGAGATGTGGGGTGTGGGCCTGGGAAGTGCCGGACCCAGGGTGGCATTTCATCCTAGGAGTGGGAGTTGTTGGTGAGGGGAGAGAGCAGTGCTTCCCTCCTGCTCATGGCCTCTGTGGGAGCCCCACCAGGGGACAGAGGCAGCCGCCATGGGTAGTGCTCCTCGCTAGCTCCGATAGAAACACTTTTATGGGCTGTTAATTGTTATGCTTCCGTTTAATTCTGGGTGTCATTGCATGTCAGCCAAGCCCGACAGGCTGGGATTTATGCCTCGAAATTATGGGGCTTGGGTTGTTCAGAGGTAAAACAATTACCCATCAATCAGCCACCAATCGGCCTGAGTTAGGGCTGGCAGTCCTGTTAGCAAGCGTGAGTATCCACAGCCCTGAGAAGACCTTCAAGAAGAAGAACTGACTTTGAGAACAAGGTAGGCTGGACAGGGTCCTGCCCCAGTAAGCTGGTCTGTCAGGCCTCAACTCTGAGACGGTGGCCCTCCTGTGTCCCGACTGCTGGGATCAATAGCTTGGCCCCCACCCTCTGTTGTGACTGTGACCCCAGGGATGCCGATGGGAACCAGCTCAAAGGTGCTGCAGAATCGCAGAGAGGGAGGTGATGCGTACAGTGTGCTGAGGCACCCGGGCTGGCTTCTGTCAGTCCTCTGCCGGGTCTGGGGTGCCACAAGGAAGAGGCAAGTACAAAGGAAGTGCTGGGGCCACCAGCTGTGGGGACTGGGCCACCAGAACCCCAATGCCCTTCTATGGGTACAGAGGCAGACGAGACCCTGCTAAGTGGAGAGGTAACTCACGAGTAGGGCATTGCCAGGAACAGCCTTTGACAGAAGTTCTGGGTTTAGGCAGGCCTTACGGAAGGTGCTGGAGTCCCGGAGAGGTGCAGGGGAAGAGGGAACTCTCTCTCTCTGAGTAAAGGACCAAGCAGGCTCCATCTTCCTTGCTGCATTCCAACCACAGTAGGAACAGAGCCCGGCTCCTGCTCTGCAGACCCTGGTTTCCTCTCCACCTGCCCCAGCTGCCCCTGCCCACCTCACCTGCCCCAGCTGCCCCTGCCATCCCACCTGCCCCAGCTGCCCCTGCCCACCTCACCTCCCCAACCCACCTGCCCCAGCTGATCGCTGGGCTGTTAATTGCTGGGTTGGTCCGCACTGTCCACGTGGGCTGGAGTAAAAGTGGACTCCCCCCAGGCTCTTGTCCTCCTGGGGTCACGTGTACTGGGACCCGGGTGAGTCTTCTGCACCTAGTCCTCACAGGCAGACTCCATTTAGAAGCAGAGCCTCCTACATTTCGTATTGAAGTATTTCAACGGGAGAAAAAAAAAAGCCTTGTTTTCATCTCCTCAGTCACATGCTAATTGGCCCACACTGCTATGAGCAGTTACCACAGTCTAGGACTGACTTCAGTCTATTCTAACTTCCTTGAAAGTCAAGGAGCTGTGTGGCTGTGACACCCATGAGTCATTCATACTTCATCTTCCAGTCACTGTCTCTGCTTCCCCACCCTGAGTGCCAACCTGCTGGTGGGTGAGACACCCCCCCCCCCGGGGAACTGTGGGGCTGTGGGCAGGGCTTGGCCCCACCCACATTTTCCTTCAATAGATTTGCCTGGGCCTGTGGGGCTGGCTGCTATCTGCCCTCCCCGTCCCAGCTGGCTGTCCGAGCTGGGCCTAGCTATGTGGTAGGAAATGCTCTCTCTCTGAAGCCCACGCTGGGACTCTTGGGATAGCTGTAGCTTTGGTTTTTAGGCCATGCAGGCACCTGGGGAGAAGCAGACTGCATGCTCCAATGAGAGGCGCTGTGGGGTGAGGCCCACCCAGGGCTCCAGTGAACACCTGTCATGGGAGAGGGAAGAATGGACTTGAGGGAGCCTTGCAGGGCTTTTGTCCGGAAAAGACTGGAGCTAGTTGGCTGGCAAAGATCTGCTTATTCTCCCCCAGGGTAGCCCCAGGACTCCCGTTCACAGCTCTTGCACCCATCCTGCCATGCCTGGGTAGCCACACTGGCGTTTGGTATCCGGGGAGCTGCTGACAGTGCGTGTTCTGCCTGCTGACTGAGCATTGCCAGCCTATTTGGAAATGTCAGGCTGGCGGGTGGCAAGCCTGGCCAGTACCCGACTCCTGACCGTGATGCCGGATGAGCGGCAGCCCCAGCAGTGGAGCCGGGAAAGAGCCGAGAGGCACTGCCGAGGGCTGAGCCTGGGTGGGCTACAGGCTGAGGGAAAGCAACAGTGGGCTGACCCCGCACCTGATGGATGAGGGCTCAATGGCACAGCCTTGGTGGACTGGTGGATGTGGAAGAGCAATGGTACACTGGGGACCCTAAGGTATCTGAGGGAGGTTTATTGGCATCAGCTGATTTCCCAGGGGTCCTTGCTGGCAGTGGCCACCGTATTCCAAAGAACTGTGTGGGAGGGGAAGGTGTGATGTGAGCACTGTCTCTGGCCTGCCTGGGCCTGAGCTGAGCTGTGTGACAGCCTCGTGGTAAACTAGGAAAGCTGATGAAGCATCAGTGTTAGAAGCTGGCCCAGAGGGATGGGAGACAACCTCTCAGGGTGAGGGGCGAGGCTTCTCTGCTTTCCTGTTCCTTGTGCAAAGACTGGCCTTTGCAGCCAAGATTTGCCTCTCCTGTCCTATCTACTCAACTGGACACAGGGCTCTGTGACCCTTCATGACAGTCTCCTTCCCTGACTCTGGCAATCCAGACACTTTGGGCCCTAATTCCTCTGAGGACTACCACCCTGCTGTACCTAGGCTTCACCTTGACTCTATGTGTAGGGACAGCCACCTCCCAACCATGCAATTTCAGTTGGATCTCCTTACAGCACCAGTTTGGGAACAAGGGGTTTCCAGTTGCCACAGCACACAGTCTTTCTCACCCCTTTTCCTGTTGGCCCAGGCTCTCTGGACTGCTCACAGGAGCCAGTCACCACACAGGACTGGACAAAGGAGTGTGGCAGGAGCCCTGCTGTGGCCCTGGAGGCTCCTTGCCTTTGGGGGGGGTGAGGTGGGACTGAGGGGGACGGGGGACAGGGTTATGGCTCCAAGGGATGCAACAGGGCTAGAGACACACAGAGAGGGCTGTGTGCATGGGGCAAGGTTGGTTTGGATTCCTGGGGACATGGTGTCCTCTGCTTAACGTTTCCAGTGCTGTGACAAAGCACCTGAGGAGAGCAACTTAAAGAAGAAATGTTTCATTTTGGCTCACAGTTGGAGGGTGTGCTCCCCCATGGCAGGGACGTGATGGCACAGGAACTGGAGGAGGCAGGTGGGTATTCCCTCCCCAGCTAAACTCTTCGGGGCTACACTTACAGATCCCACAATGCTATCTCCTGCGTTGTTTTATTTTTTTAAAATACATCTTAAATTTATTCTTTGAGACCTTCCTATATGCATAGACTATGCTTAATAATAACCACTTCCATTCCCTGCTCCAACCCTTCCTACCTGCCCCATCCCCCTCCCAATTTCATCTCCTCTTCGATTTTCAAAGATTCATTATTATTTTTATGGATGTGTGTGTATGCTGGTCCCCTCTGAGGCCATCACATCCCCTGGACTGTGAGCTGCCTTGTGGAGGCTGGGAATTGAATCTGGATCGTGGTCGTAACCCCAGAGCCATCTCTCCAGCACCCCCCCCCCCTTATAAAAGCCCGAAAGGTTATTCTGAATCCGGTCAAGCTAACCATGAAGAGTGTCTGCAGGGACAAGATGGTGGCAAGGCCTCCTCATGGACGGTGTGCCTCCATGGATAGGAGGGTGTCTGAGCCCACCCTGGCCACTTCTTCACCTCAACCTGCTCCCCTTCCCATCGATGTCACAGACCTGAGCTCTGTCCTGTGAATCCTGGCCTTCTCTTTACCCATTTACTCATATGTGACAGTGTCTGAGAGCATCTGCCTTATGTGTGTGCGTGAGGGAAATTTGGATCAGTCTCGTTGGGCCTGGACCACTTCAACTTGGTCCGCAAAAGCCTACCCTTTCTGGCCTCCCAAGCTGCCCTCATCAGCCTATAGACGCAAGGGGGTCTGCAGAGTGTCACTGTCAGGCTCCACATGACCCTGCTCAGATTCTGACCTGAGCGTCCTTCAGACAGTGACTCTGCTCCAAAGTCGGGGTAAATATGATCACTGGGTGCCTCAGAGGACCAGAGATTGCTTGGAATCCATAGCTAGGACCTGGTTTTCTGCACAAGGGACTCTAGAGACCTTTAGGATACTGAGGGGATACAGGAGGCCATTTTGAATCCCTCCACAGTGAAGTCTGCCCAGGGTGCTAGTTGCACAGAGAGGATGGATGGCTTTGGCACAACATATGCCTCAATTCTGAGATGGATGTAAATGAGGCTTCTACAAATGGTTCCCCTGGTTGGTGAGAACCAGGGCCCTCAATAGCAGAGATAGGCTGCCCTGTCTGGTCCTTCTTCCTCTGTGGCTGCTGCAGGGCCCTGGATGCTGGAGATCCTCTTACCCACTCACCACCCAGGACTGGACAAACAAGTGTGGCAGGAGCCCTGATGTGACCCTTACCAGACCAGCCATACCCCTTTCACTGTTATAAAAAGACAGACAGACAGGCAGACAGACAAAACAACATTCTCACAGAAAATTGGAACCTCCAAGCTTGACTTCCAAATAATCCATTAAAAATAACCTGTCCAGTGGTGGCAGCCCATGCCTTTAATCCAAGCCTTCAGGACAGAGGCAGGTGGATCTTTGTGAGTTCAAGGCCAGCCTGGTCTACAGAGCAAGTTCTAGGAAGCCAGGGCTACACAGAGAAATCCTGTCTCAAAATACAAAAACAAAACAGAAACAAAGTCACTAGTAACCCAGGAGACTAACCCTACCCCTCTGGCCACTGCTACTCTATGAGCCCCCAAAGTCACCTGAATCAGGTGCTAGTTGTCTTAGTGTTAGACACTTCTCTCAGGTCTGAGGATAACACAGGGCAATGACTGCCTCTTCCCAGTAGATGAGCTGGAGAGCAGCCAGAATCTAGATTAATTCTTGTCATACGCGGCCATAGGACAAGGAATGGGAGCAGGGTAGTGAGGGTTACCCCATTGCCCAGGTGTATGTGGCTACCTGTCTCTGTCCCAGCTCCAACAGCCTCACCTGTTTCCCTTAGCTCTGACCACGATTTCCTCCGGCCTACTGGAACCCTGCCTCCTTTCCTCGTTGGGCAGCTGCTACAGGCTTACCAAGTTTTGAGATACTCCTATCCTTCCAGTTAGATCCCCATTCTCAGGCCTTGCCTGGAGGGCCTCACATACAAATGCTGTCCTTAATAGAGGCTTCTGGGTATTTGCTTTGATGGCTGCAATACATGGGCCAGTCCCAGGACCCCTTGGGTAGGTCAGTCTCCAGTGCCAGGGTAGAATAGCTTGTTAGACATGTCTGAAGGTTTGTATGACCAAGGGCTGGCTGGGACTAGTGTTTTTCTATGCCTCCTCCTCCCCCCCTCCTCCTCCCTAACCCTAACCCTAACCCTAACCCTAACCCTAACCCTAACCCTAACCCTAACCCTAACTCTTCCTCCTCCTCCTCCTCTTCCTCCTCTTTCCCTTCCTCCTCCTCTTCCTCCTCCTCTTCCTCCTCTTTCCTTTCCTCCTCCTCTTCCTTTTCCTCCTCCCCTTCTCCTTCTGCCTCCTCCTCCTTTTCCTCCACAATGTAGCCAAAGTACAATCCAGGAGTGGTCCAGTGGCTCCCAAAACCAACCTGTGAAAAGCACCCAGAGTCCAGGTAGACCCAGAAACCAGATGGAATTGTGATCCAAAAAGCCAGGTGTCAATCTGGAGTGCAGGTATGACTAGGGCTTAGGTTCCAGATCTAAGTTGGATCTTGGCTTAATGCTGTGACTAGACCCAGAATCAAGGTGAGAACAAGACCCAGAAACCAAATTTGAACAGGTCCCATGACGCCAGGATTAAAGGTGGGACTGAACCCAGAATCAAAGTGTATCTAGGATCCATCCAGGTAAGACCAGAGCCAAAATCTACTGTCTCCAGCACTGCAGGGTCTGACTGAGGACTGAGACGGGTGTGACTGGGCCCTGCATTTTCCTCCTGGTCTGAGTGGATCTGGGCTGCTGGGCATGGGCTTCACCCTGCAGCAGCTGGGGCCTCTGGGATTTCCTGACGTTCTGTTTTCGTTCAGTTTGTGTGGATCCCTTCTATTCGCCAATGCGTGTTTTCCATTTCCAGTGCTTCTGTAAGATTTCCTTTCAAAATAAAACCACTTCAGTAAAGAAATCCATTTGAAGCCCCTCAAGTAAACAACAGTGAGGTGGGTGGGTGGGCAGAGGCAGGGTAGGACAGAACATGGGCCTCTGCCCAGCTGTGGTAGGGCGTGATGTGGAAGGGGTGAGGAAGGAAGAGGTTGGGGGGTGGATGAAGACCTTTCAATCCAGTCAAAGCTGGTACAGGGCCACCAGGATCACCATGGCAGTGGCCTGTCCAGCCTGGGCTTTAAGTTCTTTCTGGTCTCCTGGCTATAGGTGGATTTGAATTGAGGCCCAGTACTGTCCATTCACACCAACAGTAAAGACAGGAGCTGACGCTCAGCCTTGGGTGGTCACCGCTGCTCCTCTGTTCACCGGTGCTGAGGAGGCCGAGTTGGCACCATGGCTGCTGCTTCTTCCTGTGGCGCCCAAGGCCTTGCCATTGGCTATTCCATTCTGTGCTGTGTGAACCTAGGGACTGGATCTGTCGTGCACATGTATGACAGGGACAGGTCTGAGGTCCCAAGTTCAGGATGCATGGCTGACGGGAGTTGATCTTGGTTGCACAACCCCTGGACTTTGCTGTGATGCAGGCCCATCTGCCTCCCACCCCAGAAGACAGGAGCCTTTCCAGAAGCTCATGGATGCTACCAGCCAATAAATCAGACTCCTCTACCTGGAAACTCTGTCTAACAAAGAGTTGTGATTCTTGAATCTTCTAGAGAGGCCCCAAAAGTGCTGCAGGGAGGCTGGAGTCGGGGTCAGGGTCATAGGGAGTTCTTGGCTTTGAAAGTTCTCTGGACTCCTGTATTCTGTATCCTCAGCCTCCCCTAAGGCTCTGAGGTTTCCTGTTGCTGTGGTTGCTGGCTGCAATGCCCTACTGCCTCTGGGCCTATTAAGAAAGTCTCTTCTTGTCTTATGCCCGAGACGAGGCTTTGTCATTTTAGATGGAGGCAGCAGTGACACTCTTTTTCCTGGAGGCCACCATGTGCTGCATCCAGATCTGGTGAGTGAGAACTGACTGTCTAGGTTTTCTGTCCTCTGAGAGCAGTGACTCCAGCTAGAGCCTTAGAATTTTCTGGAATAGGCACCTTTGCACAGGGCCTTTTGCACTTTGGCTCTGTCTTAGGGTTTCCGTTGCTGTGAAGAGACACCATGACCAAGGCAGCTCTTATAAAGGACAGCACTTAATTGAGGCTGGCTCACAGGTTCAGAGGTTCAGTTCATTATCATCATGGCAGGAAGCATGGCAGCATCCAGGCAGGCATGGTGCTGGAGAAGACGCTGAGGGTCATCTTGGTTTGACTGTAGCCAGGAGAGACTGTGTCTTCTGCACTGGGCAGGGCTTGAGCACTAGGAAACCTCAGAGCCCACCTACACAGTGACACACTTCCTCCAACAAGGCCACATCTATTCCAACAAGGCCACACCTCCTATTAATACCACTTCCCATGAGCCAAGCATATTCAAACCTCCACAGGACACATTCTGAATCAGAGAGCTCGGCCCACATCCAGTGCGGTCTATAACTTTCGTGCCGGAAGATCCACCATTTTGCATGTCACCCTCACAGAAGTGGAGGGGAATGGAGGGGAAAAGGGCTGCCCTCTGCCAGGGAGGGCATGGGAGCTTCTGGGGTGGGTTCTGTATGCCTGCTGAGGGCACTCACAGCTAATCCCTGAAGGGAGCTCTGACAGACAAGTGACTGTCTAGGTGCCTGAGTGGACAGGAAGTTGGGAAGGACTATGTCTTAGGGCTTTATAGCTGTGGAGAGACACCATGACCAAGGCAACTCTAAGAAGGACAACATTTAATTTTATTTGGTTTACAGGTTCAGGGATCCAGTCTGTTATCATCGTGGCAGGAAGCAGGGCAACCTGCAGTCAGACATGGTGCTAGAGAAGGAGCTGAGAGGTCTACATCTGGATTCTGGATCAAAGCAGCTAGAAGGGGGACTCTTATGCACTGGATGGAGCATAGGCATAGGACCTCAAAGTGACACACTTCCTCCAGTTAAATGTTGTCCCTGGCAAGAGTTGCCTTGTTCATGGTGTCTGCTTACAGCAACTAAGACAAAGGTCACACCTACTCCAACAAGGCTGCACCTCGTACTAGTGCTGCTTCCCATGGACCAAGCATATTCAAACATCACAGCCTATGACGTTAGTCTTCATTGTCAACCTAACATCTAGGAGACAACTTCTGGGCAAGTGAGGGAAGACGCACTGTGTGTACGAGGAGCTGGAGTGTGGGAGAGAGGAGACAACTGAATACCAGTGTTCATTTCTATCTGCTTCTTGACTCCCAAAAGCAAAACCCCATGACCTCATCCACCAGCCACCATGTCTTTCCAGCATGGTAGATGATACTCTCAAACTGTGACCCAAAATAAACCCTTCTTTTCCACAGTTCTCTCATCAGGTAATGTTTTGTTTTTCCAGAAAGAGGGTTCTCCTGGGCAGTCTTGGTTATCCTGGAACTCCATTTGTAGACCAGGCTGGCCTCTATTTAGAAGGTCCACCTGCCTCTGCTTTCCAAGAGCATACTACTCACAATAAAGGCATGAGCCACCACTGCCAGGCTTCGTCAGGTAATTGTATCAGAGAAAAGAGGAAAACAACTAGTACTTGATCCTACCTAACACACAGGCCTACCTAACACAGGGGTCTACCAAATACATGATCCTATCTAGCACACAGGCCTACCTAACACAGGGGTCTACCTAGCACAGAGCCTATTTAACACAGACCCTACCTAACTCAGAGCCTACCTAGCACAAAGCCTACCTAATACATGGGCATATCTAACACAGAACCTTGTAACACAGGGTCTACCTAATGCAAGGACCTACTTAACAAGTGTCCTGTTGCCTGTCTTCTTCCCACCTCCCTACTTCCTTGGTATTTTCATTGTGAATGGAATTCAGAAAGGAGATAGAGGAGGTGGCTGGAGAAAATAACCCTGAAGACCTTCTCTCCTCAGAGACTTCCTCTTCTCATTACTAAACAAATTTCTCTCAAGCAGGATGGCAGGCTGTCCAAAGCCAAACAGGGAGATAACCCAGCCCAGGGGTTATCACCTTCCCTTGGCCACCCTGACTCTGTGTCTGTATTTGACGGGCTATCACTGGGGAGTTTGTTTTGGTGGGACTACATTTTGGAGGCCCCGAGGCTGGAGTATAGTCAGGAAGCTGTTGCATGAATCCTGTAACATGTTAGCTCCATTTATCAGCCTGTAGGCCCTCCTCAGGCCCGAGGCCTTGAAGCTGCAATAAATATTGATTTATTCAGACAAATTGATGTGTTTCTAAGAATCTGGGTCGATAGCAAAGTTACAAGGATCAGGGCAAAGTCACACATGTGCCCAGCTTTAGTGTTAAGGAAGACCTGGGCAGAGACTGAAATGGGATCTGCCACTATCTAGGGTGCCAGGAAGTTAGCAGAGGAGGGGCCTGGCAGATGCTACCCCATGGCTTATGGGCATTATCTGGGCACATGTTCTTCTGCCTGCCTGGGCTTGACCTGGGCTTGGCTCCCAGCTACGTTTCTGTCTCTTGCTACTGTCTAGGCATGAGGACCTGGGTAGGTTTTCTTCTGGTGACCTTGGGTCCAGGTCAGTGCAGATCAACCTAACAGGACAACTTCCCTTGGGACCCTGTTTTGGCTCCTGGTCCTTTGAGATCACAGCTCTCTCACCCCTGCTACAACAGCTCTTCTCTTCGCTCTGGTCCCAGGTCCACAGAAGGCCTATACCCCAAGCACACACTGACAAGCAGCTCTATCTTCTTGCTCAAGACTCCTCTGACTGTCATCTGATCTAGCTCGGCTGGGAGTCTGTCGGGACCCTACTACCTTCATTGCTCCTCTACCTTGGGGCTTTTTGTATACACTCCCGTATTTGCCTAGAACGGTTGTCTTTGTCTCTCAGTCCACATCTGCCCATTTCCTCTCCCTGTCTCACCCTTCCGAGTTCCCCTCCCACCTGAAACCATCCTCCCCAGAGGGCAGGGTTGGGGACGGGGACCTTGAGAGGATGCCACCGACCGACTTCCTCAGGGGTGGATGAGGGAGATATGCTGCAGTGTGCCCTGTGGATGGTAGGTGTACTGAACCCTGCTCCTCTGATCCTTTGTCTACCCACCCCCACCCTCCTTGTTTGTAATCATTTCTCATGGCTCTGGTGCGTTCTGCCATGCTTCCTGCCCTTGAACATCAAGACTGGGTCCTCTGTGTTCTGCTCCGCTGAGGCCACTCTATTTATGAGAATTCGGCGAATGCAGATGTACTGTTTCCAGCTAATAGCCCCAAATCACTTGTGCTGCCCCATTAGGAGGGAAGCCGGTCTGTGTACATTACATACCACCTAAGTGGGAGCCCAGGCAGCAGTTTTATGACCCTATAAAACTTTGGGAGTTTATTGCTATTGAACAAACATGTAATCCGATGCTTCAAGTTCAATATATGTAGCCAGCAGCGTTCAGAGCCAGCTGTGGCTGTGGCTCCCATGGCCAGATTGAACTACGGACATTCAGGGGCTTTGGAACCGATTGGAGATTGATCGGTTGTAGGACAAGGGGAGGATTTATGGCTGTGTGGGGTTGGTACTCCAGCATATTGAACAGCTCAAGGACAGGGAAGGGGAGGGGAGCTGTCTGGGACCCAGGGTGAGAGGCTGGTCAAAGGATGCCTGCAGCAAAGAAAGTGAGCTGAGGGAATGAGCCCAGCATAGCTCCTAGAGGGAAGGGGAAAGGTACAGGCTAGGGAGGAGTCAGTGGCTAACCCTTACTTATCCAAGGCCTTCGCCTATCTCCATCCGTCCCCTATCTAACTATCTCTCACCTATCCATTTACCTGCCAGCCTATCCAGTCATCCATGCGTGCATCATCCACCCATGCATGCACCCACCCATGCATGTGTCCACCCATACTGTCCATCTGACTGACCATCACCTTATCCTGTTTGTCCGTCTTTCTATCTACCCATTCACTTATCCACCTATCAGTCGTCCATCCACCCTTCCATCCATCCACATACCCATCCACGTGTGGACTCATGTGTCTGCCCATCCACTCCTTCACCTCCTAGCCACACCCATTTGACTACCCATCCTCCCAGTTTAGAGCTTCTCTTCCACCCAAAAACAAAGTTGTCTTTCCAGTCCCAGATGCCCAGAACCTGGGGATTCCATGGTGGCTTATTTCGCCATCCAGAAGATCCTGGTATCGGTGTTTGATTTTGACCAGGATATTCCCCAGAATTTCGTTCTTGTGTCTACATTCCATGTATATGTATATTTTAAATAATTTATTTCTATTTTGTGTGTGTTGATGTTTTGCCTGCACATGTGTCTGTGTGAGGGTGTCAGATACCCTAGAACTGGAGTTATAGACACTGTAAGCTGCCATGTGGGTGCTGGGACTCGAACCTGGATCCTCTGGAAGAGCAGCTGGTGCTCTTAACCACTGAGCCATCTCTCCAATCCCACCACGTATTTTAAAGGATGGAAATTGTCACTGCTAATGGCAGTTTATTTATTGCCCCTCAGCCTTGTCCTGTGCACAGCCTTCCAATTTCACACCTCTCACAGAATGGTCATCCTTTGGTTTATCTCAGGCGAGCTTTTATCAAGAATGATTTTTAGGTGCTGTTTCCTGCTATGGCTTTCCTAGCATTGAGGCCGGCCGCTACAGCCCACAAGTCCTGATCTGGCTCTCTGTGTACATGTTAGATCAGCACAGTCCAATAAAGGCTGTTTCTAGGATGAAGGGTGACTGACCCTCTATCAGTTTACAAGCTGACTGGAACCTCAGAACAAGAGAGGCTGCAGGCACACAGGCAGAGGTGCCAGAATGTTGCTGCACTGGTGTGTGCGTGCGTGCGTGCATGCCTGCCTGTGTGTGTGCATGTGTGCAAGTGTGCATGCATGCATACAAACAAGTGAGCATGAGTATGTGTGTGTTTGTGTATGTGGTGTGCATGTATATGTGTATGTGTGTGTATGTGTGTGTGGTGTGTTTGTGTGTGGTGTGTATGTATGCGAGTGTGTGTATGGTGAGTGTGTGATGTGTGTGTGTATGCACGTATGTGTGTATGTATATATGTGTGTGTGTATGTTTGTGTGTGTGGTGTGTGTATGTGTGTGTGTGCATGTGTGTGTGGTGTATGTGTATGCGCATGTGTGTACACACAAGTGAGCATGAGTATGTATACATGTGCACGTGTGTGTATGTGGTGTGCGTGTGTATGTGTATGTGTGTGTGGTGTGTGTGTGTATGTGTGTGTGTGGTGTGTATGTGCGTGTGTGTGTATGTGTGTGTGTGGTGTGTATGTGCGTGTGTGTGTATGTGTGTGTGGTGTGTGTGGTGTGTGTATGTGTATGTGTGTGGTGTGTGTGTGTGGTATGCATGTATATGTGTGTGGTGTGGTGTGTGGTGTGTGTGTATGTGCGCGTGTGTGGTGTGCATATGTATGTGTATGTGTATGTGTGTGTGGTGTGTGTATGCATGTGTGTATGTGTATACATACACAAGTGAGCATGAGTGTGTGTGTGTGTGTGTGTGTGTGTGTGTGTGTGTGTACACAGGCCGTATGCTTTGCTTCATCTGCAGTGCACATATATCTTTCTCAGTATATTTGCTTCAACTCATGGTGATGATGGTATTAATTTTTTGTCATGTCAAACATTTACGCAACACACTGCTCACTCTTTACCTTGATGTTTCCTTTGGTGCCACTGGAGAGTTTAGCTTTTACACAAAGTGCACTCATCTTGGCTTTTTTCTTAGAAAGTTCTTTCCCACTGGGATTCGGGATCTATTTCCTCTTTTTACTTTCTGTTCCTTTCAATGGTAAAGTTATTTTCTGTCATCTCTGTCTTACCTGCAGCCCACACAGTGAGGCCCAAACTCTGCTCTAAAGGACGTCCTGGGTTCTCCCCTCCCTACCTCCCATCCCCATCACCTGACCGAGTGTGTCCATGCCCCTGGGCCTTCAGCACATTTATTTGGGTTCCTGTCTCAAAAGCGTGGCCCCAGCCCTCCTCAGTGACTACAGAGGTTTTATCCTTGTTTCCTTGAGGGTCATAAGCAAGACCTGTGGCCACTCTGTGGATGAAGGAGACAGATCAGGCCCCTACGGACTCCCCTCCCTCTCAGTTCTACTGCTTCCCCGCCTCACTAGCATCCTACCTCCATTGTCGTGAATCCTGGACACAGTGCCAAAATGTACTTCCTACAGAACAGTCTTCACAGTACCCCAGTCATATACCAGCCGTCACTCTGAGGATGTTCTACAATTACCAGCTTCTCTCACCACTCCCTCCTCTCACCCCCAATGTCCCATCTTCAACTCCATGTCACCATCAGAAAATGCATGCCCAGGGCTCCATAGCCCAGTTGGCAGAGTGTTTGCCTAGCACACACAGAACTCTGGGTTTTTCCCTCAAGCTGCATAAGACAGGCCTGGCAGCAGCAATCTGTAATCCCAGCATTTGTGAGCTGGAAGCAGGAGGTCAGAAGTTCAAGGCCATTCTTGATTCCATAGCAAATTCAGGGCCAGCCTGAAATAATGAGATCCTGCAGGAAAGAAGGAACGGAGGGAGGGAAAGAGGAAAAGAGAGAGGGAGGGAGGGAGGGAGGGAGGAAGGTGGGTGGGAAGGAAGGAGGGAGGAAGGACCTGTAGTGCAGGCGAATGTTAGCAAAATTGTGACAGGTCTGCTGTCTCTCAGAAGTTTCACTTCAGGCGGTGGAGAAGTGGGTGAGGGATGTTGGTAAGGGAGGTGGGTAGCATGAGTCAGGATTCCCCCAGGAAACTCCGTGTGGGGAGGCAGGAAGGACCAGGGCTAGGTCTGACTCCTGAACAAAGACAGAGACAGCCTGCCTTCTGTGTCATTCTTCTGTATGTGGTGATGCAGCTCTGGGTAAGTTGGGGACAGAGTTAAAGTTTCTGTTTCCCTACTTTTGGCCGAAACTTTAAGTAAATTACCCTTCCCATTTCTCTTGATATGTTAGACTGTTTTCTCTTAGTTTGGATGAGTATTTGGGCCTAGAGTCAGACTTTACAGCCTGGGCTCCAGCGGCACAGCGTGTCAGGATACGAAGAGACAGTTATCTGCTGGTGTCTTTTGGGTGTGCCGTCTCCAGAGTTTTGTTTGCGGCTCACTGTCCCTCAATACCTCCACCCTAGGACATTCCTCTCTGCTGACGTGTTGAGAGGCGGCCTTGACTGTTCATTCCTGGGTGCCTACATGAGTGTGTGTGTGTGTGTGTGTGTGTGTGTGTGTGTGTGCATGTGTGTGTGAGTATGTGTGTGTGTGTATGTGTATGTGTGTGTATGTGTATGTATGTGTGTGAGTATGTGTGTGTATGTGTGTGTGTGCATGTGTGTGCATGTGTGTGTGAGTATGTGTGTATGTGTGTGTATGTGTATGTATGTGTGTGAGTATGTCTGTGTATGTGTGTATGTGTGTGCATGTGTGTGCATGTGTGTGTGAGTATGTGTGTGTGTGTGCATGTGTGTGCATGTGTGTGTGAGTATGTGTGTGTGTATGTGTATGTGTGTGTATGTGTATGTATGTGTGTGAGTATGTGTGTGTATGTGTGTGTGTGCATGTGTGTGCATGTGTGTGTGAGTATGTGTGTATGTGTGTGTATGTGTATGTGTGTGTATGTGTATGTATGTGTGTGAGTATGTGTGTGTATGTGTGTATGTGTGTGCATGTGTGTGTGAGTATGTGTGTATGTGTGTGTATGTGTATGTGTGTGTATCTGTGTGTATCTGTGTATGTGTGTGTATGTGCATGTGTGTGCATGTGTGTGTGTTTGCATATGTGTGTGTATGTGTGTGTGTATGTGTGTGTATGTGTGTGTGTGTGTGTATGTGTGTGGGGGAGGGGAGGTTGTCCGAGTGGGTCTCAATTTTTAAGACCTCCCACAACTCTGTGCTGAGGCTGTCCTTCCCCTCCCCAACTCCCCAGCTTTGGAATCTTTGGGGATGGAAGGGGATCTCCCCAGAGCTGGCTGTGTTCACACAGGCCTTTTGGGCTCTGTTCCTAAAGGGCGCCCCAGGTAGTGGTGCTGTTTTGTTGTGAGCTTGGGACAGTGAAGCTTCAACATCCTTAAACAGCCTTAGCTCATCCACAGAAGCTCACACCCACTGGCAGTGTTCTCTCTCACAGCTCACCTCGAAGGTGGCATGCGGAGGCAGGACGGAGGGGCCTGAGAAAGGACCCCTTCCGCGTACTCACCAGTGGCCAGAGAAAGCAGTTCCTCAGGAAAGTCAGGTGACCTCCCATTCTGGGGCAGGCAAACCAGTATTTTTAGGAAGACTGCTGAGCCTTTTCCAAATCAGGCACAGATGGGGACCAAGTAAAGCTGCCATATACGTGGCGTAGCCTATAATGACAGAAGAGCCTTGCTGCCTTCCAGCTTGGCCCGTCATTGGGAAGAATGAACTGTAGAACTGGGGTAGAGTCCCGTGCCTCTCCTACATGCTCAGACCCTCACTTAGACACCGGCACTGAACCGTTTGACAATAGAATAGAAGCAGAGGCCTACAGGTAGGAAAGACAGGGCTATGTGCACAGGGAGTCTGGACAGGGAAAGCCTGAGGCTGGAGTAGAAATTCCCAGAGGGTGAGCTTGTGCATTTCCCGGGGAAGCCAAAGTACCAGAGAAGGTGCTGGAAGTCACAGGCTCCCAGCAGTGTCTGAGAGCTGGATGAGTTGCAGTAAGAACAGGGGCAGCCTTGGGTGCTTGAGTCAGGCAGGCTGTAGTTGTAGGAAGGATGGCTGCATCCAGAGTAGTTGACAAATGGAGAAAGGATCAGCCTCAAGTAACACTAGACTTGGACCCAGGATGATGTCCCTCAACTTATTGATGGTGATTACTGGGACATCCCTTGCCCTTTATAGGTTTGTTGAGTGGGAAGCAGGAGGCGGCTGGTGCTGGGGTCAGGCCAGCTGAGCTGCCGCGGCATAGCCTGGATCTTGTCCTGTGTCCATCTGAGTTGAAGCAGGAGACATTGCAGGGACTCTTCAGAGGACAGGGCTCTGGTAATAGGCCTCAGCACCCCTCTGCCTTTCCCCGGTCTCCATGGTTTTGCTTCCTAGTAACTTTCTCCCTTTCGTCTCTGTTTCACTTCTTGCCAGAGCCATGCCGGAGTCTAGAGTTTGGGAAGGGTTGTGAAGTCAGTCAGCCGCTCATCAAATGCTTCCTTTGTTACGTGGGTCCGGAGAACTAATCCAGATTCTCCTAGACCTCGGATCAAGTAATCAGTTTTCCTGGGGACATATGTCTTGCTGGAAGCTTGTAAGTGTCCCACCAGGGTGGCTTTGCCGGCAGGTGGCCTCTCTTGGCTTCACGCAGGATCCTATATATAGCATCCGTGTTTTTGTGTGTATGGAGCTTCCTTTCAACAGGATGACCAGGTCTTATTCGGCAGTTATCTGATATGGCATGCATGCAGACAGCTCCCCTCTGTATGTCCCCGTATGTCCCCCCCCTGTCCTTTTGGAAGTCAGCCTGTGTGACAGGGCCATGTCTGCCGGGGCAGCCTCTCTTGCAGTTATAATAGTTTTAGGCCTCTTGCTGTCCTAGGGGGTTTGAGGGTGGGAACCCGTGTAGTTTGCTCCAAAGTGTCTCTGCTGAATTATTGGTTTAATAGCTGAGCAGCGGCAGGGTGCCAGAAGGGCTCCTCACAGGCTCTGGGATTTGGGAGGGGTCTGGGGGCAGGGCCTATCATCGCCCTAGGGGTATCCTGCTCCCAGTCAGGTGCCAAGAATGCAGGCAGAGAGATTTATCTCTACAGCTTTACGAGGCACTAACCGGAGAAGGCTGCGAGTCAGAAGCTGAATAATTGATTGTCCTGGCTTGCTGGGGGGGATGAGCTGGATTGAGAAGGTGGAGGCCCTACCCGTGCTGAAACCAGATGGAGAAGATGTGGTTACAGCCTGACCAGTGAACCCAAACTTGGGTACAAGGTCACAAGAGCCTTGGGTCAGTGTCAGAGGCTGTGATCCTTGGATCATGCACAGGGATTCCATGAGTTCAAAGGACCGTACTGCTGGTCCCTCCAATCCCCTTTACACACGTGTATGTCCACCTTCCAGCAGCCTCACAGCTCCATCAGCCAGGGCCGAGCTCCAGCCCCTCCCCACCACCCATCATCACAGGAGCTCACTGCAGTGTCAGCAGCCTTTGTACTTGGCTTCCTGAGCACTGAGAGATTAATGAAAGGCAGGGAGTGAGGGGGGCATTCTGCCCCGGCCCTGCCTGCCTGGTCCCCTCCCGGGAGAAGGGATATCTACACACTTATCGGACCTCTTCCTTTGTGCTCTTTCTTCTCTATCTCTCCCTTGCCCTCTCCAGCCGGGAGACTCTCAGTCCAGGACATAGATTTCCCAGGGAAAGGTGGGCTGCTATGACTTGGGGTGAGTGAGATACCCTTTAGGACAAAGCTGGCCGTGAGCCCTCTCTCTCTACTGAGGGTCCTTGGTACTCATCCCTTCCTGAGTCCTTGGTGATTATGAGCCTGTCCTGTCCTGAGGGTTCACACCCTGTATCCCGAGGAGGTCTTGCTCACACGCCTGTCCCCCCAGCTCAAGCCAATGGCTTTCTCTCCAGCACAGGGCACCATTTGCTTACATTTTTATGAACAGAAATGTTGCTATTCTCCCTCGCCAGCTTTGGGAGCGTCACCAGGTGGGGTTTACAGTGCTTAGTGTCAGAACAGGACTGGCAAAAATGGACACAGAACCCTTACTGACAACTACTGATGGAAGCCGTGCCAGCCACACAACCCGCCCCTTAGAGACCCAGCATATTCTAGCTCAGCCTGTTTAGTCTCTCTTCCAGGACCTTGTATGCCAGCGGCCTCTGAGGCGTTCCCGACTGCTGGATGGGTGAGACAATAAAATACTCAGGCACAACTTCAAACTTCCCACTGCTCATGCCCTGAGCTTTTGGGGGACCACTGGGGGGATCTGGGTCATGGAGGTATAGAGGAGGGGTTCTGTTGGGCCTATACACCCCTGGGGGATTATTTCCCATAGTCCTTCTTGGCTTATATCATGACCTTAGTCTAGGGGCTTGGTGACTGACCCTGATTGAGAGGCATTTGCTTGGCCAGGGTAGTCAGGCAGATCATATAGAGTTTGTTTTCAATTAACACTTGTTTAGCAAAGTTTCTCCTCCCCAAATCTCTCAGCTTGCAGGCAGGGGCCCTCTTGGCCCGTGTGATCTGCTGAGCCCTTGCTCAAATATAAGCAGATTTGCTGCTTTCTAAACACAGCTAATCCAATTGTGCTCAAGGGCTGGGAGGAGGGCAGCCTCAGGCTCTCTCTGGTTCCAGGGGCTGAGGTACTGGGCAGCCAGAATTGGTCCAGTCGATGTCTCCTCCTTATTTGTCCAGAGCATCCTGTGGAGGGAGGGCAGTGGCCAGGATCCTTTAAACATGAATTCTGGCTGCAGCCATGAAGTGTTTTGTCCCTTGGATCCAGTTCTATCTGTTCTGTTGTGTCCCTGACCCACCCACCCCGCCCCATCTCATCTTTGGGTGACGACCAGTATGGTGTGTAATTTGACCCTGGGGGTCCAGGCAGAGTCTCTTTGGTCCTCAACTCTATTTTCTACAGGACCAGGCAGGTTCCAGGAGTAGATGTGGGGCATTCATGTCCATTTCAGAAACTCATAGGCAACTGCCCCCTGCCTAGCCTGCTTTGTTTGCAAGGGTACAGAGCCAGTGGGCTTCTTATCCCAGACTTGTTCTCTGTGACCCGAGAGAGGCTCGTGTGCTAAGTTCTGCCTGCCTGAGGTAGGATCTGAAAAGCTACCCTGAACCTGCACAGCTCCCAGTTGACGGATTCAATTCAGTTCCACAAATATTGACCCTGAGTCTAATCCACTCGTCCTCTAACACCGGCTCATTCCTCTGTGGGCCCAGTGTAGCCGCCACACATTCCGTTTAATCCTGCCTGACGTTCCTGATTCCCAGAGAGGGACCTAGGCTTACCACAGCCATGGAGTATGGGGGTGATAGGGGCCCATGGGCCAGCTGGGGTGGGTGCGTCCATCATCTGAGCATCGACTGTGGCTAGTAGCTGAGTGGCACTCAAATCCTCCCTGCATCCAGACCGGTTCGGCAGACGCGAGTAGCTGGAGAACCCAGCCTGGCTTGTGTGTGAGCCTCAGTGTAGCTGTCCTGATGGGATGGGGCTGATACAAAGCCCTTTAGCAAGACAGATGCAGTAGCTCAGGGCATAGAGCTCTAGCGTGTACTCCAGGCTCCTCCTGTCCCCTCTGTTCAGGAGTCTCCCCTTTCTGTCATCTGACCCTTCGCCTGTACCCTGAAAGGCCTTGCTTGTGAGTCTTCGTGGATCCAAGGCCTGGACACTTGGTCAAGGCTAGACTAATAAGCACTCCAATGGACAAGGTCTGGGGCTTGGGGTGACCTGAGTGGGCTAGGACACTGGATGGGGAGGGGTGTGAGGACCTGGGGCTATCCCTGGCCAGAGGACAGTGGCCAGTCATCTGCCTTACTGACCTATAAGTATCTGTTGGACATCGCTGCCACGTGGTGACCATAACAAGGACCAGGACATTTATCAGAAATGGAACTGATGGATTAAGGTGGAACCAGCTGAATTGATTTTTCCCCACAAGCACTTAAATACTGTTCTTTGTCAGATCTCAGGGTGGCAGAGACAGGGAGAGGGACTTGTAGTGAGGGAGGAGGGGACAGGTAGCGTATGATAGGACAGCTATGAGACAGTGCTGAGGGACAAGGAGGTGACTTTGGAAACAGGGTGAGCTGGGTGGTGAACGGGGACAGTAGCAAGCTTCTCTACCTTTGGCAGAGGGACCGTGACTACAGACGCTGCATGCTCTCTGGAATGGAACCAAAGGTTGACCCTTCCCCACACTAGCTGTGGAACCACAGACTGCCCTTCTTCTGCTGCTTCTCAGTAGCCTGCATACAATCCTAGAAGAAGGAAAGCCGGGTGATGCATTCATTTGTTCCTTTGTGTGGCAGACACCACGATAAAGGTAGACAAGAAGAGGGCTGGAGAGATGGCTCAGTGGTTAAGAGCACTGACTGCTCTTCCAGAGGTCCTGAGTTCAAATCCCAGCAACCACATGGTGGCTCACAACCATCTGTAACGGGATCTGATGCCCTCTTCTGGTGTGTCTGAATAAAGTGCTAAATAAATCTTAAAAAAAAAAAAAAAAAAGGTAGACAAGAGGCAGGAAAGCACATGCAGGGACGGTGACGATCCGGACTCGTGTGCACGGTGACAATCTGGACTCACATGCAGGGCAGAAGTCTCATTTCTTCCAACCGCAGTCTGATGTTAATGTGTGCAGGGTGTCCACCTTTGTACAGTCACGGCCATTCTGCAGGGCCGTCCCTGCTCAGCCGTCCCTGCTCAGCTCGCCCTGCTGTGCCCTGTCATCTTATTGCGGTCCCTGGTCTGCTGGGGCATCACTACCTCCAATCTTGTGTGGGCTACGCGGAGCAGGGAGGCCACACTCCCATCTTGGCGCATGATGTGCCCAGGGGTTCCACAGGCATTGCAGTTCCCCGGCTGTGAGCTGTGCACAACGGCTCCTAGGCAGCCAGAGTGTGGCTCCACTGTGCTCACCTTCTAGCCTGTCTCTGTGACGGTTTGCTTTAGCGGATTTGCGAGGAAGAGCAGGTAAGCCAGTACCAAGCCTAGTCTCTGTCAAAGGATGCATTCAGCTTGACCCAGTGAACCAGGGTTTTTTTCAGGTTCATGGAGGCCCCTGGTCGTTCAAGACATGTAAGCGCTGAGCTGGAGAAGCAAAGGGCACTGAGGCCTGAAGCAGTAGCTGCTGGGAGCTGTAGCTTTGGAGTGCTGGGAAGGAGTACCCACCTCCCATGTCTACTCAAGACACGGGCCAGACAGTGTCAGGTGGGAGCTGAGGGTTGTCCAGGTATAACCCATCTTTGCATGAGCTCTGAGCACTGAGAGAGAGGTGGGGAGGGAGGGAGGGAGGGAGGGAGGGAGAGGGAGGGAAGGAGAGAGAGAGAGAGAGAGAGAGAGAGAGAGAGAGAGAGAGAGAGAGAGATTCTCACACTCTGTCTGCCAACTGATGGTCTGTTTTCTCTTACGTCTTCATCCACAAAACCAGCATGGCTTCAACATCAGGGCAGACGGGCTCCTCTCCTGCCTCCTACTGGTGTGCTGTTGGTGGGCTTCAGTCTAGGTAGAAGGTGGCCTCTGGCACTAGCCCTTTCCTGGCAACTCTGGGCTGAGACAGCCATGGCCATGCCTGGTGCGTGGGCTCAGTGCAGGGAGATGGGCTGAGTTTGCAGGTGGGCTAGGCTGGGAGGCCCAGAGGCTGAGCAAACATAGCACAAACTTTGTAAATATGCCTGTTTGCTCTGCTAATCGATTGGCCTCTCCTGCCTGGCTAAGGATCCGCAGGGGCTGGGCCTGGACTCAACTAACCCAGGAAGGGGCACATCCGGTAGAGGATGGGTTGAGGAGCCCCAGTGCTGCAGCTGGCTTGTCCAGGTGCTTTTTTTCCTGGGCCCAGCTGAACCCACAGCTGCTGTTCTGGGATGAGGTGGGGACTAGGAACTTCTTGGCTTGCCACTGCTCTCTTCCCCTGCTTGCTTTCCACGGACCATCTGTCCCTGCCCACTAAAGGTCTCTGCCCAGAAGGCTCTGGCCAAGTGGAGGCTGGGCTGCCCTGGCAAAGGAGAAAAACCTTAAGGCTGAGCCTCTGTTCATGGTCATACCTTCTGCAAGGCAGCCAGCTTAGAGCCAGCAGGCTCATGCCTCCCTTGAGAGAGCCTGGGTCCAGCAATCCTCCAGGTCACATGAAGCTGGCAGCCAGCAATGCAGAACATCTAGTGCCTGTGACTGAAGCTCGTGGGTATTTGTGAATGCTCTGGCTGTAGCTCAAATAACGTCTTTCCCTTCCCTTCCTGGCCTTTGCAGGCATCATAATCTCCTAAGCTGCCTGTGAGGTCAATGAGGCAGAGGTTGGGGATGGAGTGTCTTCCCCTGCCTGGGCTTACTGGACATCCCGACACCGTCTGAAGTCTGTGAAGGCCTGCATGTCCCTCCGTTGGATGACCAGGGAAGCCTGCTCGATGAACTCCTTGGCCTGGCTCTGGTGTGTTGGGGTCCCGGGGACCAATCATAGTTGTGGGTACCATTCAGTTTTGCCGGCTGGGGGCCAGAGGTTGGGAGAGGGATCTCCAGAGAGAAGTTTTCAGAGGGCCCAGTTCGTGTCCTCCACCTATATCAGCCCCTTCCCATCTGGATGCCTGGCCTGCATTGCTCCATGAAGCCTCTCCTAATGAGGTCGCCTCTGTACATTCTCCTGTGGAGATCTCAGGGATGAGTTTCCTGTGGGAGGGGACATTGCCGACTCTTGCTGATTTCTTTCTTTCCTCCCACAGCCGAACCCCACCTTGGAACCTTTCTAGTTTGTGTCTTGTCGTCCTGGACCAGCAATGGGCTCAGGGGCAGTCAGGCCCCAGGGTCTGGTTCCCACTGCTGTGTGGCTGTCCTCCTGACTCCCACCCATGTCCACCTGGGGCCCCAGGAAGGGAAGGCTGCTGAGAGCCCAGCTTCTTGGGGCCCAGTCGCTGCAGCACTGAGCCAATAGACAGCAAAACAGAACCCTGGCCAGTTATCTTCCTCCTGCTCCTGGGTCAGCTCCAGGGTCCTTTAGATAATCAAGCAGATTTGTATCATGGGGAACAGGGGAGGGTCCAGAGCAATGGTCTGACCTGCAGGAGGAGGCATTTGGCAGCAGTGACAGGCCAGGGATCTGTGCAAATGAGAAAACAGAACACGAAAGCACGTGTGTGAGAATTGCAAGTGTGAATATGTGTGAATGTTAGTGCTGGTACGTGTGTGCGTATGTGAGAAGGTGGGGTAGTCACGGTCACATGAAAGCATGTAGTATGTGAGTGGTCATGTGAACGAGTGGGAGTAGCCAGGAGAGCACAAGAGAGCATTCAGTGTGTTGGGAGTGTACCGGGGTAAAATTGCAGGTGTGTCTGTGAGAGCTACATACATCGATGGACACATAAGTGTACACGATCACGCAAGTGCATGAGCATATGTTGAATGCTTGTGCACATGTGTTTGCATGTATCTGAATGCCGTGTGTGTGTGTGTGTGTGTGTGTGTGTGTGTGTGCAGATGTTTGAATGCACACCCTTGTGAAGGTTTGTGGGCTTAGCAGCTAAGACGCTCCAGCATCAGTTCAGTGGTAGTTGGGCTGGAAATGCTTGCTGAACCAGGGGAATTTTTTTTTTAATTTTTGAAATTATGACATAATTACATCATTTCTCCCTCTCTTTTCTCCCTTCTGCTTCCCCACGTACCCCACCTTCTTTCTCAAATTCATGACCTCTTTTTCTTTGTATATATATACACACACCTCTATTCAGGGCAGTCTTAAGGCAGGAGCCCTACCCTGCTTCCACAGCCTGGGCAGTCAGCCAAGGTCCTCAGACTGGAATCTTGGACATCCTGGAAAGGTCATTACTAGCTCAGGCGCTAGACTGGAGCTCTGAGGGTAGAGGACAAGACACCTCATGGTAGCCTGCAACTTTACTGAGACAGGAACCAGAGTGAAAATTGCGTGTTGCTTATGAAATGCAACCCCACGGAACTTGCAGCCATAATCTCCTTCTGCAGACCCTGACCTCTGCTGGCCGATGTCCCACTGCTGGCCGCAGCACATGGGCGCTGCGCTGTGTCCTTGTAAACCAGGAGGTGAGAACAGCTCACAAGACGCTGGTGTTTCACATGCATGGCACGTGTTCCTCACACCCGTGGGTGTGCAGGGCTGTTTGCAGTTCCATGGCAATTTCAGATTCAATGTGCTGAGCTGCGGCTGAGCAGTGCTTAGGAGGAGGGTCCCGGCCAGGAAAACAGGGCACGGGCAGTCCTGAACCAGTTTGATTGTTGGGAGAGCTGGGTCACACATCACGGTCCTGTGCACACGTGGCTTGGATGTTTGGTTCTGAGGTATCTCCCATGGAGCCTGGAAGAACGCAGGGGTGGGGGTGATGGAGGGTGGGGAGGATTGTAACTTCTAGAGATACATTGTACCCTTCCTGACAGCAGAAGTCTAGGCCCACCTGGCCAGACCCCTGACTTCTTTCCATTGAGGAGAACTCTTGTCTCTCTCCAATTTAGATAGCCCCCGGCGCTGCACCCCAGTCCACCTCCTTCACAGCTATTCCAGCATCTCTGGGTGGGAGTGGGAAGCCGGATGCAGCCAGCTCTGTTGCTGTTTTAGGAAAAGAGGGATTGAGGCAGGGAGGGCCTAGCCCATGTTCTAGTGAGGTTGTCTGTCTGAGGGACTGCACCTCGCCCCTGCACCCCTCCTCAGGTTCTTGGCTCCCTGCCTCGTGCATGAGGTCCTCTTTTCCTGGCAGGCCCAGCACCCTCAGCCACCTCCCGCCCTGCTGTGGGTGTGATTTCACAGTGGCGTTCTCCTCGCCAGCTTGTGTCTCACATAGGGGATGTTTCCATTTTTACAGCAAAAAGAAGATGATTCCAGGCGCCTTAGCCACAGCCAGAGCACAGCGCCCTCCCCCAAACCCCCAGAGCTGTGCAATGTCAGGTGCTTTGTGGGGGGGTGCAGGCTCCTCATTGCCAGTCTTGTCACTAATTGCTGTCACTTAGAGAGACACCTCTAGCCCGGGATGGGCAAGAGCAGGGTCTCCAGCGGAATCAGAACTTCTGTCAGAGTCTAAGAGCCCATCCCAGGTCCTAGCAGCACCTCAGTGCCCAGTGGGGCGGGTCTGTGACTACAGGACAGGGGTTTCGTCTGAGGGGCTTAAAACATGTGCACTGGGGTATCCAGGCCAGGCATTAGCCTAGGTAAGTCTGGATCCCAGCACTCTTCCTTGCATAGTCTACCAGTGGCCAGAATAGGACAGATACAGCCTCCACTTCTGGCATGGGGTGTGCTCATGGTGATTCTGCTGCCAAGAGCACTCAAGGGCCATCCCAAGGGTCAGGGGAGAGGACAGTGTCCATTGTCACCCAAGTTTGCTCTCAGGACTGGTCTGCAGAATGCTGGAACCAGGCTTCCTCGGAAGGGAATGTATACTGTTCAGGGTGCAGTGCAGGCCCATGAGCTTGACATCCAACATGATCACAAACCAGCCCATGTGCAGCTCTGCTCCCAAATCTCGGGAGAACGAGCGGGACAGACAGCAAGAACACGTGCAGCAATCTACAGAGAACACAGTAGGAACTCTTGGGCAGCAACACTGAGAAAACAGGGTGCCGTTTGGCTCATCACATTGCCACCAGGGGGCGCACTGCTGTTGGGGGTGGCAATGCTACAGCATCAGACTTATGGGAAAGCCCCCCCCCCCCCAGCCCCAGGAAAGTGGAGCAAATTCTGGATTAGATCATCTCTTGCTCATTTGTTCATGGGCTCTGAGAGGAAGAGAGGGTAAACTGAGGCACACAGTGCCTAGGGTAGGCATGGACTATGGGCTCAGCTGTGGAGAATCATCTGACTCGAGCCCTAACAGTCTCCCATGACCTATCCCTGGGGCCCAGACTCTGGGTGGATGGCCAAAGGTCTTTTGTGGTTAGGACATAGTGGGACCTGTGGACTTTGACACAGAATAAGGCACAGAGGAGGCCTGGAGCCTTGAATGGGCTGTGGTACCCTCTCATGGAACTTGGATGGTAGGAATTTGGCACAAATTGCATCTTCTTAGAGCTCCTATACACCGAAGGCACGTTCCCTCTCTGTCTTGTCTCCCTGCTCCTGTTCTCCTCGAGATGGCAGTCTCCATTACTGTGTGAGGCTTCTATTTGGATGGACCCCCTCCTAACTCACCTGACCCTTCTCTGCCAGGAGGATATTTTTCTTCCCCAGAGAGCCCAGCAGAACGAGGTGAACAAGAGACATGACAGGGACCAAGGGACTGGCAGCTTTTCCTTCCCCACGTGGGCCTAGGTGACAGGGGCTCATCTCTATTCACGAGAGGAGTATGAAGAGGCAGGGACAGAGACAGAGACAAGCATAACAGGACCTCCCACACAGAGTGGCTGAAGTCTCACATAAAAGGGATAAGGGGAGACGTGACCCTGCCAGGGCCACATGCCACACTTGGATTTCTTCCCATAAAGTCCCCTTCGGTGTTCCCCCTCATCTTCATGGGGAACAAGCATCATACCCAGAGCACTGCTGGGGGCAAGAGTCCCCCAGGCTCTCATTGGGGATTCAGAGTCAGCGTTCCAGAGACAAGCTGAAATGCTTGAAGTCTTGGCCAGAGCCTCAGTTTCTCCTTGTTAAGTGGAGGGCAGCCTCCAGCTGGGGCAGGAGAAACCATCTGTTCTCCAAGCCCAGGCTTATCTCAGACCTCAGGAGGCACGTGCTTCTCTGGCTATGCTTTCCTGCTGGGCTGGCAGCTCCAAAGCCAGGTCCTGTCCTCGGGCGTCTTGGCTCTGTCACTCATGAAACAAAGGATATGTCCTTTGTGTCCAGACTTGGGGCACTACTTGGCTTTGGTCTTCCTGAAACCTGCTCTGGGCACAGATTCGGTAGAAGGTCAGCCTTGGCCCTGCCCACTTGGCAATCAAGTCTCATGGCGTTCCCAGTACAAGATGATACAAGAGCTTCAAGCACGATGTTCTTCTATAGTCCATCCTTGGGCAGACCGCCACCTACAGGTAGAACTGCATGTGCAGGAACATGCTTCATACACACCCATATGCAATACATACACACCTGAATGCACGTACAGCTGCACACGCAGGTACACACACACACACACACATGAGAGTGGCACTGAGGGCAGGCAGGGCCGGTGGAAAACCTTAATTAGCTGAGCTTCAAGCTGCTTCGGCACACATGGGTGCTCTCTGGAGGCATGGGATCTAGATCTGAGTGAGGGGATCTGGATGACGCCTGGTGCCACTACCTGAACTACAGGGTCATGGAGGAGGTGTGTCAACCCACTGAAACCAGCTTGGAGTCCTGCCTGTGCTGTACTGTACCACCATGGCTGGCCAGAAGTCCATGTGTGTGATGGGGTAAGCCTTGCCTGTGATGAGAACATTCACAGCAGCAGAGGACCACAGTCGAAGTCCCCAAAGTGCTTCTGAACACGATTCAGACTGTAAGTCTGTCTAGGAGTTGATCCTGCATGGGATTCTAAGCTAGGACCACTCTAGCTCCCTTGATACCTTGCTGATATCTATCCAGACTCTGTCTGTGTCTCCAAGAGCTATCATCCCAGGCTCGGCTCTCCGGCTATGCTCCTCCCGCGTGTGGGGCTGAGTCCAAATGTCCCACCTGCTGGAAATGCCCCTCCACCAAAGACTGAGTACCAAAAGCCCTCTGAGAAGCCACGGGCAGGGTGCAGGGCTAGGCTACTACTGCCCAGCTGGCCTATCCCCAGACTTCGACTACACACTCTCGTCGTGTTACTGGTGCAGCCAGAGGCACATGTTCACACCCCATGCCTTACCCTGCCCTCACATCTCTCTGTGCATCTCTCTGGCCCACCTGTTTGCTGTCTGCCTGCAGCCTACGCTCCTAGCTTGCTCTCTGGACATCCGGGCAGTAGGTAGGCTTACCCTCTGACCCGTATGTTTATTGCCAGTCTGCTAGTCACCTTCATATCGGTGCCTTTCTGCCCGTCTCCTATGCAGAGACAGATTCTCCCATCTACTGGGCCCATGTTGAGGTGATCCTTGGGGAAATTGAGGCTGTAACTGTTGTCTGGCCGATGATCACTCTTTTTAGCCTACTCACTACTTTTGGCCTTGGAGATAGCACCTGTCACCTGGACAGATGTACCCAGAGAAGGGCCCATAGTACATCTGGAGCTGAAGTTACAGAAGTTCTGTGTCATAGCACAACACAGGAAATCCTCAGGAAGCCCAGCAGTCGGAAGCAGAAGCTCAGTCTATGACCAGTGCAGCTGGTCTGAGGCCATGCTCTCCCTGAGCACCCCATAGGTGATAAAGGGATTGGGTATCAAGGCCCGGAATGAGATGGGAGGCTGCAGTGCCCCTGCCTGGCCCTGTGCTGCCCAGCCCCGCGCCTGGCTAGCAGCATTGCCCTGGACGTGCCTCATGCTTCCTCAGCCCTTTTGCTGCTCTGTGGTATCATCCTGGACACTTGGAGCCGGTGATGAGGTTGCCTGTTTTAAAATAGATTTTATTGTTATTCAGGTAGGAGGAGGGCGACAGATCAGAAGGCAACTGCCCTTGAAAAAATTCGTTCATTACTCACAGTTCCCAAGAGGGGCACACATACCACATGGACACATGGATAGTGTTAGAGCCGGTCTGGGGGCAGAGGGGGCAAGGGGACCATATGGGCAACAGTCTTTATGTGGCGTGTGTTGGCAGCAATGGAAGAAACAGGGTAGGGGTGGGGTTTGAGCAATTGCACCAGGCTTGTGTCCCAGGGCCTGTTCCTAGTTGCTAAGTGCCTGGCTCTGGCATGATCAGGCAGGGGCTGGTGGCCTGGGGTGTGAGAATCCAATGAAGAAACCGGATTGCTTTGTGGGTTCTGGGTCAGGTGACTTACACATTCAGAAGTGCTTCCAGTGAGCCCCTTACTGTCAACGCAAGTGTTCAGCAAAGCCACAGGATGGCAAAGTGTCAGAAATAGATGAGGAAAGGACTATGCTGTTGCTTTTTGTCAAAGGGATGGGGCGCAACCCCAGCCGGTCTGACAGCCCAGCCTCCAGGTGGCAGGGCAGCTCTGAGGTCTGCCCTTGAAGGCCTGGAGTCAGTGGAAAACCCCAAGATACTGAGAATTACTGGGAGGGGGGCATGTGGCCAGATCTCCTGTCCCTCCCTACCCCAGACCTAACTTTATTCTGGTTCTTGTGTCTTTTCTTTACCATATTTGCTTGGAGAACTCAGAAATATAAGTAAAGGCATCCAAAATGCACAGCTCTCCCACCTACAGACATACCCGATAGTGGCCAGCATCTGTTTCCTGAGCCCCTGGATCCTTACCTGCCTATGATCTCTGGCTGAACCTGACTGCAGTGCCAGGCTGTTCAGTGGGCCGGGACAGACTGTCCCAGGGGTGATGGAGCTCCTGTCTGGGAAGGGCTTCTTTGACACTAGTCCTTTGTGACTCTTGCTTCCTGTGTGTGGCTATGGCTTTTTGAGAACGCCCAGTCCCTTACAGTAGCCACCGTATGCACAGGCCCAGCACCAGCCCCGCTAGCAGAGGCCTCCCAGTACAGTAAAGAGATGAGCACGTTGCCCGTCTGCCTCCCTGTGGGCCTTACTTGGTGCTCTGGCCTGGTCTTGGTTTCCAGTGAGGCCTCTTAGAGGGCGTCTCAGTGCTTTGACTGGGCCGTGGCATCTGTCTTCTACAGAGTGACCAGAAACCTTTCATCCCAACGGGACTGCAGCCATGTCCTGCTTCAGTCCTTTGGTTTTGTGTGTCCCATTTTGTGCTTATTTCCTTCTTGTGTGTTTCCCCCCCTTTTAACTAAAATGGCTGTTTATTGTACTAAAGGTTGTCTATTCAGGACACCCACCCCACAAGTAAGCCCGCATCACAAGCAATAACACGAAACAAAGAGCCCAGCTTCTTCATATGCTAGAATATTTAACAGCATAAAGGCTGCGGTGAACTTTGGGGGTTATCCATTCTTTGGCTGTGGTACCATGGCCTTAATGCAAAACTCATCATTCTAACCCTTTTAAAGTGTGCCGTTCAGTGTCGTTGTGTGGCCCTGCATTATTGTGTCCGTAGGTCTTTTCATCTTCTCAAACTGAAACCTTGTGCCCTTCAAACATCTGCTCCAGCCTCTGGCAACCGCCACTCTGCGTTCTGCCCCCATGAATGTGCCCGGCTGGGGAAGGTGAGATCATACAGCCTTGTCCTTTTGTGACTGGCCTATTTCGCCCTCCTGTCATCTACCTCTCTGCTGAATGATGTTTGGGCTCTCCATGTTCTATAGCTGTGGGATGTAAAGTGGATGTCCTGCTTTTAATTCTGAGAACTCACTTCTCGGTTCTCAATAACACACTTTAATCCCTGGTTCTCCACTTATCAAGCGTTGGGTATGAAATGATACCGGTGGTCTCCAATATTGTAGACCTTGCCAGGGTGCAGTCAGGTAGGTGGCCCTGAATTCCTCCTACACTCCTGTCACTCGGCAGGAAAGTCCGTGCTAGAAAGATGGTTCGACAGGTAAGAACACTTGCTGTCCCTGCAGAGGACCAGGTTCAGCTCCCAGCACCTCTAACTCCAGCTCCAGACGATCTGACACGATACCATCTTCTGAGCTCCAAGAGCACTGCACATATGTGACACACAGATATGTGTACATGCTAAACGTCCATACAAATAAATCTTTTTTTAAAAAAAAGTAATGTTGAGCTATTAGTACGTTTGTATTAATTGCACGTCCCTAGATCCCCCTGCCCTAGAACATCCACACTGTGCTATAAGCCCCCACATTTGTACAGGGGAGTGTTAGATGGATGTTAGAGTCACAGGCCTGACCTTAATGTTGCAAGGATTGTGACGAGGTTGGATAAAAAAATTCAAAAGAAGCATTCTTATTGCTTTAGTTTAGGTCATGTGACTCCTTCCATCTACTCAGTGTGGGCAGGAGTTAAGGTGCTGTGATTGGCTAAGTGTGGGCTATTAGCCTGGCCCTGGTTGTCTGCTTCAGGGTGACCCTCCTATAGCCATTGAAACCCTGCAGAGCTGGCAATTCTGCTTTGGAGAGGAAACAGGTGTCCATGCAAAGTGGCCTAAGATACAACTTCATGGTGACACTCTCTGACCTTAGCTTGAGAGAGCAAAGGTTCTGCTGGTTCACTTTCAGTGGCTTTAGTTCTTGGTTTCTTGGCCCCATGAGCTTGGGCAGAGCAGGAGGGCTTGGAAGTAGGAGGTAGAGGGCAGTTCTTTTCCTGACCAACTAGGAAGCAGAGAAAGGACAATACAGGCAGAGACCAGACCAAGATTTGGCCTCAAGGCCGGGCCTCCCTCCACTGATTGTTTCCTCTGAGCAGACCTTACCACCCACCAACACCGTCCTATGAATCCCTCAAGCCTTATCCTCACTAAGTCAGGGGTCTGGTGAGTGAATTGCCTCAAATGCCCTTATACATCCAGACAGAACTGGTTTCACTTCCTCTAGATAGTTCTTGAGCCAATGACACCTATCACCACACCCTGTGATTCCGGGTGTCAAAGCTGAGGCCCAGAGAAGAAGCGGCTTCACTGTGTCCTATTGTGAACTGTTGGTACAAATGGGTGCCAACAAGGTGGTCCTGGCCCGCTCAGCACCAACCCTTTCAGGAAGCCTTCCTGGCTTTGCCAAACCGGGCCCAGGTTTGGTGGTGGCTCGCCACATATCTGAGAGTGGGATGATGGCTTTGTCTTTGGTGTTCAGGGCAGGGTCTCCGGCATGTGCTTGGAAAATAGGTCCTGGATTCAGCTAGTAGGGCATGCCAGTGGAACGGGACTGGCGCATTCAGCCGCCACCCTCCTGTGGACGTCCCTGGCCAAGCCTTTGCTTTGTGTCTGAGTCTTCTGGAGCCTGTGGAAGGGCTAGGCGGGTGGTGCCTTGCCAAAGCCAACACCGTTGGTGTAAATGACCGGTATGTCTAATTCCTTACGGAGCCCTGGAGGGCTGCGGCACACAGAGTTGGGGAGTCAGGGCCATATGAGGAAAGGACACCCTGAGCTGAGAGAACTCACCAAAACGCCCCGTTACAGAGATTTATGCCCATCCTTAAATATTAGAGATTAATTTTTGAAAACATCTATAAAATAAGAAATTATATCTAAGGCGATGCCATACATGGTGACAGGAAGGGATTAGAACCAATTTATTCACGTATTAGTCAAAGAGTCGATTTCATATATTGTGCAGAAAAATTAAAATCCTTTCTGCATTTTATTACAAATTATGCATTCCCCATATATGGAGATAAATAATTGATAGCATTACAAATACTTAATCTAGAAAATATTTATTAGGAACAGACAACTCATTTTTTAATGTGTTTTGTTGAGGATGATATTGCACACTTTAAAAAATTAATGATTTCTTTTTCGCAAGAAAAGAATAAACACCCTAATTCTTTTGTTTAGTCTCTTGCCCAGGCCTAGGATAAGCTGGGCAGAAGGACACCCACATGGTTGCTGTTGGCCTCAGATGAGCTGCAGGGCTCTGGGACCTGGCTCTCTGCCAGCCCCTTGGCTGCAGCCTAGGAGAGGCCTTGGAGAACACCACCATATTTTCTTCTTCAAACTCTCTGTGGCTTGCAATTTTAGAATAAGTGTTTCTGACTTAATCTTTGAGAAAGCACCATGCAATCTGATTTGTGAATGTGCTCGAAGTGCCAAGAAATCAACGCTTCACAGCTCCCAGACAAGAGTGTTGTGAGGCTGTAGATGATCGGGCTGGGCTCAGGCTGCACTTCAGAGACAGGTAGCACCGATGCTCCATGCCTTTGGTGGCCCTGTGAGGGGACCCTCAGCATCCTCCTCAAACCTGTCCATGCCCTGGGCTCACCCAGGCCTCCCATCTCAGGCCTGCCTGGCACGAGGGAGGTTGAGAAGCCAGGAGGGCTCTCTCCACCTCAGTCTCTTTACACCTACGCCATGCTTTGGAGTGGGCCTGTCCCTGCTCCCTGCGCTCTGTGCTTGCCCTGGGTATTGGTGCCTGGGCTGCCGGTTAGTGAGGTCCAATGGCAGCGCCTTGCTGCCCCATGCCAGCCCACCCAGGGGAACACCTGAGACCGAAGAAATAGCTACTATGTTTATTAAAGTATAAATTTTGTGCCTAACAGAAGTGCTGC
Organism: Rattus norvegicus; assembly: GCF_021556685.1. Taxonomy (NCBI): domain Eukaryota; kingdom Metazoa; phylum Chordata; class Mammalia; order Rodentia; family Muridae; genus Rattus; species Rattus norvegicus. The sequence goes on from NC_141544.1 coordinate 96,493,701, forward strand.
TTCTATACATAGAAAAATGTTTAAAATAAAAATCAAAACAGTTTTCAAAGGCCCCATGGCATTAATAATTCATCTTTCACTAATGAAAACACGCCTTTGCGGGAGGCAGGCTCCATTTACTCCACATGGGGGCTTACAGGGTCCCGGGAAGGCTGGCTTGGGAAAAGGTGGCTGAGGAACTTGGGTGAGGGCTCTGTAAGGCAGGAGCCAGGACCCCGGGAGGGAGTAGGTGGCTTTGAGTTCCAGTGTCCTTTGAGTGAGGTAGGAGCAACCACATTGCCCTCCTGGGTCTACTTGGTGAGTGTAAGGGCCGGGTCTGCCGTGAGGTGAGTGTCCCTTTAGGGGCTGGTTCAGAACCTTGGATCCAGAAGGACGAAGGAGACAGCCTGACCGGCAAGAGTGGACATTGGCCACCACACAGGCCAGGAAAGGGACAAAGGCTTTTGATCTGATCAGACTTTTCAGTACGGGGACAGCTCAGTGGCACACCTGGAATGGCTGTTTCTTCTCAGCAATGTGGCCCTAAGTCCTGAGGGCTGACTGAGACTGAGCAGTTACTTTTCAGCCTCACTGTTATGGGGCTCAAGTCTACAGGAATTGGTCATCCCCCACCCCCGGGGTCTTTCTGCCTGAGCGTCCTCCTAGCAGCCCTACATCCTTCCTCTGCCTCCATTTCTGGGTTCGTTGACATCTCTTATGTCTCTAGGTGTCAGGATGGGACACCTCCAAATCAGGGAGCAACAGAGAAAGGTCCCAGACTAACTCAGTGTTGTTTGTTCCATGTCATTGGATTTCTAGAAATTCTAGAATCTACTAGGTTGGAAGTGGAAGGAGCCTGTAGTTCATACATGGCATGCCATACTCTTACCCAACCCTAAGGCCTAAACTACTACACACACACACACACACACACACACACACACACACACACACACATTCACATACACACACGTGTGCACACATACTCACACACATGCACTCACACACACGCATTCACATATGCACACACACACACTCACATACACACACTCACACATTCACATATACACACATTCAAACACACTCACATACACACACGTGTGCACACATACACACACATACATACACACATACATACACACACTTACATACATACACTCAAACACACTCACACACATATACACACATGCACACACACATACATACACTCAAACACACTCACACACATATACACACATGCACACACACTTACATACACACACTCACACACACACTCACACACATATACACACAGGCACACACACACTCAAACACACTTACATACACACACTCACACACACACTCACATTCACATATACACACACTCAAACAAATTCACATATACTCACACACATACACACACATACATACACATGCGCACACACACACACTCAAACACATTCACATACACACACACTCACACACATACACATACACTCAAACTCACACACATACACACACTCACACACATACACACACTCACACATATACACACACTCACACACATACACATACACACTCACACACACACTCAAACACAATCACATACACTCACACACATACACACACGTGCGCACACACACTCAAACACACACACACACACACACACACATACACACACACCACAGTGCTGGTCTTAGAGGGCTGGCAGGGCAGTCTTAAAGTGCTTGGAGAGCAGCAGCAGGTGTTTCTATGACCATCTGGGTCCCCTCTCCTCAGAGCTTACAGCGCCCCTGGCCCACCACCAGCAGGTGCACCTGGTCATAGACATCCCAACCTGTTGCTCCATCATCCGGTCTTCAAGGCTGGGGCTGCAAGTCACAAGGTGCTAAACCTCTTTGTCTCATGCCTGGGGCAGTTCTAAGTTGTGTGCAGACTTGGGACACCTGTTCTTTCTCATTTATTCATTCACTCACTCATTCATTCATTCATTCATTCATTCATTCATTCATTCACTTATTTCTACACCCATTCACTTACAAACACTACCCAACACCTCAGACATGCTCTGGCAAGCGGTCTCCTGGGAAGGAAAGATGCTGAGCCTATCAGTCATCCTCAGCTCAGGGGCCTGGGGAGCCAGAGGAAGCCTCTCTGATCTGTACTGACAGCCAAGGGTGGGGGTGCAGGTGGTATCCAGGGCAACGGATCCCCTGGGAAGAAGATGAGCTGTGCCCTCAGGCAGCGCAGCAGCAGGCAAGGGCCCCGTAAGGGGCCTTTGAAGCCCTGTCTGCCTGTGGGGTGAGGGGCAGAGAAGGAAAACTCTGGGTAGGGCCAAAAGGGGAGACTCTGCTTGGTTAGAGAGGTGTCCCTTGTTATGGCCTCCTATGGTAATGCCTGCCAGGGTGTGGATAGAGCCTGAGTTTCTTCCAGCTCCAGCCAGGACCTGAGCTCCTGGTTCTGTGCCAGGTGTCTCTGGGGAGTGGAAGGAGCCAGGAGGAGCCTGGCCATGTGTTGACCCAGCATAGCTCACTCAGAAGATATGTGGGTCTAGGAGCCACTTTTCAAGCCCCCCTGGTTCCCCTCCCACCCACTAGCAGGTCTGACCTCCCTGGAAGCATCCCTTGGCCTGGTATGGATTTTCTGTCTTGCTGAGGCAGCTGCACCAGCCAGAAAAGGGAGCCAACATGGTGGCCAGGCCTGGCTGAGGGCAGAGGCTTCGAGGACCCTTCTAGAGCCTCCTCTTCCTGACTCCTGGGCATAGTACACACTGTGTGGTCTAGTCTACAGCATGGGCATTTGTCTAGCCCAGACTCCACCCTTCACCACAAGGTGGGGGTCTCTACTCACCCCCAGAACGAGAGAGGAATGACCCAGCACCAGCTCAGAGCCACTTTCAAGGCCAGAGTGACAGGAACCTAACCTCTGAGCTCAGCTGCTGTGTCAGGCACACGTGGTTTCCACAGGAGGTGTGGGACTCAGCGTGGTCATCCAGCAGATGACAGAGTTACGTGCACTGTGTCTCTGCCTTCCACTAGTACTGAGTCAGACGAGCACAGCTCTGCGTCCTAGGGGGGGGGCTCTCTCGGTGGAAAAGAGGAATGGCAGAAGGGGAAAACCTGGAGCGCAGAGCAACATGGAGATGAGGGTGCAGATGTGAGCTCAGAAAGGTAGACACATGGAACGGCAGGCAGCTGTGCACACACATGCTCACACGCGTTCACTTGTACACATTTGCACACAAATGCAACATCCTCATAGATGCATGTGCCTATGAACATCAAAGCAGTGTAAACAGATACATATGTAATAAATATGTATAAAAGCAGCTTGTTCGCAGACATACTGCATATATGTAAAGCCAGAGCCTGTGCATGTCCTCCACGGTGAGCACATTTCCATATACATATATGCTTAGAACACGATGCAGAGCCCACAGCAGAAATGTTAGATGAAGGGCTGGCTGTGGAATGCTAAAAACATTGGTTCCTGGTAGATGCACCTGAAGCCAAAAGGTGGCTTCTAGTCCCTGATTCTGGGAAGGGGTCTGTGAGCTCCCATACACAATATGTAGTTGGCAGGAGGTGTGGGACATAATGGGGCTCTGCAGTGTGGGCTTCACCTGGCCGGGTGAGCCCAGACTCTGAAAAGGCCTGACTTCCCACAGTGAGAGACCTGGGTCCAGAAACTGTAAGTAGAAGGGCTTAGGCACCCCAGGGGGCCTGTTTGGTGTTCCAGTAAGGGATCGAGTGGGACCTGTCACGCCCTGAGGGAAAACCCCTCCTATTGTGACACTTTATTTCAACACTTTTATCTCTACAGCCTGTGGTTTCTATAGCTGTCCAGTCTAGAAGAGCTTCGGGCCTCTAGCATGGTGTGGGAGCTCCTGGAGTGCAGCCTCTGGCTGTACGAAGAAGAAAACTGCTTTGCTGTTTACAGTCAGCATGGGGGGGGGGGGTTACATCTGGGTTGATGGACACAGGCAACCTTTAGTTGCCAGTGAGGAATGGCCAGTGCGAGGCAGGCAGAGCAGGCCACAATCTTCCTAACCACATCCATGTCCCATCACCGCCTCCATCACCGCCACGCTGGGAGAGAACAGCAATTTGCAAAATGTGATGGCGTCTTATGAGACTGCAGCAGAGTGAACTGGGGCTGCAGGGTGAGGATCACTGTAAGGAGGGAATGGAAAGGAAGATGCTGAGGAGACCGTGTGGTGATGAACTGAAGGAGGCCCAGAGGTGGGTTCTGGAGACGCCAATGGAGACAGGGTTCAGGCACCCTGGCTTGCTCCAGCTCAGATACGTTCCAGGAAGACAGCGTAAAGTCTCCCTTAGCTGAATGCATATGCAGTAAGCACTAAACACTTGCTCCTTTTGGAAAATGTCACTGGGGCCTGCAAGATGGCTCAGCTGGTAACAGCATTGTTCCTAAGCCTGACAGCCTGAATTTGCTCCCCGGGACCCACATGGTGGCAAAAGAGAAACAATTATTTCAAGTTGTCCTCTGACCGCCACACATATGCACATACACACACACACACACACACACACACACACACACACACACACACACACGAGACAGAGGGGAGGGAGGAAGAGGGGGAGGGAAGGAGGGATGGAGAGAAAGGAGGGGGAGAAGGGGGAGAAGGAGGGACGGTGGGAGGGAGGGAGGGAAGGAAGGAAAGATTATAAAACAAGAACGGTGTGGTGCAGTAGAATCAAGCACACTGAGGCCCAGGTCATGCACACAGGGGGCTCTCCTGCAATTTTTCCAGCTGTGGGGTGGTTTCCAAGTACAGAAGGAGGAATTTCCAGGAGTAGAGCTCAAAGATCCCAAGAATATGGACAGAGGGAAAAACACCCATTTCAGAACACCTCTGAGATTCAAAGTCCCCAGACTGCTATAGAACTCCAGAGGGGCTGACTGGGACTGGCCTTTGTTTCCCTGGTGTATACCTTTGCTTCAAAGGTACACCCTGGATTTCAGGGGAGATCAAAGTCAAGGAGCAAAGTTTGGTCTGGGGGCATCTTCTGGGCAGCAGTGAGCTGGGTGGCTGGTGCCAGGATACCCAGAGATTTTCTAAGGGATCTGTTGAGGTCAGAAAGACCGGTGTACAGTGAGGACCAGTCAGAGACTCTCCTCAAAGTCCCGCCATTGAGAATCCAGCCATTTTCTTTTAGACAGCATGTTACCTACACATCCTGGCCAGGCCATTGTGCTGACTTAAAAAAGTTCCCAGGGTCTAAGCCTGCAGACTGGAAAGATGGAGGCCAGGGCCTTCAGCTACTCATTGCACCAAGATCCACTTTTCTGGTGAAAAGAAGTCAGGTCCTTGCTTTGGATGGGAGAAGAAGAAACTGTCAGGAGGGACAGCTGTGGCCCCCTGACCTGACATCCTTCACTACGCACACGCGTCTCATCCCCAGGAGGCCCGTATGGGTTAGAAAGAGGACAGCCAGACTTCTGTGAGTCCCTTGAGGCACAGCTGTTCCTGTTCTGTCAGTGAGTCCTAGATACCCTGTAGATTCCCATGATCACAGCTGGTCCCCTCCTGCTACATCACAAGGTGTCCATCTCCAGGTTGGCTATTTCTGGATGGTTTTGCCCCGAATCCCAGCAGGGTGCCCCCTTGGGGCAGGAGCCTTGTTTCCAGGTTCCTTCTCATGTGTTGTAGGGCCAACATGGTGGTCACTGCCCACTTCCCAAGTCTGCCTCAGTGTGGCTGCTCCTTCAGGCCAGGCCTGCACTCCTCTAAAACCCACAGCTTGAGGAAGGTACTGTCTGGTAGGCTGGGATTTGCCAAACAGCGACAGTGTGTCACACAGAGGAAATGATGTTTGAGGGTGGGGCCTGCTGCCTGAGCCTTCTGATTCTAGGGACCCCAAGGCCAGATTGGCTACTACCAGGAAAGATGTCTGAAGTCACTGCTTCCTCATCAGAGGGTGGCCGGCTGCTGGGATGAAACTCACCCACGGCCCTGTAGATGGGAGGCTGCAAAGGTGGGGTCTGTCTTGGAGCTGGTATGCCAGGAATGCCTCCTCATGTAGCTAGGTACCAAGAAAGGAGCTGAGGTCCTAGAACTGGGACCCATCACAGGGACACCAGCAAGGAGTTATGCCTAAGTGAGGGGGGGTCCCCTGGATTTAGTACAGACTGCTTGGCATGAGAATGAAGCCTGTCCAGGGGACACCTGCTAGGGGAGACCCCAAAATAGGTCAAATATGTTGAAATCAGGCTGGTAAGACAGCTTAGCGAGTACTGCTGTCCAGAGGACATGGGTTCGATTCCCGCATACAGCTACCTGTAACTTCTGGCATCCTTGGCTATCTGAATTACACACACACACACACACACACACACACACACACACACACACACACACACAAATAAACCTTTAAAACTATGTTGAAATCTTAGTCTCAAGAGAGGAGAAGCTTGGCAACATGGAGGCTGGTACTAGGATTGCCCAAGCATGGCATGCATGCCTGGGCCTGGACCTCCCTTTATGGATGACCACGAGAACCCAGTGTTCCGTCACTGTGGGTCCCAGGGCCTCAGCAAGTATATGAACTTCTCAACCTCAGGGCTCTGTCCTTGCTGGTTTCACTGAGACTGTCACTATTGCCTTGTGCTAAAAGGGTGGCCAACCAAAGGTCCTTGTCTCTACTGCACCTCTCCTCTTGGCCTTGATTACTCTCCGAGTAATGTTGGATGTGTCTGAAGCTTGCATCCCATTTGTACCCAGCATAGGAGCCACCCAGGGCATTAGCTTTCTGCCAGACCTCTAACAAAATAGGCTGGATTCGTATGTTAACAGGAAACCAGAGTCTGTGTGAACCAGGTTGGTGGGGTTGGGAAAAGGCACTCAGAAGTGCAAGAAATTTTGTGAAGTTCTACAACTTCCAAAGGTAGGTGATTTGGGTCCCTTGAATTCTGCCACCCAGGCTGTCCCAGTCCGAGCTGGCAACATACACTGGATTGGTCCCATGTTGACTCTCTGGGGCTGGACTCTGAGCGGGGGGAACTGCAGGGTCTGGCCAAGTCTTGGCCCGAGTTAGCGAGGCCATATCCATCTGCCACCCGATCTGCCCAGGAGCAATCCTTACTGTACCTACTGGAGGGCTCCCAGGGGCTGGGAGCTATTTCAGTTGCTCTAGCCTCTTTATAACCACTAGGATTCAAAGAGTAGATTGTGCCAACGTCAACAGAATGAGAATGAGAACAAGACAGCCTCGTGGTACTCTGTCAGGGAGAATGCCCAATTAGGAGGGTAGCTGTGGGGGCAGGGCATGCTGGGCCTATGACACAGGGAATGCTTGGGTCCAGGAAGGTTACACACAGCCGTCAGCCACTGGCTGTAGCACATGGGTTCCACAGCCCTGCACCATGATGACAGTGAGGAGTGACTCAGGAGGTCCACCTACAGGTGCACTGGACACAGAACTCAGGACATAGAGAACTTGCAGCCTGTGACACCAGTCACCAGCAGTGTACACTGGCAGCTGCACCTCACCTGGGTTCTGAGGAGAAGCACATGGGTGAGTGTTAAGTGAAGGTCCACGCAGTTGCAGATTTTGACAGACTCTGCCACAATCCAGGTAACCGTGGGGTTCTAGGGCACAAGTAAACTATAGAGATATAGGGTTGATGATGTCTATGTTGTCCTAGGCAAGGCCTGGGAGCCCCTCAGCTCACCTACCCCAATTACAGGTGAATTTCATTCTCTTTTCAGGCTGAGTGTGCAGAGGAGAGACTGCATTTAGCCTGTAGCTTGGGAACTTGAAGGGAGACTTCAAGACAGATCTCTCAGTGACTAATGTCCCCTTCTGCCAGCTTAGTTCTCTAGAACTATCTGGAGATGCAGGGTAGTGAGGTGGGGGAAGGAAGCTACTCAGACATTGTCTGACCCTGACCCTGCCTTTCCCTGTCAGAGCTGGTCCCTAGGGTCTGAGGATCTGGCATGAGTCCCAGGAAGCAGGCTGTGGGGCCTCAAGAAACAGCACAGACCATAGGACCCTGTGGACCTCTGTTTCCGTAGGGATCAACATCTGGCCTGGGCCAAGTGTCCCTGGGGTGCTTAACACAGAGCCAGCAGAGCTGCTTGGTGCTGTGTCTCTGGAGGACACAGCAAATCCTACAAGTGGCTACATGTAATGGCTCTACACGTAAAGGTTCTAACAGGTATCCACATGCCTGGACATGTCTAGATTGGAGCCAGCTACAGAGAGGAAGTGGTAATAACGGACAGAGACAAGCGCCAAAGTTAACTTGTGGACAGTGGGGTCTAAGGAACAGAGGCTTCTGCTACTCCAAATCAGAGGTGAGGTGTGCAGGAGCGAGCCTGGCGGACACCAGCCCCCGGGTAACGTGAAGCTTCTCCTTGGGTTATGTCTCTGATATTGCAGAATCAGAACTGGCTGCTTTCTGCCTCCGTGGACAGCTGGTCAAAACCTCCAGCCTGGGCTGTGCTCTCCAGGAGGAAGCAGAGGAGGGACACACTGCTAGGTGCTGCTGGCAGTGAGATTCAGGCAAAGGCGGTCCTCACAGTAGATAGCCCCACACAGAGAAGATGCCCACCCCAGGGTGTCACTTCCACAGGCTTCAGAAGGGCAGGCCTTTACACCTGGCTCTGCCCTGGTGCAAGGTCTGTCCAGTGAACTGGGCCTGCTCTACTCCTAGTGCAGCGCACTCTTTCCCTGTGTGTCACGATGGGGCCACCCTACTCCAGGACAAGCCCAGCTCCTCCTAGTCCAGAGTCCTCAGCTGACTCTGGAGCCTGGGCAGCCCTAGGGAGGTGAGGGACTGAAGGGCTGCTGAAACCTCTCTCCTTGGAGCTGAAGACCAGCAAGAGCAACACGCGGAGTCCTGTTGTGAGGGACAGCCGAGGCAGGAGGATATGGAAGAGAAGATGGTGCTGGGGAAGGTCCAATTGCTCTGAAGGCTCAGGGAAGGGAGGGGTGGGGTGGAACTCTCTGGATGGTTCTAGATACTCCAACCCCGGTTTTGTCCACCTAAAGCGATGGGCCTGACACATGTGGACTGTGTTCCATTTCCTGTTGGGGCCAGAGACCTCACAAAGCTGTGTCCCATCACGGTAAGTGGGGAGGGGACCAGGGTGATGGGATCAGGGTCTCTGAGCACTGCCTCCTTCGCCCTTCTTTATACCGGGCAACCCCATGTTGTTTCCCAGTATTAATACAGCTTTATCCCCAGCCCCTCTGGCCCATCATTAAACACTGTTGTCCACTGACGCTGTAAGGAAATTCGACATCTCCAAGCTGCTCCTTCTTCAGGGCTGGTGGAGGCAGAGAAGGGGCTGTGGTGTCTGGCACAGCTGCTGCTCAAGGAGACCCTGAGCCATAGACATGCAAGACCCTGCCTTTCCACCTGGCCCACACATGCCTCCGTTCCTCTGTCACCAAGAGCCCACTGAGGGTAAGTGGTGTCATCATCAGCTCTCCGAGGATCAGAAAATCCTCTGCCCAGCCTGCCTCTTGGAGCCTCCCCAAAGCCAACGCTGGCCAGGACGTGACGACTACCTGGTCCCAGCACCATGGCCTGGTAAGCCTTGCTTCCGAGGTTCAGCTTGACAGGACTGAGTGAACTGGGACAGTCCTGACTTTTCACCAGCCCTGGGGCAGGGGAGGGGGTCTGGGGCAGAGAAGTGCAACAGCTTGATGGAGGGGCTTTGCCAGTCTGATCCCCGTAACCTCAGCCGGTTGTATTTCTGTCCCTTTGCTGGTCTAGGAGGGCCTGTAAGTAGGCAAATGGGACCCCTTCAGGCCCCTGGTAGAGGTGGGAGTTGGGGTAGGGGTGGGGCAATAACTCTGGGTGGTGTTTGTATTGAATCTTCCATACTGGGCCCGAGGTTCAGGGCTGCCTCTGTAGTAAGTGGTGGGCACAGTGTATGTGGCCCTACTTCTACTGTGTAGTGTGGAGCTCTAAGGTGTTTGCTCCCTGGGACTAACCTGTTCAGAGTAAACCCACTGTGGTGGTGACAGCTGCTGACCTGAATTCGGGAATGGTCTGGGCGTAGCTTTTCTCCTCCCAGCCAACCCCCTCTCTCACCTATGCAGGTGAGCTAACATTTGCCTCACTTGAGCCTCTGAACAGGCTAGACCCAGATGTGAGGTCAAGAGAGACCCAGGGAACTAATGTCATAAGTTTTTTGAGGATAGCAGTAGGGACCACAGCACAACTTCCTAGGCTGGAACCCTACTATGGGACAGGACTCATCGCCAACCTGTCCCTCTGCAGATCTGGGGGGTTTCATGGGTGGAACTGGGTAGGACAGAGTCCTGGAAGTTACTGGCTGAGGATGAAGCAGTAGGAAGGTCACGGTTGCTCCATGAGAGAGTAGAGCCTTTGAGGGAGAAATAGGAAAGGACTGGTCAGTGGAATAGATGGCAGGTAGACAGACGGACAGGTCACCAGCTTACACATGCTAGTCAGAGGTAGCAGACGGAGTGCTCAGCTGTACCGAGGCTGACAGTGATAGCAGTGGGATCCTGGGTAGAAGGGATGGGACTGGGAGCCAGGGAGAGCTGGCCAGAAAGTCTCAAGGGATAGGTCTGGTGAAGCGACCCCAGAGAGGACACCTAAGAAGAGTCCTGCAAGCCTCTGTTGCCCAAACCTCACTGCCTAGCAGCACATGGACTGCTACCCAGAATCCACAGTCTGACCGACCAGAGGCACACATTCCATCCTCTCATATCTCCCTCCCTCTCTCCCCTCCTTCTCTCCCTCCTCCATCATTTTTCAGAAATAATTGTGAGGCAACTGTATCAGACAGTGGCTGGACCTTGCCCCGGAGCCCGAGGCCCCAGATCCTCTCAGGGTAGCCTGCCTGGTGGCTGGGTGTAGAGTTGGCCGCACGAGCTCTTCATCCTTCTCTAATTGTCCACGCTTACTTCTCTCCTTTGTCAGCAGAGCTGCAAGCCTTGGCGGCATCATTAATGCAACTCTAGTGCTCTGGTGTGAGGAGGGGGCTGCCCGGCTGCCGCTCCTCTTCCCGCCCCGAGATGGATGTTCCTTTATTGCCCATAAATCTCTTCACTGTCTCTGTAAAGACAAATCGGAGGCCTGCTAGTCCCTTGTGTTTGTTGGGCTGGTAGGCTGTGGGTTTAATTAGGCCTCAGCACTCACAGGAGCAGCTCTGGAGAGTTGAGGGGGCAGGCTACGCCATGCTAGGTCTTCAAGAGAGCAGGATCTGCACGGGAGCAGAGTCTGACCTCTTGCTTTGTCTGGGGGAACTGAGGCTAGTCCACACGAGGGAATCATGTATCACTCCTCCTGCCAACATCTGTCAATGTGGGTACCACGTGCTGGACCCTGCAATGTGGTCAGCTCTTGCCCATGTAGCCCTGAAACAGCCCAGGACCAGGATTGTCTGGGCAGTCTTCAAGAGTGACCGTCAGCCCTTAGAAGTCTTCCTTTCTGTGCCTTCTGTTGGAACACAGTCGGTACCTAGTGGATGTGTGCAGTAGATGAGTGGGGCCATGCCTCTTTCTGCCTGTGCTGAAGCATGAAGCATTTCTCCAAGCCCAGCCACAGTACTGGCTGGGAGGGCAGGGTCCAAATATTCCCAGCCTGCCAGCCTCCCTGTGTCATGTGCTATTTGAGGTAAGTAGGTAGGTGTAGCTTGGCCACCCTCTGTGTGTGTGTGTGTGTGTGTGTGTGTGTGTGTGTGCGCGCGCGCTTTGTTGGTGTGCCCACAGAAGTGAGGTTCAGTCCAGTTCCCATCTATCATTTGCTATATGACCTTGGGAGCCCTTTGTCCTACCCAAACCTAAAATGTGAGGGTCAAGAGGATGGGCCTTGGTGATGGCCTTGGTTTGTGTATGGTTCAGGGGAGAGGACTCGGGCACCACGAGATAGTAAAATCCACAATGGCTAGAAATGACTTGGGACCATCTGACAAGACAAGTAATCTTGGTGTTCACACATTTACCATGGCCTAGAGTGCTGTCTGCCCTCCCAGAGGACATCCCAGGCTGCCGAGCACAGGAGAGAGGTCCACACCTAGAATCCTATGACATTCCTGTGTCCCAGGGTATCTTAGGCAAGCCTCAGCTCATAGCCGATTATATAAATAAGAATGACCCTAGTCAGACAAGTCTCTTCCTCATGTCAGGGACATCGGTAGTGTCCCAATGAGCCCTTGAATGTAAGGTTCCTACCCAATGCTGAGGAGGCTGAGGACCGGAGCATGGTTCATGGCTAAGGCAGAGTTCTCCCACTGTGAGGAGGGGCTCTCCGCCTGTTAGAGCGTGAGTAGCTCTGTGTCCAGCTCGCCTGAGAAAGTCTCACTTCTCTGCATACATGCTCTCAGTCTCACCAGACACCTACTGCCGGACATTCTGCTGCTTCTAATATTTTAGAACTAATTTAAGGATTAAAAAATGATTCTCCCAACTCTGTGCTAAATTCCCACCCACAAGACAAACAGGGCTGATCTTCCTTGAAGTCCAGATATGATGCCCTGAAGCAGCTTCTGGGACATGGGGACCTTCGAGGGGTCCTGAGTGACCTTAGGAGATGCCAGCTCTGAGCCCAGTGCTTCCAGGGCTGCTTGCTACAGACAAGTTTCCCAGAGCACCTACCTACCCACTGTGAGTCAGGTTCCAGCCGTCAATCTCCAGAAATTAGGCTCAATGCTGTGGCCTTGGCAGGGCTTGGGATACTGGGCCAGGCCTGTGAACAGGGAAGGATTATATCACAGGGAGCCCTGTGGTTGGCCTAGAATCCTTGGAAGGGAGCCAGGTGTGTCTATGGTAAACCAGCAGTGGACACGGGGGAGGGGTGGGGGGGGTGACATACTCCACAGTGCTTTGCATGGCTTTAATTAGCTTCCTGCACAGCCTCAGGGTCCCAGAGACCCTGGTTGGACACTAGCCAGAGGCCAAACTGATGCCCAGAACCTGACCTAAAGGATCCTGCTGAGCCAAAACCAGGTGGGTAGAGATAAAGAGAGGTTAGGGTGGGCCAGAGCTTCGGCCCAACCCCCCCACCCCTTCCAGGTCCCTCCCCATCACCGGCCGGTGATCTCATCCATTCCTGGGCTGTAAATATCACCCAAATGCTCACGACTCCCAAATGTGTCCTCCAGCCGGGCCCCTCTCCCGAGCTCAGCCTGCACAGCCCACGCGACACCCCCGCCCAGATGTCTCCTGGGCCTCAACAAGCGTTCCTCCTGGCACCCCCTCCTTGGGGACAGGCGCCCCTTGCCGGCTGCTTAGGGCAGACGCCTGGGAGCCCTGCCCACCGCCTCCAACCATCCTGTCAAGTCCAACTTGAAACACATCCCCTGCCTTCTGGATCCGCCACCCCTAAGGTCTGGCCAGAAAGTGGCAATTCCATAGTCTCTGCCTGTGTGCAGACCCCACACTGTGCGCCGCTGCCAGAAGAGCCGTCTTGGAAAATTAGACCCTGCCCACTCCCTCTTGAGACAGCCTAAAAGGACGCACACCCTCACACATATATACCTCTGGCCATTGCTTCTGCCCCCGGCCCCCTACCCCACCCTTGGCTTCGACACTACCTTCACTGGCAGCCTGGCTAGACCATTTTCTCCACTCTGTAACATGCCCGTAGACTCCTCTCTCTGGAGAGGGGAGTGTGTAGAGCCTCGAGGTACAGGGCTGGGTCTGTAGGACCCAAGATTTGCATCTCAGGCCGTTAGCCTGGTTACAATACAGCATGTGGCCCGGAAGCCTTCTCTGCCATCACCAGGGGCTGACTTCCAGTTCCCACCTGTGGGCCAGCTGTTGGTAACAGAAACAGTAAATGGCCTGAGGCCAGACAGTGCCTGTCAATGAGGAGCAAGCTCAGCAGAGGTAGTGAACACTGTCCCTAAGGCATGTGGACGAAGACGGGACCCTCTGTCCTACAGGCCACCGAAAGCACCAATATCTGCTGCAGATAGCCAGCTCAGGAACCCTAAGGTTCTTTGTCAATGGAAGCTTCTGGCTCCTGAATTATATTTGGGAAGACCTAGCCTTAGCTCTCAGCACCGCCCCTCCCGCAGACTCAGCAGGCTGCCTTGATCCTCTCAAATAGGCGGAGCTCCTTGTTGTAAGCGGTGGGGGTGGTCGATGAAGATCCCTGTCCCGTCCACCAGGTGCAGGCCAGGGCCTCCTAGGACACTGGGGAGGCCTATGCAGGCCGTCTTCTTGACGGGTGGTACACCGAGCTCAGTGGGCTGTGAGGGTGAACAGGGTGGTGGAGAATATCTCCTAAGGAGAAGGGGCTGGGCGAAGCAGTCCTCTCACCCATGAGACCTATTCCGATCGCAGCATCCCCAGATTTCGGACAAGCAACGATGCCCTGGCCTGGAGCACGGGCTGGAGGTCCCTCTGCAGAGGAACGAACTGCAAGTGTAAATGTGCACAGCCAGGTGAGGTGGCACAGCAGGCCCAGGCCCAGGCCCAGGAGCAAGCCCGGGGGGCTTCCTGGAAGAGGTTCCCTGGTAAGGAAGGACCGGGCCAGACCAGGACCTCAGACTCCAACTCTGCCCTAGGTCTCTCCTTGGCTGCCGAGCACATTCCCCCACTCAGCCTCCTCCCCGAGCTTCCGGATCCCTGGCCGCCCCCATGGCCATCTGGCTCCCCCAATTCCCTCCCCCAGGTCCCTGAATTTTTTTCCTTTCTCCCAGCTCTTGCTCTGGTGGAGGAGGCAGACCCCTTCCGGTTCCCCTCACTACAACTCTCTCGATGTTTTCTGTCCAAGTGGTTCTTTCCCTCCTGTGTCTGAGGCCTTTTCAGCCTTCTCAGCTCAGACCTCAGAGAAACCATACATGCATCTTCTTGCCTGTGCTGTTTTAAGCACATGCACGCAAACGTGTTGTCTGTGTGGCTCCTGCTCTGCCATGTGTGTCTGCTCTGTGCTCACGTGGATTTGTGGCCACACGTATCCTCAAGGGCTGTGGGGTGGGCACGAGGCACCTAGGCATGAGGGTTGTGACCTGGGGCCCTTGCACGAGCTTGAACTCCCCTTTGGAGCTATCCCATTCCTGGTCGCTCCCAAGCAGGGGAAGCACGGTCTTTACACCTCACTCTTAGCTTCCTCTTAGGCTGGACAAAACCAGAGTAGACGTCTCCACAAAACCCAGTTTGTTCAGAACCATATACTGCTGAGTATGAAGCCAGCCCAGCTCCCACTTCTCAGAGAAGTTGGCTGAGCCCAAGGATGTCAGCTCTGGGGCAAGCTCACTGGTGCAGCTGGAGGATGGTGAGAATGTCACCTCACTCCCATATGTGAGTCCCCCACCCCCACCCCACCCCACCCCCGCTCAGCCCAAACTGCCCCACCGGTGAGGGTGGGCAGTTCTATCTCCTCTCAGGCCTTCTGTGCAGTGTCTGAAGGAGATGCTATGCTGGGACCCACCCTCGTTTCTCACCACCCACAGTGCCGCAGCCCAAGAGGCCACAGCTTAAGAAAAGAGCTCTTTATTCCACGTCATCCGATATTTTACACAAGTAAAATAAAATTCATATCTCTATATACCGCGATCCGGGTGGGAGGCGGCGTTCTGGAACAAACGCCACCCCCGCAACCCTGTAAACATGATGGGTTGGGGATGGGAGTGGGCTGGTGGGGAGGCATCTGTCAGGGAGGGCCTGGCCTGCCCCTCAGAGCCTGTCCCTGGCTCTGGATGGCGGCATGGAGGGAGACCCCATATGTACACAGCCTGGTGGCTGGTGGCTGGTCAGCAGGGCCCGAGCACGGTCCAAAGTACCAGTGCAAGGCCCAGAGGAGCAAGGCTGCAGGCCAGGGCAGGCAGGGCCCCCGAACCTTCTGCATCCCCAGTTCCACTGCTCCCACTTCCTGCCTGGCCCAGACGGCAGTGGCTACGGGTGCGGTTCTTTCTGGAACAACCTGGCCTCCTGCGGGGACCCGTGGTGGGCAGTCCCGGGGGCTCGGAACCCCCAGGCCGCAGGGCAGTCAGTGGGGGCTCTGCAGAGCCCGGCAAAGTCCCAAATGGAGAGTCATTGATGTGCCGTGGGCCTGAGCCATTGCCTGGTGGAGTGTCACCGGGAGGCACGCGTCCCTTGAGTGCATTTCCAGCAGACGCCGGCCTCCCGGGTTCCAGTACTGAGGCCTTGTCTGCAGCATCCGGCTGGCAGCACTTGGGGAGGCCCAGCAGCTCCTCATCAGTGAGCTGATTGGTCTGGAAGGGACGGAAGGGCCCCGAAGCCACAGCACAACCCTCTAAGTCACTGGCAGCCAGGCGCTTCAGATCACGGCCTGCCAGGCGTTGGGGTAGGTTGCAGGGCACCTCGGATGAGGAACCTCGGAACTTCTGCAGCCAGGCCCAGAGCGGACGTGCCCTGCAGTCACACACCCAGGGGTTGTCATTGAGTCGCAGGTACTGCAGAGACCTCAGGGGCACTAGGACCTCTGCGGGGAGCATGGAGAGGTTGTTGGCAAACAGGTAGAGGGTCATGAGTCGGCCAAGGTCCCGGAAGGCATGTGGGTGCACACGAGCCACATGGTTCTGGTGCAAGAGGAGACGGTCAAGACTGTGCAAGCCACGGAAAGCGTGCTCAGGAACACTGGGGATACGGTTGCCATGCAGAAAGAGATGCGTGAGGTTGCCCAGGTCTCGGAAGGTGTTATCAGGAAGTGCCTGCAGGTTGTTGTCTTGTAGGTAGAGGTACTGCAGAGCTGCCAGCCCACGGAATAGGCCAGGCCCCAGCTCCTGCAGGCCGCATCGGTCTAGGTGCAGCGTGTGCAGGTGGCCCAGGCCACGGAACGTGGTGGGGTCCACGACACGGAGCTGTGCATTGTCACTAAGATCTAGTTGCTCCAGGAGGGTCAGACCAGTGAAGGCCGCGGCATCAATCCCGGCCAGCGCATTTGAGTGCAGCCACAGGATGGTGAGATTCCGGCATGACTGGAAGCTGGCGGCTGGCACGTAAGAGATTCGGTTGCCGTGCAGGAAGATTCTCTGGCTGGAGGCTGGGATGCCAGTGGGTACAGCCTGCAGGCCCTGCTGGGGGCAGCTTGTTGTGACCTTGGGCTCATTGTAGCACACACAGGCACCAGGGCAGGGCGTTGCTACCCTCCAGGCCTGTAGCCATAACACCCATGCCAGCAGCCGGCTTCCTGTAGGCAGAGAAAAAGGTGATCAGACAGGAGCCCTGAGAGGTGGAAGTTGATGCTGGAACCAATTCTCCTTGAGTGGGGTCTCTGGGGGACTGGGCAGACCAAAGGCTGCCAGCCCTGGGAACGGGGATGGAGGACCTCTACTGGGTTGTAAGTTGTCTTTGGAGACACTTCTATACGGGTGATCATGTCTGAACCTCCCCCTCCCCCTGCAGCATACCACACTATCTTATACCTGCTGACATGACTATGGCTTTACCCCTTGGTGATAGCCCAGTTGGTCACCAAAACCACACATTTTCTGGGGTAGCATAAATACTAGCTCAGGACTCCAACACACGGAAGAATCCCGGGACCTGTTGGTTATTTGCCTCTGCTGGCCTTAACTTCATGCTCGGTCCTATTAGGCTACAGGTTAAGATGAAGAGGGGCAGTCTAGCTCTTGGGGAAACACTGTGGGAGCTGCCTGAGGTGCACCCCTAGACCTGTCATGTTCCTTGGCCCAGCCTGTGTGTGTGTGTGTGTGTGTGTGTGTGTGTGTGTGTGTTGGCGGGGTGTCTGAGGCTCACAGTCTATGCCCAGCCCATTCCCCTATAGCTCTCAATGACCTCTGACAACAGGGATTCTAGGAGACCCCCTCGTGCTAAAATGGGAGACATGCTTGAATGGGGAATCTGCAGCCCCCGGAGGGCTGCCTTTTCCTGTGGAGGTCTCCTGAGGTCTGGAGTAGGTCTTCTCACTAGCATCTCAGCTAACCAAGGAAGAGGAGTCTTAGGAAGGCTGGGAGGGAGGGAGGGCACAGGATCCTACCCCAGGAGCCTCTCTCAGGCCCCCAGGGCAGGCTGCTCCTCCTCCACACAGCCTCCCTTTTAAGCACTTCCTGACTTGGCTGTGAACACTTTCTGCAGCCTCCTCTCCTGGCCTCATTCTCAGCTCCATCCCTTTCCAGCCTTCCTGCCCATCCCTGTTGCCACCCCACTTCTCTCAGTGGCCCCAAGGCACCGTGCCCCATCCTAGTCTCTGGGCCAGATATACCTGGGTGTGGCCAAGGACTGCAGCTAGGGATGGGGTGCCACATCCCTAGGAAACAGCTTCTTGGCCTGTCACTAGAGCCCCATCCTTTCGAATGCCTGCCGAAGGCTCTTTCAGGAGTGAGTCTATTAAAATGTGAATCCCCCTGGGAGGGTTATGGCTTATCAGCTAACACCTCCATTGACAGCTAACACCTGTGCTGGCAGCTAGCTAAGCGCAGGATTCTGCAGACAGGAGGCCGAGGCTGGCTAGGCTTGGAGTCGAAGCTTGAAGTCGGAGGGAGGAGGGGCAGTTCAGAAGCTAGCTTTCCTCACCAAGCCTTGGCCTCTGGGGACTTCTCACTGGACCCCTTACCACAAAGGGTCCTCTTCTAAGTGCGCCAACTACTGCTCTAAATCCTGAGCCCCACAGGCCAGCCAAGCTTAACAGCTGAGCAAGATGGGAGCCTCACTTCTTTTTTTTTTTTTTTCTTTTTTTCGGAGCTGGGGACCGAACCCAGGGCCTTGCGCTTCCTAGGAAAGCGCTCTACCACTGAGCTAAATCCTCAACCCCGGGAGCCTCACTTCTAATACTCAGTAGCCCTCTTCGAAGAGCTTGGGTTTGCTGGGCCTCTGGTCATTTGCGGGCAACCAAGGTGGCAAGCTAGGCCCAGAAGCCCCCAATCCACAGATGCCCCTCCCTGGGCTAGCCATGTGTGGGATGCAGATGAGCCTGAGGCTGTCTAGGCAGCTAGCTCCCTCTCACATTCTCCTCTTACACATCCTTCCTGGGACAGTGGGGCTTGGCCTTGTCAGCACCCCACGATGCCCTATCTGCTGTCACAAGAGGACACTCTACCATGTGTACAGTGCTTCCTGGTCTTGAACTCAGGCTGGGAAAGTGGGGAGCTTTCATGCCCCTATGGCCAGCCTTGAGATTTTACTGCCATGGGTGACAGCTAGGTCACATTATAGCCCAGTTGTGCTAAAGACTGCCTGTCACCTACAAAGCCATGCTACTGACTAGACCTCTCCTACACCCAAGGCACCACCGATCTCTTCGTGCCAACCACCACATCAGTGGTGGGCTGAGACAGGCTGTAGCCCCAAGGCCTGAGGCTGCCCAGTGCTAACTCAGCTGGGCTCAGGGTTCCCCGGGGCTGAGCCACTGTAGGGGGTGGGCAACCAGAGGCCTGGCTATGCTCAGCTTCACCAGGCATAGGAAGGTAAGAGACACAGCTGTGTTTCTGTTGGAAATCAACTTCTGAGAGGCGGCCCTTCTCACCTACCCTGTCAGCACAGGGGCTGGGGTAGGCTCTTCTGCCGTAGCCACAGTAATTGGCTCCAGCCTGGCCACCCTTGGGGCCTGCCCACTGGTCTCCATGGCAACTCCTGCGCTGAGCAAGCATGAGGGGGCATCTTTTTATGAGCTAATCAAACCCAACTTTGCGGCATTGCGTGTGTTCACAGCAGGGCTTTGGGGAAATACCCCAGACACCTGAGCAGGTGTTGTGAGGGTGTTCCTGACCCCAGCCCTGGGCTGCCCTATTCAGTCTCTCTCTGCCACCTTGCAGGCCTTCCTGGCTCATTCTGTGGTTTCTGCAGTGCCCCGAGCTACAAGGCTTCTGCACTTCTGGACCCCTGTATTCCCCGTTTCTTTTTCATTCCCAAGCCTGCCCACTGATTCTCATGGGAGAGGGCCTTTCTTCTGAGGAGCAGCCTAGCCCTCTGGCCTCCCTGTGGCCTCCACCTGACATTCCTAGCCAGTCTTGTTCATGGCACCATTCTCAGAAAGCCCCTGGCATGCACGCGTGGGCAGAAAGTGGTCTTGGGAGGTCCATCTCTTCTCACATGGCATCCACGCAGAGACTCCTTCAGAACCCTATGTCCGCTTGAGCCACCCTTGTGAGCTGTGCATATAGCTTTTCACATCTCTCTGTCTACGCTTAAGTCAGTTTTCATCAGACCTGTGTGTGGGTCTCCTCCAGGGCTTTCCATGGGGAACTCACTGGCTGTTGAACTAGGTCATGGTCAGTGGCTTCTGGCTCAGCTCAGGTCACCTAGGGAGTCACAGGAACATGCAGGTGACAGTGCAAAAGGACTGGCTTCCTAGTACACATGGCTCTGAGGTTCCCCAGACCCTGGGTTCCTTCTCCACCTGGGGCAGCCAGATCAGGCAGGATACAGCCACCGGGCTACTCATCTGGTACCCGCAGCTCTTTTGAGTCAGGATCCCATATTCACATTCATGGATGAGGGAACAGGGAGGGGGAAGAAGAGAGAGATGGGGAGATAGGAGAGTAGGAAAGGAAGATGGAGGAAGAGGAAAGAGGAGGGGGGAGGAAAAAGGCAAGAAGAGGGCAGAGGCAAAGGGAAGGAAACCAGGGAAGAGCCGGTGTGAACAGGGAGAAAGGGAGGGGAGGGGCCAGGTAGGGTGAGAGGCTTCTGGGGCCTTGCCCAGCAGCCACTCGAGCCAGCAGGCAGGCACTGCTGAGGTCAGCAGCTCACCTCAGCAGTGAACGGCCAAGCTGAGACTGCCTTCTTTAGCATCTTCCCATCCCACTGCAGTCTTGCGTACACTCTGCCTGCCACCCTAGCCTAGCCTGACATCCCATGGGGATGCTCTCTTGGCCTCACCTGATGAGGCCAAGAAACGGTGCAGGCACACAGACTCCAGACGCTGGCTTTCATCCTTCTACCAGCTGGGTGCCCTCGGGGCCCACGGGTCTCTCAAAGTACAAATATCTACACCATGGGCTTTGGAGGAGCCTGCCGGATATACCACTTGAGGTAGGAAAGCCTCAGTGCCACCAAGGAATCCACTCCTTACCATCAGCAGCAGTCCGTTTCACAGACCAGGACACCAAGGAAGTGGGTAGCGAAGCCCTGCTCACATATGGTTTAAAAGGAAGGGAGTGGGAGACAGAACTACCCGAAGGGCTGTCAAGGAGAGTCTAGCCAGTTCATAAAGGACAACTGCTACGTGAACAGGGCAGCCGATGGGTGCTGCTGACTGTTGATAGGCACTGGGACGTGGCTCCCGTGCTGTCTAGGGCTGGGAGGCTTTCTCCATGGATATACAGAACTGGGGTTGGAAGGACGTAGAAGGGGCTGAAGCAGTCCAGAGGAGACCACAGTATAAGGCAGAACAGCTCAGCATGCAAGACCAGAAATAGCTCCGGGAGAGGTTGGATGGACCGAGGTCATCCCCACACTGCAGAGTCACTCTGCCATCATATCTTCACTGACCCCACCCCCTCTGTACCCCACACATCCACTCACTTCTCACACACACGCCCTCCTTCCATCCCTCATCGGCCACAGACACCCACGGTGACAGCTTGTATCCACGCTGTGCTTCCTGGGCCCTCCCCAGAGCACAGTAAGTGGGGGGAGCAGGAAGGTGGTCGAAGCTTCCAGAGGACAGCCCACCCTGTGTCTCCTGAGGGTGTGGTCACCAGCCTCTGCTGCCCTGTCCGGATCCCTTGAGACCTTGTTCCTTATTGATCCTGACTATAGGGCAGAACAAGGCCAGGTCGATAACGGGCAAGGTCACTTGCCATGGTTGGCAGCTATAAGACCCACGCCGATGCACCTCAGGCCGGGACACAGCAGTGGGGAAACTGAGGCCTGGTATGTGTTCTGGCTGCTTGACATATTGCAACCGGAGCAGAGCTGTTGGAAGTGGCTTTGACTATGTCAGGTCATCCTCCTGTCCTCAGAGGACCCACAGGAAACCCCCTGCCTCTGCCTCTCCAGTGTTGCATTAAAGGCATGCACCACCATGCCCAGCTTTTTCATCTTCATTTCTGGGACAGAGGGGCATGAAGCTGCCCAGCTTGGTCTTTAACTTGCGGTGCTCCTCTCTCAGCCTCCCCTGTAGCTGGGATTACAAGTCTGTGCTACCAGACTCTCCTAGGAGTCCATTTCTTGTCCCTGTTCATTCTTACTTAAGGGGCTCCTGAGCCTCACAGGATACTCACCTCCTCGACCCCGCCCTGTGAGCTCTTCTCTGCAGGCCTATGGCATCAAGGTTCTGTCTGTCTGAAGCCCATCCAACTCAGTGTCCCTCTCCCTGACAGACACCTGCCGCCTAATTACCTGCCTCTCACCCCCAGGCCTCCTCTGTGGTCCTGCTGCTAATTCAATCCATCTTCCAGGCTCCGCTCCAGTCCCCAGGGACACTAATGTGGAACTAAGCAATGGCTGGCATATCCCCACCATAGACATGCTATGAACCTAAGCCCCTGCACTGCCACACAAATGCCCCCCACTCCTGCAGTCCTGACGCTGTCCAGGATGGAGTGCTCTGCCCGGCAGGGTCTTTAGTACTGGATTCTGCCTTCTGTGCCTCAAATCTACTTTCGTGACAAGTATCCTAGACAGAGCCCCAGATCACCCCATCCTATCCCTGAATCTGCTATTGATCTGTGAGGCCCTGAGTGTTAACGCACAGAGTAAGTGCAGGTCTCGGGGTGCGTGCAATACTTGTATATACTAGGCCTCGACTGGGAGATAAGAACATATACTAGGGGACAAGCAATTGGGGTGGGGAAGGGCAGGCTCGGGACTGTGTTGTCGATATGTCATTTGCAGTATGCAAAACAGGGTGACTATCTTATAGAAGCCAGTAACCCTTGGGCACAAGGGCAGAAATGGGTTTTTACAGGGGGCTGTGCAGATGTCAGGACCTAGAGGAGGCTCTGCTACCCTGTGGTGGGAGGAGGTAGGTGACACCTCTCTGTGGTTCCTGTGTTTGTAGAACATGATCAACCAAACAGGCAGGTGGCCTCTGCTGCAGCTAAACTCATTCTTCTATAAAAACACAATGCAGGCCTAGAGGCTGTCATCAGCTCACGCCCTCTGGTTCCCACCCTCTGGGACCCACTGACTGTGCCTCTTGGCCACTCAGAACAATACAAGGTAGACAGGATTCTACTAGAGACGGCCAGTTGACGGCCAGTTAATGAAGCCTCAGCATGCCCTCCTAAGCTGGGCCTCCCCAACCTCTAGAGACTTCTGTCACAGAGCCAGTGGTGGCAGCAGGACAGGCAGGGAGTCCCAGTGGGGACAAGGGATGTGAGAGGGAGTATACAATCCTCTTCAGCTAGATGTGCCCACTGGAATCACCCTCCAAGGTCAAAGCACTGAGTCCATGGAGCTAGAGGAAAGGCTGAGGGGGCCCAGGTACTCAAGAGCCTAAGAGTGGGCTGTTACATTAGCAATAAGCTGTCTCCTTGGCATGCAGCCACATCTATGTGCTTGCCCATGACCCAGGGCTGCTTTCGGCACAGTGACACTGGCACCACACATGGTGTGGCCCACAGTGCTGGGCCCTCTTACAGGAAGTTTGCCGACCTGCTTTGTGACTGATCACCTGCTGTGTGCAGTGTGTCTGTCTTAACACTCACAAGGGCTCAGCCAAGGGCACTCAACCTCCTGTCCAAGGCGAAGGAACCCTGCAGTCAGAGAAGACTATTCACTGCTCTGCCGAGCCCACACGGCTGGGTGGGCTGAGCACAGTGGTCTCTCCTTGGTGCAGGGTTAGCAGAGGGGAACACTGGGCAAGACCAGCACTTGGGGGATTGGAGGTAGCATGTGGAAGAGGAGTAGTGAAATCCTGTTCGGGTTATGGAAAATCAGGTATCTTGCTAAGGACACTGTCAGGAGGCATATAACTAAGCATGCACAATAGAATACGACGCGGAAATCAAAGTGGGAAGCTGAGGCAGGAGAGAGGATCAGGAGCTGAAGGTCAATCATAGCAAGACCTTGTCTCAAAAACCCCAACCAAGGGGCTGGGGATTTAGCTCACTGGTAGAGCGCTTACCTAGGAAGCGCAAGGCCCTGGGTTCAGTCCCCAGCTCCGGAAAAAAAAAAGAACCAAAAAAAAAAAAAAAAAAAAAAAAAAAAACCCAACCAAGCTGAGGGTAGTAGGGAACACTTTGCTCTTGCAATTGGGAGGTGGAGGCAGGAAGATCAGGAGTTCGAGACCATCCTGTCAAGAACAATCAGGCTCAGAAGAGGCAGCTCAGAAGTTCGGGGCCCTTGTTGACCTCCCAGAGGGGCCACGTTGGTCCTCATCACTCACTTAGCAGCTCGCAATGATTTTAAATGTCATTCCTGGGGAGTTCATGTCCCCTTCTGAGCTCTGAGGGCACAAGGCATGCTTATGGGTCACACAATATGCATGTAGGCTTAAAGTTTTTAATCTACCAAAAAAAAAAAAAAACAAGCCAAAAGATCAAAACTGTTTTTAAGAAAGATGAACAGCTGTCCCAGGTATCAGGAGGAAGTAGTGAGGGTCACTCCTCTTCTGGAAGGGAAGGAAAAGGCCCTAACAGGGACACTAACCTGGGGGAGGTGGGTTTGGGGTTGGTAGTGACTTGGCTCAGGAGGGGTCTGCTGGTATGTCTGTCCTGTGTAATCACCTGCAGGATTCTGCAGGGCTCTGATGACCCTTCGCTGCAAATGGCTTCAGAAGCTCTGGCCAGGCTCCATGGAGCTGACTCGAGACATTGGAGCAAGCCAGCACTGACAAACTTCCCAAGACATCAAGGGTCTAGCCTTGGCTAACAGACATTCACAGTTAAGAAAGCAGGATGTATTACGGGCGAGACGACTTAGCCCAGGGAAGGTGGAGGAAGTAACTTTTTGATAAACAGGAAGGTCTGGACCACTTCTGATGACCTCAGAGCCAGCTAATTACGCAGACCCACGGCCAGGATCACAAACCGAAAGTGGGCATCAGGTGTCTTCTGCTGTCATTATCAGGTCGGCATCTCCATCGTCATCACCGTCAACATTGCCGTCACCAGGGATGTCACCATCACCACTGTCACTGTCATTAGCATCAACACTCTCGTAATCACCATCGTTACTGGGCCTCGACCATCACTTAACAGTCACGGTCATGTGTTAGTCAGCTTTCTGTCACTGTGACAAAATCTGAGTCAGTTTTCGGAGAGGAAAGGTTCCTTTCTGATCACAGTTGGAGGTTCGGGCCCATAGCGTGGCCATGTTGGAGGAAGTGTGTCCCCTGGGGTGAGCTTTGAGGTAAGCCCATGCCAGGCCTAGTCACCCACTCTGCTTGGGGATCAGGATGTAGCTCTCAGCTACTCTCCAGTGCCGTGCCTGCCTGCCACCATGCTCCATGCCATGAGGAAATGGACTAAGTCCAAACTGAAAGCAAGGCCCCATTAAATGCTTTCTTTACAAAAGTTGCCTTGGTCATGCGTCTCTTCACAGCAATAGAACAGTGACTGAGAAGCCCTATCACACAGGGAGTAAGTGACCATTATTTCTAGTCCAAACAAGGCCCTGAGGCAAATCCCAATAGGATACCCGGTGAGACCAAGGCACACCCCGTGGCCCCCAGGATCCCTGCAAACTTACCCAAGCCCCCAAGGACCACAGGGCAGAAAGATACAGCTATTCTGGTCTCCTTGATTCCCCACAGCACCTCACTCTTTGTCCAAGCCTTCTTCCTTGGGCTGGCTGAGGATTGAGGCTCAAATGTAGGTTCCACCCACTTTTAGAGTAGTTAGAGAAGAGACCCGGTCCCCTGAGCCTGTCACCAACACCAGCAATGTGAGGATCACGCTGGCCTGGCACCACCTCTCCAGGACCCTATAAATTGCCTATAGCCTTGAATTCACACTGAAGTGTCCCTAGCCAGGTCTGGGCTGGAGTTTAGTGTCCTGCCTTCCCAGATGTTAACCTATGGCTTGACACCCAGGACCGGTACCCAGCCTTTATGCCTGACTGTGGTCACTACGATTCAGATGTGGAGTTGGAGAAGATGAGGCACAGAACAGCACAGAGGAGCCATGAGAACCCTTTGATGGAGCAGCCACAAAGCCACTCTGGCATGGCCCCTGCTGTGTGCAGAGAACGCTGTGCCTGTACTGAAGGACAGAGGCAGTCAGGCTGTGCCTTCAGCATATTTGGAGCTGTGTGCTGCCTTCCCAAAAATGGTCTTAGCAGGCTCGCTGGCCTGTGTGTGTGTGCTGGGGGCGGGGTGAGCTGCACAGCACAGCCTGCCACACACTGCAAGAGTGCCGAACTCAGGCAGCATCGGCCGCAGCAGCTTAGTAACCAGGTATAACTGTTCTTCCTACCCAGCCCACCACCATCACACTCTGTGAGCTACATACAGACCCCTGCTCACTCTCCTTTGGAATGATGGTGACCGAGGTGCATGCTCTGTGGAGAGTTGGGGACAGAGAGACATGCAGAGAAAGGGTCTCTGCTCTTGGCATACAGGGAAGCCCAGGGCAGCCCCTACTTGATGGCTCGGAACCTGCCAGTTCACATGTCCCATCTCAGCAGAACCCTGAACATGCTTCCCCTAAAAAGGTAACCAACAACTCTCAACGCTGTGGAAAGGCACCGAGGCAGACAACGAGGAATTCAAGAGGTGGCAGGTGGAGGGCCAGAAACTAGGGGGAAATTCTAATTGGTCCACCCAGGGACAGAAGTGGATTTAAAACAAGAACAGGGTGCTATGTCCAAGGAGTCACCAGAGAACAAGAAAGAGTGTCTAGAAATTAAAAATAGAATCGCTAAAATTAAAAGAATCAATAGAAGGGTTGGAAAACAAGGTCAAGGAAATCTTCCAGAAAGAAAAACAAAAAGAAAAACTGAATGAGATTCAATGGGCAAATGTAGGTCAACTGTGTTTTAGAGCATCTGTATAAAGGGAGAACAGAAAATGGAGGGTAAAAAAAAAATTATCCAAGAAATAATACCATTCCTAGAGCCAAGGACCTGGACCGGCACTGGGCATTCACAGCGAACTTGAAGTTCCTGGGCACTGAAAGATTCCAGGAGGAAAAGCTGGGCATGAGCAATGCAAGGTAGTACTGAAGCTCCCCAAAGCAGCCTACATGTCAGTCAGGAAACTGCAGTGTCGCAAGGCTCAGAAAGGCTTTTAAAATATGGGATTCTGGTCTCAGCCAGCCCAGCTTGAACACATTTGCAAACATGGGAGGGCTCCACGGCCCTTCGCTGTCCCTTCCTGACAGGTGCTTCAACCGAAGCAAAAACAGTCACAGAAGTCAGTGTGCATCCCACGAAAGGAGAAAGCCTCAGGGTAGCAGGACAAGGTCCTAAATGGGACCCAGGGGACAATGGAACACACAGTGAAGAGCTTGCTCTCCCATGAGGTGGGACAAGAGGAGAAACAAATACTCTACCGTCGGCCGTAAGCCGAGGAGAGATGAAGGACGGTGAAAGAGAAGAGAGTGAGTCCTCCTGAGTGGCCAAGTGCAGGTTAGGGAGCAGAGCTGCAAAGCTGGCATCTGAGCAGGGATGTGCTGGTCTCTGGGGCGGCCCTAGATCAGCCAAGGGTGGCCGAGGGTGGACCTGGGTCTCTGACCCACTCTACGTTCTTGACTGTGGGGCTTCTGCAATGCAGAAGTGTCTCTTGAAGGGATACCCAGAGGTCCAGCTCTGTAGTCACTGTCCCTCAGCCAACCCTGATGCCCCCCCACACCCTCTTTACTGTGGGCCTATGACCCTGATGCTTCCCAGCCACCACTCTCTTCTCACTGGTGCTGCCACTGTACCACCCCGTTAGGTTTCAGCCTCCGTCTCAGGTTGTCTTGGGGTCGGGGAGGCAGTTGAAAGTCAGTAAGGGCCACCTTGCACTGGAGGTGGGACTCAACCCCTGGGCGTCAGCTTCTCTATTTCTCAGAGCCCCAACCTGCGACAAACCCCACAGCACACGGGCAGGGGCAATGAGAATAAGTAATTGCTCTTTTATTAACGAGTGATAAATTATTCCTATATGATTGTGTGTGATAACGCTTGCTTATTCGAAATCAATTTGGAATGGAAATTGCTGGCGGCTTCTCACCTGCGCGGGTGGAAGCCAGGCACTACTGCCTCATACAGAAAAGGAGGTCACTGGATTCTGGCTACATCCTGATGCCGCTGCATTTAGGATGCTCTGGCAGACACGGGGCGGGGGAGCCATGGGGCTGTGAAGCTAGGGAGACCAGGTACCTCTAACCTCACTTCTGGGCAGCACCTCAGCCTCTCGGTGGCCTTCCTCCTGTCCCTACCTGCAGCTCTAAAAACTGCAAATCTCCCTTGATAAAGTGCTTGCCCTGCAAATCTGAGGGCCTGAGTTAGGACCCACAGCACCCTCAGAATAGCCAGATGCTACCGGTAGTATGAGCCTCTAAATTCAGAACTGGGAAGACAGGAAAGACAAGGCCAGGAAGACTGGTGCTCACTGGTCAACCAGGCTAGACAAATTAGCAGGCTCCAGGTTTGGTGAGAGACCCTGTCTCAAAAGGAAGGTGGAAAGCTCCCACTACCAGTCAAGGACCCAGGTTCCTTTTGAGCTGAGGAAGGACCAGACTGGGGGAACCGTGACACAGAACCATGCCTCGTGACAAGCATCCAGTAGCAGTTCCATGTCTGTCTGTCACAGGCAACCACATGCCCACTATAGGCAAATGGCAGACTTCCTGAGGATGCCCAGGGCTGGAGGGACACTGATCCTCTCCTGCTAGGGGGAGGCTCCTGCACCCAAGTTCTGAGTTTCTGTGAGTGCCCCTCAAGAGTGACTTCACTTCTGTTATGGATGGGTGTTTGTATTGTCCCCAACACCACCACCTTTTTTAAAAAAAATTTGAGACAGTGTCTTATACTGTAGGACACCCCAGGCTAGAATTTACTATGTAATCTAGGCTGGCCTCAAACTCTAGAGGATGCCCTGCTTCAGTTTCCCAAGTAGTGGGCATATGCCCAAAGCCCCAGTCCCCAGTGTGATTTTATCATTCATTCATCTCCTCATACATTCATCTCCTCACTCACTCACTCACTCACTCACTCATTCATTCATTCATTCACTCATTCATTCATTAATTCACTCACTCATTCATTCATTAATTCACTCACTCATTCATTCATTAATTCACTCATTCATTCATTCATTCATTTTGAGAGCACCAGAGAATCAGGTTCACTAATACTCTCTTGTATTGGGTTCCAGGGAGGAAAGAGAAGGGGGCCCAGTTTTGCAGAGTCATTAAGACTATGACTGGGAAAAAGGTAAACGCTTTTTGAAGCTTGACAGTGAGAGCCAGGTGTACGACCTGGGCCCTGGGTGTGACCTCTGTGAGGTGAGAGTCTAGAAATAGCCCAGGGCTCTTCGTTTTATCTTCCAGTTTATGTGTATGGGTACCCTGTCGACCACATGGGTATCATGTGGGTTCTGGGTACTGGGAACCACACATGGGCCCTCTGGGAAGGGCATTCTGTGCCCTTACCTGCGGAGCCAGGCCTGGAACTGTTGATCTTTCTGCCTTGCCCCCAAATGTCGGGGCTTTATTTATTTTTTTTTTTAGATTTATTTATTTATTATATATAAGTACACTGTGACTGTCTTCAGACACACCAGAAGAGGGCATCAGATCTCTTTACAGATGGTTGTGAGCCACCATGTGGTTGCTGGGAATTGAACTCAGCACCTCTGGAAGAGCAGTCGGGTGCTCTTAACCACTGAGCCATCTCTCCAGCCCTTGTCGGGGCTTTATGTGTGTAACCTGTACACCCTACCCCTCATATGAAGGCATTTGAAGGGAGTTAGTGGGAGGTGGTTAGGGTTGGATGAGGTCTTAAGGGTGAGGCTTTGAGATGGATCAGTGGCCTAGAAGAAACCCCAGAGAGGACATTTCCCACAGCACGAAAACCATCTGCCAGGCAGGAACAAGTGGCTCACTAGAATCCGACTGAAATGCTGACGCTCTGATCTTGGAGTTCTAGCCTCTAGAACCAAGAGAAAATTAATTTCTGCTATTTGTGACGCCCAGTTCATGGTATTCCGTTACGGCGGGGTGAGCTACAACCTCCTCCTCAAAACTTTGGAGTATTCTCTTCAGGTTTTCAGAAATGAGCATGATTTGGTAAAATCCAAAAAAAAATCTTTCCTGCTTGTTCTGTTTGGTGTCACGTTGATGCCATAATAAACAGAAAGAAATACATCAACAGCCCTGTTCCCTGAGGTCCCTGCACACCACAGTCTATCTTGTAGGGCAGCCCTGAGTCTATCAGGGGTTGGGAGCCCTGGACCCACTTGTATTGGAGGGGTGCCAGGGGCCCCCAATCTCTGAGTTTATTCCTTCATCTGGAAAAAGATCAAGAACCATGATGGGGTTCACACCTGGTTTGTGAGGGGCGGCTGTAGTGATACTGCACAAGAAATGTCCAGCCTGCCAGCTCAGAACTGCCAGTGGCACTCCCTGAGGAAATGTCCCCACCCTGTGGAGGAGAAAGCCCAGCACTGCCCTGCCCAGCCCTCCCGCAAGGCTTTGTTCAAGCAACTCCCCTTTGGGCAAAACTACATTGTTTCCAGGCCCATGGCCTTGAGGCCCCTCTCTGAGTACCCAGTCCTTTACAGCCTGGCCTTCGCTCCTGCCCACCTTCAGACATACAGGGGACTCTGTGCAGTCCTCCCGGGGTCAATGCCTACAAGCTCTGTCTATGGGCTATAGGGTCCAGGTATCAGCAGGGCAAAGCAGGTCCTTACCATAGATGTTTCCAGGGGAAGCAAGGACAATGGGTGTCCACACACAGCCTGGTCTTAAGCAAGATATGGACTGGGAGCCTTCTCTCCCTGACTATCTGCCACCACAGAATCACATTAGCAAACCCTGCCTCCCTAGGACTGTGGTCACAGCTGATAAAGGTGGTCATAGGACGTGAGGACCTGGGGATCCCTGGGAGTTCATCCCCTGAGGCTTTGGATCTGGGGAGCTGTTTTGGGAGGGGGGAGTGTGGTGGAGATGCTGGGGCCACCAGAGACTTAGGAGTATATGCCACTGCTCCTTGAGCTGCTGGCTGTCACTGAGGCCCTAGGGAAGAGCTGGGAATGAAGCAGCCTTCGGTGGAAGGGAGGGCTCTGAAGAGGTCTGATACCCACCCCCCACCTTGAGGACACCTTGAGCCACCATGTAGCCAGGCTGTGGCTCCAGCAGCAGGTGAAGGATGAAGTACGTTAGGGCCACCATCTGTCTCGGCTGTGACGGGCTCTCTACTGACATCCAGGAGGGATGTAGATGGAATATCTTTATGGGAAGAGTTTTTCTTTTGCCAATTTTCGAACAGGAAGCCAGACACTTGTCACACCTGTCCTCGTGTCAGCCTTGCCTGACATAAATTGGGGCCGAGGCAGGGAGATGAAAGACAGCCCGGACACGGCCCAGTGTGCAGAGACCACGTGTCAAGCCTCGGAACACACAGAGCCACGAGGACATCCTGCTGGGGCCATGCACAGTGAGCTCCTCCCCTGACCCCTTTCTCCCCCCCCCCCCGGCCCAAAGGCCAGCCTACCCTGTTACCCCTGCCTCCTCTGGAGCAGAAGGACACCTGCTCTGACATCATAGCAGCCAGGGCCCCCTGCCCTTGGCCAGCTTGGCTAGGAAGGGAGAAACACTACAGAGAAGGTGGGCCTCGAGGGGGCGGGCCTCAAAAGGACTGGCCTCAGGGTCCTCTTGCCCCTCTGTTGATGCCCACACTGGACCCTTCCGTCTTGAGATTTGAGGACATCTCCTTGGAGCCCAGAACGGCTTAGGGAGAAAAAATGTTACAAAGATCTCAAGATCGCCACTGCCCAGGGCTAGCCGGTAACTGGTGGTACCAGGAAGACTGCTGAAGGAGGAGGGAGAGGCCAATGCCAGGAGAGGCATTCCTGCAATGGGAACCCACCCAAAGCCCAACCTCCTCACAGTGGGGGCCTGTTCAGTGCCCATCAGCCTTACCAAGGGTCCCAGAGGACCAGACACACCTAAGGCCATGCAGGTAGGCCAGGGATACTCGGTGGAGAACACCAACAGTCCTCAGACAGCGCTGATAGTGTCTATAGCTCTCAAGGAGACCTAAAAGGTCAGCCCTACCAGGCTCCCATGCCACCGTCATGCCCACTCCATACAGGCTGAGGATGGGGGCACTGGACACATGTCAACTAGGGCAGATGAAGACTGAGAGCCCATCAGGGGGACGGGGCAGAAGCAGCCATAGTCACGGCAAACGGCACATTCTGGGCTACCTGGGGTTGGCCCACAGCCCTCTCTGGACTGCTCTTCTAGAGGCTGGCCAGGCTCGGGACAACAGCTACCCTGTCTCTCTATGGAATTCTGTTTCCATCTATGCCTTTAGAGTCCACTGCCTGAACTGCTTCCAAGGACCAGGTATGAATACAAGCAGCCCCTCTCGTGGCCCTGAAAGCTGGAAGGACAAAGGCCTCCAAGCTCCTGGATCAGCCAAGTTCAGGAAGTCAGGCCCCTTCCCAGGGGTCACACTGCACCTCCTATTTCTCAAAGGTATGGAGACCCTACTTCCCAGCTGCATTTCCCAGCTGCTGGGCCTGCCTGGAGCCAGTGTACCCTCCCTCACCCTCCATGCCCTCTCAGTCCAGTGACCATGAGCTAGAACATCACTCCATTCAAGACAGCTGCCAAGGGCTCTCTCAGCAGAAAGGCTGCTTGGGAAGCAGGACAGCTCCAGCACGGGCTCTTCCTGTACCCTCAGTGCTTCCCAGGGGATTGTGATCAGGAAGCTCATGGGGCCCCCACACCTACACCCATTTTCTATACAAAGGTGGGGCAAGGGTAGTGGGACTGACCAAGAGTTAGAGGAACTGCAGGAATTGGGGGCTTTGTCTCCCACAAGGGCTCCAAAGCCATCCCAACCTCAGTTTTCAAGGCCGGTTCCCTCGGTCTATGCTGGAGGAGTCCCATCATTCGGATGACCAGGAACTGGCCAGCATAGCCAAATCAAGCTCCCTGTGGCCAGCTGGCTCTCACCAGCACTTCCACCTTCCCACTATCCACGCCAACAGGGAAGTCAGGAGCCAGTATCCGCCTTTGGGCTCCGAAGCTCTCACCTGCCCCATCTTGGCCAACCAGGCTTCCTAGTGCCATGAGCTTGGGTACTTCCCAACAGATACAGGGGCAAGCAGGTGTCCGGGGAAAGTGTTTCAGCTTTCTGGACCTCCCTCTGCAGAGGAATGCAGAGATGGGGTGACTCTGGAAGCCAGGTGGCAAGAGGTTCCCCATCAAGGGTGGAAGGGGCAGTTCCTACACAGGGGCTTCTAGCCCGATCTGAGAAAAAGTGAGCCAGGCTTTACTCCTTGCAGGGGCAGCCAGGGTGGACTTCAGGCAGGCTCAGAGGCTGACAGGGAAGATGATAGAGCAGGCACAGAGCCTGCTGTGGAATGGAGGACATCTATGCCTATGGACCAGGGATGGGTGACTCTGGTAGGTGTGCAGTGAGGGCTAGAGGGTATAGCCAGGAGGTCAGAATGGACACTGGACTTTCTTCAGGGGGACAGGAGGAGGCACAGATGCCAGCCTTGGAAGATGGATGCAGAGGATATGCCACCATCTGGCTGAATCTGGGGAACCCAGGATGCTCAGTGGCATACAGCTGGGGAAATGGCTGGGTGTCAGCGAAGACAAGAGACCTCGCTGGTGTGAGCAGCACCCAGATGCATATCACTGGTGTGAGCAGCACCCAGATGCATGTCACTGGTGTGAGCAGCACCCAGATGCATGCCACCGGTGTGAGCAGCACCCAGATGCACGCCACCGGTGTGAGCAGTACCCAGATGCATGCCTCTGGTGTGAGCAGTACCCAGATGCATGCCACCGGTGTGAGCAGCACCCAGATGCATGTCACTGGTGTGAGCAGCACCCAGATGCACATCACTGGTGTGAGCAGTACCCAGATGCATGCCACCGGTGTGAGCAGTACCCAGATGCACATCACTGGTGTGAGCAGTACCCAGATGCACATCACTGGTGTGAGCAGCACCCAGTTGCACATCACTGGTGTGAGCAGCACCCAGATGCACATCACTGGTGTGAGCAGCACCCAGATGCATGCCACTGGTGTGAGCAGTACCCAGACGCATGCCACTGGTGTGAGCAGTACCCAGACGCAGGTCTACCCCTGCATCACCTGGGTGATGCTCAAGCTGGTAATCCTAAGGGGCAGCCTAGCGCTAAGGTGGCTGCAGGTTGAGTGGTTGGGTGAACTAAAGGCCTCTAATTGGCCATGCTGGCCTGGCACACTAGCCTGGCACTTGGCAGGGAGGCAGTTATTACTCATTAACCACTGCCAGGCCAGGCGGAGCTGGACATGGCAAAGGGACATACAGGTAGGGGTTGTGGATTCTTAGAAGGATGAAACCTCTTCTTCTCCACTCTCTGTCTATGTTTACTGTGTACCTACAGCATGCAAAGCCTGCTCCTGGCTCATGTGCCAAAAGGCACCCCCACCATTGCCGTGCATAGCTTCCATAATCTCTTCCAGAGAACCCTGCTTTTCTGGTTCTCAGGGCACTAATCTGGAAGCACAAGGATTACAGGTGACACCTTCAGTGACCAGCAAAGGCTGGTGAGAGCCAAGGTCACACAGCAAGTCAGTACTGCATGAGCTGATCCTATGGCCGGCTGGACTCGGGGGAAGGGGAACTTCTGGAAGGTTCCCAAGCTGGCCCCATCTGGGCCCTGGCAGGAGGGTGAAGAAAGCCAACATCTTAACAAGGTCATAATAGCTGGGACAAGTTGAGGACACTGTGTAGGGGACTGCAGACTGGACAGAGACAATCTGAGAGGGCTCCCAGGAGGCAGTGAGCACCCTGGAGCCTCACTCTGGTTTGAGACCCTGAGCACTCTAACACATTCGGCCCCACTCCCTACCTCAGTGGGCCCCTCACCCAGCTTCAGCCTTTGCCTGACATTTCCCGTGACATTTGCTGCAAAGAAATAGAGTCATAAATCCAAAGGTTAAATTTGCACATTGCCTTACAACGCCAGGAGAAACCTGTCCCTCCATCCACCAGGTGCCCATGGGTGCAGCTTGGTGTGGGACGGCCTACTCATCCCCCTGACCCTCCAACCATCACTATTTCCCAAAATGGCATCGTGAATACACCAGGCCACGGAGTTGGTGGCATCGTTTAGAGATGCCCGCCCCATCTGAAACCAAGGTTTCCAGGTGCTCTGTGGCAAAGGTGCTGTGTCAGCAGCTTAACCCGGCCCACCCCAAAGCTGATCATGGAACCTCGGTTTGATATCCAACAATGGCCGGGCAGCGGTGGCACACACCTTTATCCCCAGTACTCGGGAGGCAGAGGCAGGCAGAGCTCTAAGTTCGAGGCCAGACTGTTCTACAGAATGAGTTCTAGGACAGCCAGGGCTACACCAAGAAACTCTGTCAAAAAAAAAAAGAAAGAAAGAAAGAAAGAAAGAAAGAAAGAAAGAAAGAAAGAAGGAAAGAAAGAAAGAAAGAAGAAAAGGAAGAGGAGGAGGAGGAGGAAGAGGAAGGTGAGAAGGAAGAGGAGGAATAAGAAGGAGAGGAAGGGGAGGAGGAGGAGAAAAGTGTAAAGGAGAGGAAAGAAATCCAACCATATTCTATGAAACTCCAATTCCCAATTCCCAGGAGGGCCAAAGAGCACCCCTGGGCAACCTGCTCCCCATGAAGCTGGATCAGCTCCTGAGACGTTTGCATACCACCTCTGCCAACCTCCATGTGCCAAGGTGCTGCATGGGTCACCTGGGACACCACAGGGAAGGTGGCTTCTGCCTGCTCAGCACCTCCCTAAGGATGCTTGGGAAGCCGTACCAATAGCCCTTGCCTCTTGACCTCCACTTCCAGGGTCTGGCTCCCCTGGGGAAAAACTATGGGGGCTGCCATGGGGACACCTCAGTCACCTCAGCCTCCAACCTTCCACAGCAGACACAGTACCCAGGAGTTCTGAGAACAGGGCTGGAGAGAGGACCCCCCCACCCCCTGCAAAGGGCCAGTTGAACAGATGGCCCTCCTTACAGCTGGAACCCTGGTCCACTTACCATGTCACCCACCTGATGTGTATAAAAAGACTCAGATGGCTGGGGGTGGGGTGGGGCAGCCGTAGGCCCTGGCTGGAAGTTGGCCCAAGTGTAGGAAAGGGTACACATCCTGGCCCTGATGCTCTTCACTGAGGACTTGTAGGGAAGTGCAAGGGGGTAGGGGAGTGAGCATGGCTGAAGGCAATGCAAGAGGCCAAGAAAGGTTTGAACAAGTACATCTTGGTGCTTTCTCAGGAAGGGATTCCACACTCCCCAGCTAAGCATGATTCACAAGAATAGTTCCCAATGTGCAAAGTGTTTAAAATACAGTGACAAAAGAAGAAGCCGCAGTACCAAACACCGGGTGTGATGGGACCCAGCCAGGCCCACGCACTCTGGGGACAGGCGGGGAGATGGGAGGCATGTCCCCTACATCCACTGCTAGGCTCCCACTGACGGCTGTGTGGTCAGTCACCTGTCCCTGAATACATTTAACCCTGGAATCGATGAGGTGAGGATTCACCCCCTTTACTGTCTGATCAGAGGAGGATCTGCAGGCCACAGAGGAGCGGGTGAGCGACAGAGGGTGGAAAGTAAATACAGCATCTGCTATTTAGCCACGTGGCTGGCACAGGTGACCTTGGCTGGGTGTAGCCAGGCCACAGGGCAGGCATACAGAGGGGTGCAGAGGGTACCAGGCCCTGAAAAGAAACAAAAACAGCCACCCCAGCTCTTATGCATCTGAGGGTCCAGGCTCGGGCTGGCCGCCTCTGCACCCAGGCTGGCGGAAAGTCTCAGGCAGCCCTGCCTGGGGTTGAAAGTCAAAACTCACAGAATGGGGGCAGGGCACATCAACTTCACTGACCAGGCACAACCCAGTGCCAGGAGCACTGTAACTCTGTGACAGAGTCAGGTCCTTCTCATATACGCCATAGCCTTCCATTGAATACATGCATGCACGCACGCACGCACACACACACGCACCCCCCCACACACACACACAGAGAGAGAGAGAGAGAGAGAGAGAGAGAGAGAGAGAGAGAGAGAGAGAGAGAGAGCGCCTTTCTTGAATGCACAGCTTGATGTTTCTGGGAGACTTTCTGGACTTTCTGGGCCCTGGGCCCAGGATTGCAGAAGGGCTCCTTCTGCCTCCACTCCCAGCTGGACCCTTTCTCTCCAAAGGAAGGCATGGTGCCAGGAGCGTGGCAAGTAAAGGGTGCTAAAGCCAGGCCTGGATGGCAAGAGGTAGGCATGACCCTGCTGACCCTGCCCCTCACAACTTACCGCTTGCAATATGCGACAGCAACAAACCCTGGTTTCTTCACAACCAAGGAGTCAGTCCTTAGCCTTCCAGAATAGCAGGCTACTGAGTGCCTCTCCCTGGGCCGTTGGGCCAGCCAGCCTTGGGGAGGGGGTGTTCCTCCTCTTGGTTGCTGTCCTTTTACTGGATGACCCCCACTAGCCGACTCTAACTGTAACTACCGGTCAGTCCTGCCCGAAAGAACCACAGGCTCACTTCTGCCCCTCTCCCAGCTCACCACTTCCCTCATTACCCCAACATTTCTTCCAGGAGGAAGGAGGGGCCTAAATTGGCAGGAGTCCCAGGAAAACCCCTATTGACTAGGAGTTGAAAAAAGCACATTCGGGGAATTTTAAAGCAGAAATGCTGGGGGCAAACCTTGGAAGCAAAGTTTAGTGGCTTAGACGGGTACTTCCAATACTCGGGGCCAGTCTAGGCTATATGGTTACACCTGCCTCAAAGCAAAACAATAAAAACCCCTTGGGAGCTAGGCATGGCTAGCCCAGCACACAGGCGGGTTTCTGAGATCAAGGGCACCTATCTGTTCTACATAGAGGTCCCAGGCCAGGGCCACCCGGAGACCCTGTCTCAATCCAGGAAAGGCCCCATGCCTGGGTATAACCGGCCAACACAAAATGGACTGTTTTGTTCTGTTCATTTTTTGTCTTACTGATTCTCTTTCTTTCTCTAGTTTGTCTATTTTGAGGTTGGTTTTTTTTTCTTTTTTTCTTTTCGGTTTTGCTATTTTTCTTGGCTTTGTTTTATTTTGTTTGAGAGAGAGAACATGGAGTTGGTTGTTAAGGAGGAGGACCTGGGAGGAGTCGAGGAGGGGAAAGAATATAATCAAAACATATTGCATGAAAAAATTAAAACAAACAGAGCCACCTCCTTGGGAAAATTGGACTGACCCCACTGGGCATCAGCTTAGAAATGCCGCCAACAATTCCAGATTGCCGGCCTAGTCACAGATGAGGAAGGCTGAGACAGGGAGCCGGCTCTTTAAGAAAACACAGCAGCAGGCTCCGCAAGCTCCCCTTTGCCAGGTGGGATCTGGTGCAGACCACACCTGCTGAGGTCTTGCCTTGGAAATACACCTTCCTCCCGGGGACTGAAGAAGGACAAGAGACAATGCAGCTTCCGGGATGGAAGACAGGCCTGGGGCTCAGTGAAGGGAGTAGCCAGGTGTTACCCCACACAACACCTGAGCTAGGTGAGCACCACAGAGCCACTCACCAGAAGGTCACGGGGTAGAATAACTAATGTGCTAAAGGCAGGGCCTCTCCGAGGCCATGCTGGGTTGGATGCCCTAGTTGAAACTGCAGAGGCAGCCAAGTGTGCCCAGGGTCAGACCCTTTGTCATGGTAGTGACCTCAAGCTGGGATAATGGATCTTTCCTGCCCAGGTAGATTCCAGCCCACCATACACCACCCCTGGCCCAACCCTGGCTGGTGGAAGAGAATGCACCTCCCAGTTTGGGCTGGAGACACTGAACAAAACCCCTAAATACATTCGGAAGGCTTTTGGTCCAGAACTGGGCAGGGTATACACATAGCCCTCCTAGGAACACAGGGGCACCCACACCCAGAGACAAACAGAAACATGAAGATATGCTTAAAGGTACTCATGGTCATGCACAATCACATATGTGCAGACGCACACCATGTTACACACACGTACTTGCACACACAGACTCAAACACTGTGAAGGAGACTCCAGGACTTTCCCCTCTGTCTGGGGGTCCAGCTGTCCAGAGTATCCCTACTCAAAGCCCAAGCATGTCTCCATGTGAGTGGATCCTGTTAAGGGACCCCAGCATGTGCTAAGCATGAAGATCGCAGCAGGCAGGCTGCATAGATACATGTATGGTCATAGGTGTGTAGGCAGGAGTGAGAACAGGGATATGCACCCAAGTACAGGGTTGTGCCTATAGCATTTATGTGCATGGGCACACTAGGGTAGATTTGGTATGAGTGTGCACTGGAGGTGTGCAAGACTGTATGTAGCCCACGTAGACACGTGCAAAGAAACGTGTGTGCAGCCTGCGGCACCATGGACATCAGCAGGGTAGATAGGGTGGGCACCTGGGGAAGGCAATGTGTTCACTCCTGATTCTCCAGGTAAGGAATGTCTAACCTGCACGAAGCCCATCCTCCCTTGCCCCTACTGTGGGGGCTTCGCACCCGGATGGGAGGAGGGAATCCCACAGGGCTGCCAGGGAGGGGGTGTTTCGAGCACCAACGCCCCTCAATGGAGCCTCTCACTCAGGAGCCCTCCCGATCACCGAGGAGGAGACATTCCTCTCTCTGCGTGTGTGTGTGTGTGTGTGTGTGTGTGTGTGTGTGTGTGTGTGTGTGTGTGTGTGTGTGTGTGTGTTTCTCCTCCTCCCTACCTGCTCCAGGGACAGCTCTGGGATCGCTCTGTCCCCCACGCCCTCTGCTGCTGCCGACACCCCTATTTATCCCCACTCCGTTTGACCCCCAAAGAAACAGCTTCTTCTGAGCAGGATTCGCTGGGCAGACAAGATACCCCATCTCGGTCCGGTGCCCACGTTTCTGCAAACCCGCTCATTAACCCATTCGCCGCCTTTGCGCTCGTAGGTGGGACCCCGCCCTTCTAGCCCTCAGTTTCCAACCGGCCCTGGTCCAACATCTGGAACCTCGGACCCGCCATCCCTGGCCCCGTCGTCGCTGTCAACTTTCCCGCAAAGCCGCAACTTTTGCGGCTGCCGCGGGCTCCGCCCTCCCAGGGCCCAGTTACTAGCGGCCAGCGCGCGGCGTGGCACTGCGGTGGCCCTCGGGAGCGACCGGCGACCGGGCTCCAGCTCCGGCAGCGCGAACCATACTCTGTGCCTCCCCGCCCCGCCCCGCTGCAGCCCGGCTCGGGAGCGGCGCGGACACTCACCTCCGGAGGACGCCCTCTTCATCTTCGGGGTCGAGCGGGGCGCGTCGGGCACTGGAAGCGGCTTCGGGGCGGGCGCCCGTCTGCGCGCGGCCGGGTCCGCATCCAGGCGCCGCCGCTCCGGCCCGGTCCCGGCCCGGCCGCGGGACGAGGCTCGCGCGCTCCGCTCTACCGGGCCGGGCTGGGCTCACGGGCTGCGGGCACACAGGGCGAGGGCGGCGGCGCGGACTGGCGGGGCGCTCGCAGCGCGGGCCGGGAGCGGATGAATGTTTTATGGGATCATGTGGTTTGACGCGCGGAATCCGCCCGGTCTCCCCGCCGGCCCGGGCGGGGCGGGGCCGGGGCGGGGCCTGGCGCCGGGCGGGGCGCTCACCTGGGCGCGCGGCGCGGACCCGAACCGGTGGGTATGGGGTGCAGGGCTAGCGGGCGGGCGACGGGAGGGGACGCGAGGGTGCCCGAAGCGCGGTCCAGGTGGCAAGAGTCGCTCAGCCACCCAGTGCACGGGCCACGCGCGGTCCCAGACAAAGGCGGCGCATTCCTGAAGAGGCGGCGGCCCCTGCAGGCGGCCGCGGGCACCGCGTCCCGGAACCGGCTGTGGGCGCGGGCTCGAGGGCGTGGCGGCATAACCTAACCGCGTCCCGAAGGGAGTCCTGGACATCGGACGATTGCAGCAAGCCTGTGCGTGGCTCGCCTCCTGCTTGCCCCTTAAAGCCCTTTGCTCGAGGACTGTCTGTCCTAGGCGGTTCGGTAAGAAAACTGAGAGGCAAGGTGTAGTAGTGCAGTCGTGCTCTCCTCCCTAGCTTTGTAGTCCTCTCCACCTCCCTGTCCCAAGGAGGACACTTAGGCCTTGTGTGACCCTGCCTCTGCACAAGCGCCTCTTTGCAAAGGAGATCACCACATCCGAAGACTCCTCTAGATCCAACGTCCACCAAGCCAGACCAATATAAGGCCAATATTCCTAATGGCATCAATCCAACATGTCCCATCTCCCATTCCTACTCGGGTGCTCTACCTGGAGTTCTTAAGTGCATTCTGGGGAGGGGAGGTGGGAGTGGTGTTGCTTCTCTGGCTGCTAGGCTGGTGGCTGTGTCTGTCCTGCACACGATAGCCAGAAAACTGGATAGGACCCATGGTCTGCCTGCCTCAGTAGGAAAAGCAAACACCAAGGACAGCATGAGCTTCAGGGCTGGAGACCACTGAGGAGCCTGCAATGGAATGGCCTTCTGGCTAGATGTGGAGGCTACACTGCTCGCTCCTGACCTGACTGTGTCCTCAACCACACCTCTGTGTGTCTTGTCTCAGCTGCCCTTGTCTGTTTGACTTGGATTTTCAGGTCACTGAAATGTGGGAGATGAGGTTGAGGCAGGGTGGGCACTCACGGCCACTTCTTCATTGCATACTGGTCACTAAGTGCCACCAGGCTGACCCCTTATGTGCCTCAGTACATTCTTGTCCTCACTCCCTACCGCATGGGAGGCTTGCCTCCCGATGACAGATGGATAACCGAAAGCCAACTTCAACAGCCAGCAGAAGGCCATGCCTATAGCCTGGACCAACACCTTTCTCACAGTATCCTTGAATCCAGCAGTGCCCACACCAGTGATTGTTGTGGCTCGAAGATCACTTCATGTCATGGGACATGGCTGAAAATCTGAGGACAAGGCTAGAGTCCTGGGCTACTATCATTGCCCAGAGGTTTAGAGAAGGCATTTCCCCATCGACTATTTTTAACATTGGCCAGGCTGCCCATTAGAGAGGTAATGACTGAGGCCCCTCCTTCCAATGTTGGGGCACGGTTTAGTTGTGGGAGAGAAAGAAAAGGCATTGCTACCATGGGGGTGTCTGGTGCCACAATTCTCGCCAGCTCAAAGATGGCTGTTCCTGGATGCTCTGGGGTAGGGCCTGGATACACCTGCTCACAAGTCTATGAGATTGGGTCAGGGCTGAGGTCTACGGTGTAAACTGGGCACCCATAGTCTTAGGCAGCTTCTCTGTGGTCTGCAAACCATGCTGTCGTATGTGTACCCATTCCAGTCAGCACTTTGGTGCTCCTCTCTAGAGACCGACCCTGCAGGACGCCTGGATGCAGACTAAGGTCCAGGCCAGCTCTGAAGAGGATCAGATAGGGAGCAAAGTGAGATGCATGCTGGCCGTTCTGCCTCCAGGAGGACATGGCTCTCTTCTTAAGCAGGAGATGTGGGAGGTCCGGAGAGGCGTATTTATCAGGCTGCAGACAGGTATCGGGCAATTTGAGCGACAGAGCCCTTCCCCAGTGGCAGGCACAGCACCCATGGCCCTAAGGATGAGGGAAGGAGGGCAGCTGACTGAACGTGAGTGGAGGACTTTACTAGGGACTGAAGTTAGGCTAAGACACACAAACAGCCTTAGCTGGTCCTTTGGGGGAAGAATCAGAGGTCCAGTTGGGGAAGCCAGGGCATTCATTGTCCTTTTCATGAAGTCTACAAGGATTGGTTTGTGTGAAGCCCCAGCAGAGGTTCTGACATGGTAGGCCTATTTGGACTGGCAGATACGAATTCTCCCAGCCTTGTGCACATATGGCCCTGGGAGTCAAAGGAGGATGTGAAGTCTGCAGACAGCTCTCCCACAGTCTTGAATATATCAGTCATTACTACTGGGCCAGGCCTGTTGGACCAGACTAGAGGTCTGTCTGAATTGTCCCCCACCCCCATGGGTCACTTGCCCAGGCACTGCCTCCTGCAGTGAGGCCTGACAGACACTGCAGTGCCCCAGATCTGCACCGCCTTCCTCCGCTGGCCTCAGATTCAGCTCAGTGATCTGTACAAGACATGGAAGTTCCCTGTCTGTGTGACTTCAGCCCAGCTCTTTGTGTGTGTGGATAGATGCTTTGGGGTGTGGTCAGATCACTGTCCCTTCTGTGTCTGCCTCTTCTGCCCCCTGAGAGAACTACGTGGGATCCTAGCAGGTATGATCAAACCTGCGGGTCCAATCAGAATCCAGCATGAGGCTAGCCAGGGCTGAAAGGGATGTGGTGCAGCCTTGGAAGGTGGTCACTGTTGCAAGGGCTTGAGAGCTTATGGGCACAAGCCCTACTGGGGCATCCTTGTAGGACAACCCACACACCCTCAGGCCGTTGGTTTTCTAGGAAGGGAGGAAGAAATAAGGGAACTTGGGTTTTGCTGTATATGCTCTGGGACAGTAAGAGGAGGAACTAGGGAAGGAGGGAGAAGGTCAAGCTGTATGGTTGCACCTGCTGCCTGAGCATGCCAAGGCCACCAACCTGAGTGGGTGGCTGGGGATGAGATCTCAGTGCCAGGGAGCTGGGGGCCATCTGCTCTCACCACAGAAGATGGCACCATGCCCGAGCCTGAGAGGATTCTGTGCCAGGCCTGCTAAATGCATGGTGCTATTGGTCCTGTGATGGCAACGACACTACCTATTTTTCCAGACAGGAAAACAGGGCTGAAGAGTTTAGGCAGACGAACCCTGGTAGCCCCTCTTGGATTGCCCAGACCTCTGCTTCTACAGAAGAAGCATCTTGCCACCCTCCACCTTGAGTTCTGGACCCTCTGCCTCATCAGCTCTGAGTCCCTGAGGAACCCCACCCTGAGTCCCCTGCCCAACTTTGGTGCACATTAAGCCATAATTAAACAGCTTCCTCATCTCTTATTCATCAAAGGCACACAGCAGCAACCGGGGACTGGTGCAGGGAAGGGGCCTGGCACGCCCCAGAATCCCACTGGGCCTGCCCGTCTCCCAATACTTCTGGACTCTGCTCTGAGCCAGGGCCTCCTACAGGGCACCATCCTGGATTCTGCTGTGCTGAGCACACCTCCCGAAATATCATGTGTGCGCCCCACCTCTGAGAGATTCCTGAATAGATTGGGTAGGGTTTGTGCAGTGCAGGATCAGCTCTCAGTGTGGTCACTGTGACCCCTCTCTAGGATGAGAACCTGAGCAGGGAGGGAGGTAGAGCCTCAGGCCAGGCAGCATGCTGACACTTGGGCCCAAAGTTGGCTCTGTTTCTTCTTCTTCTTCCAGCTCCTATAAAGATTAGTGAGTCCCTGGAACTTCCAGGTCTTGGATGTGCTGCTTGGGACTCTGAGAGTTGCTGGAGGACAATCTCAGGGTTGTCTCCTCATGCTGCTGAGTCAGTGATCTTGGAGTAGGCACAGCTAGCCCACTTGAGAGCTGGATATGAATCCTATGGCCCAGGGGTCTAAAGTCTGGTATAGGGCTGGGGCCCAGGAAAGCATAGTCCCAGGGTTACCCCACATCATCGCTGTGGCCTCTGGCCCCTCCTCGACCCCTGTGGGGAATGTAGATCCTTCTCTAGAACCATTCATCTAGAGTGATGGCTAAACTGGGAGCTATTGCTCAGGCTAGGAGCCCAGAGGGCAGTCAAAACTGGGTCAAACACTGTTTAAATGGACTCATGAGCTGTATATGCTGGGGCTGGAAGGCACCTCAGAGCCCTTTGTAGGCCCTCAGTGAAGAGTTTCTACTGGGCCACCTCACTGCTACCCACATTCAGTACAGCAGGGTCCAAATGTTGGCTCTGCCCGTGTTCAGGCCACCCACAGAGAATGCAAATGTGCTTTGTTTTCCAGATGGGGAGGACATGGGATGGGCTAGCTTGACCCAGAACCTAGTGGTCCCATTCAAAGGACACAAAGGAGAACCATCTACTTTTCCTTATTGCTTTCAACATTTAGCCGTTCAGTAATCTAGGAGGTTGGTTCCCACCTCTGTTGGATCTTGACTCTTCACATCCCTCATCCCTGGGATCTCCTCATCAAGGTACTTATGGGGAACCTGAGGCC
Organism: Rattus norvegicus; assembly: GCF_021556685.1. Lineage (NCBI taxonomy): Eukaryota > Metazoa > Chordata > Mammalia > Rodentia > Muridae > Rattus > Rattus norvegicus. The sequence goes on from NC_141544.1 coordinate 96,538,624, forward strand.
AAGGGAAAGGCCTTGCTCTAGCCTTGCCTGGCTGCACTCTCACGACCTCTTCTTTTCTTTCTTTTTTGTTTTGTTTTTGTATTTTCAAGACAGAGTTCCTTCTTTATGTAGCCCTGGATGTCCTAGAACTCACTTTGTAGACTAAGCTGGCCTTGAACTCAGACATCTTCCTGCCGCTGCCTCTATAGCACTGGGATTAAGGGTGTGCCTAGCCATGCACCCCCATATTCTGTTCCACTCTCCACAGCAGTTCTGCATCCTGAGAACCATGGGACAACCCCACTGCCAAGATTGTCCAAGGCCAAACTTCCCTGGATTCCTGCCCAGGGTCACTGGACCCGGCTTTTACGTAAGACAGGGGTCCCAAAAGCTGGTTTTGAAGCTGGGGCCTGGGTTTGGTACTCAGTGAGTATAGAATATGCAGTTTTTCATATTCCCTGTCCCCTGCCAGGGAAGTCAGAGGCACAGTTGCTCCTACATGAAGATAGGTCTTAGAGGTGGAAGCTGCAGACAGGCTTCCAGGTCCGGAGTGGTTTTAGCCAGGATTATGCTGACAGTCCAAGACGACCAAGGTTTGCTGTCAGTGTTGTATGCATGTATCCCAGCTTGTGGACATACAGGGTCTGCCCATCCTATCCACTCCCCGCTCCACTCCTGCCTTTCAGCCCTGGCCCTTCCCAGTCATGTGCTGGCTTAGCTCAGACAAGTCTCTCGCCGTGGGATCAGCTTGAGCCTTATGTGGCTGGAATTGGGTTAGTCAAGGAGTAGGCACAGAGCCTTGAGCTGTTGGTTGTCTTGGATTCCAAGATCCCAGCCAACACTCTCAAGCAGTTGGTCTCAGTGTTAAGTTTCCAAAAGACTCCCATGCTCAGCTGGAGTGTCCACAGGCTACCGTGTTCTACATGTCAGAAATACTGCTTTGGACCGGGAAGCCTAGAACCATCTTTTCTTGGCTTGGACCTTTCTGTGACACCCTTGTCCAGAACTATCCACTGCTCTGGTAACTCAGTTTGGCATGGCTAGGTTGACCATACCCAGACACATGCATATATGCAGCAGAGGCCAAACCTCGACCCGCAGAGCTTTACAGGTTAGCCAGGGGCGTCCTCTCTTCCCAGGAGACTTCAGAGAGATCCTCTGCTAGGCTGTTCCTTAGGCCCCTTCTCTGTCCCCAGGGTGAGGCAGAGGCAGTGTCTAGCCCTGGAAACACCATGCCAATGTCATGCATCTGAGGTCCAAGGGGGAAGGGCAATGTGATGAAGCCAGGGTACAGAGCTCAGCACTGGGGCCCACTCACCAAGTCCTGACCCCCTGTCCTTTGAATTCATAGGCATCTGTCAGAGCCATTCAGAAGGTCCCAGGGAGAAGAGACAGAAGAGAGGACAAAGGTAGCAGACATGAGTTATGGAAGAGCTTTGTCATAAAGCTGTTGTTTAAATTCTAACTCTGCCGTGAACTTTTTATTCTGGGGTTGGGGTGAATAAGTGAATGGAGATACATTTGATAGTGAAGATAAGAACTAGTAGTAAGAGCCAATGAGACCCGCAGCTTCTGCCCTGCTTCCGACTCTAATGGAGCAGAAGCTCGTTGATTAATTACAGCACGTGATTCTTTTATTTGTCCCATTGTTTGAGACAGGCTCTCCCTACCTAGCCCTCGCCCTGAAACTCACAGTGTAGACCAGGTTGTCCTTGAACTTACCTCCTGTCTCTGCCTCCCAAGTACATGTCCGATCCATGAGCATGGGACACATTGATTTTAAGGCTACAATGATCAACACAGTTCATGGGCATCAGATGATGGGAAAGAAAATCCAGGGGAAAGGCTCAGCTACAAGTCTGAGAGAGAAAGAGAAAAATCTGGGAAAAACTAAATATACACTCCATACAGGGGTTTGGGACAACTCAATGAGCCAATTGGGAAGTTTGGGCCCCTGCCTCAGTCCTTCATATTAAAATAGATACCCAAAGGGCCAAAGGTTTAAGAAGTAAAAACAAACCACAACTCCCAGTGAAGTGGTGCCGAAACAAAGGCAAGTGGGTCTCTGTGCTAGCCTGGTCTACATGGTTCCAGGATAGCCAGAGCTACATAGTGAGACCCTGTTTCAAACAAACAAATAAACAAACACATCAGAGATTAAAAAAAAACTCTATAATGTTAAATTACTCTAAGGAATTATACAAAACTTAGAAGCTGTAAAGTGAGAGGCAGGCAAATACAAGCTCATAAAGATAAAACAGCTGCACAGGAGAAACAGAACCAACAGATAAACGATAAAATGGGAAAGTATCAGCGATTCATTCCACAAAGGACTGTTCTGGGGTATGCAGAGAAAAGGGGGCACAGACATCAAAGAAACCCATCAGCGTACATCAAGCCTCTCCCAAACTAAGACAGAGGCGTGCACGTCGATGATACAACACGATGCAGTTTACATCCCTCTAGACGCTAACCCCTCCTATCACACACAGGGAGGTGAGGGTGGGGGCTCGTCCTGCTGGGCTGCTCCCTCTAGCGGTTGGCTAGGGATGCCAGAGAGGCGCTGAAGGGGACGTCTACAAAAGGAGAGGCACCTGCAGATCCAGTTGGCAGCAGGAGATTTCTGCTGGTGAGATAGGCTAAGAGGTGGCTGGAGCAAGCTGTGAGAAAGTGTCTGTCCACAATAAGAAACCTTTGAAAAGGAGACACAGACACTTGGCCCTTGAAGTGTAGCTGCAGTGGCAGGGGACCCCTTGGCTGTCCCATCTGCTCTTAGGTCCATACTAAGCACTCACAGCTGCCTGCTCTGCCTCTTTGTCTTCATTAGTGCCCTGTTAGCAATGGCCTGTGTTAATTAATTAGCTCTTGTCCCGCTGTTCAGGAGCAGTGCCAGACTCAGCTGAGGCCTTGCCTGGCCCCAGCCCTGAGTATAAACACCTCTGTCCTTCCCGATGTTCCAGTTACTCCTCTTCAGACCCCACATGTGTCTCCCAAAGACATGGCTCGGGCAGTGTCTCTGTCTTTCCAGCCTCAGTTTCTCTGATAGTGAAATGAGATGTATTATTTTTGCAGACTGTGACAAAGATACCTAACGGAACGTGTGTGTGTGTGTGTGTGTGTGTGTGTGCGTGCATGTGTGTGCGTGCATGTGTGTGTGTGTGTATGTGTGTGTGTGTTGAGACAAGATCTCCCTTGGTAGTCCAGGCTGGTCTTGTACTCCCAGCAATCCTCCTGCCTCAGCCTCCCAAGTGCTGAGGCTTTACAGCATGTGCTATCTATCATGCCTGGCCCTGATACTCCAGCTTCAGTAAGAGCAAGGATCTTGAGAGCCAGGCAGGTGGACTATGTACAGCCTCTACAAATAGTCTTTACTTTTGTTTTAGAGATGCTGAGGGCTTGAACCCAGATTTTCTTGCACGTTAATCAAATGTCTACCACTGAGCAACAGTCCCAGTCCCGACAGAACTTAAAAGGAGGAAAGGTTTGCTTTGGCTCAGGGTCTTATCCTTCATGTCAGTTTACGAAGGACAGGAGACAGAGAAGTGGAAGGTACACGAAGTGGGCGTGGCAAGACACCATGCTCCCAGGATTCACTTCCTCCAGCCATACCCTACCCTGTGCCTTTCACCACCTCCCCAGAGTATTCTATGTGAGTCTATTCCACAGGCATGTCTAGCTTGTGAACATCACTACGTGATGCTGCCATCTACAAAGTTCACACGAAAACAGTGAAAGAACTCATAGCGTTTTAACTAACTTTACAGTTCTTGTTAGGCCACGGTCACTGAGATCCTATCCCTCTGGGATACCCCCACAGACCCACAGACCCAACACAGTCAAGGGTAACTAGGAAACCTTTCATTGGTCCATTGGGTGGTTGTCAATTCATAGAGTGAGACCTACTTCCTTTGAAGAAGACTCTTTAAAATGGAGAGGACCAGAAGAGGGATTCAGGAGAGGGGGACTGGGGACTGAGGTTGCTAGGCATTGGTTAAGAGAAACTCATTAGTTGGGACAGCTGACCCATGGTGACCAAGGTCATTTGTCCACCCGTGCATGGAACAGGCCTCATCATAGCTTAATCCATATGTCCCTCTTGCTGGGCTCCATGTCAGCTGCCTTCCACAGGTCTAGAGGGTCCTGTGTATCTGGGACCTGGCTGAGGTCATCCCCAGCCTCGCAGTTGACCTGATGCACACAGACTTTACTATCGATGTAGAAGATGAGGTGCCTGACAGGCCTGAATGCTGGGCAGCTACTGGAGTTGAGCCCCAGAGACTTAGCAAGATGAAGCTGTTCTTCCAGACCCATCAGTCATGTGGCCCTGCCCAGTCTGTGTCTTGAGTTCTGGATAAAAGTCACATTTTCAACTGAGGCTAATCTGGAGTCAGGAGGATAGCTGTGTGCACAGGAGGGGACGTTGGGCATGAGAACTAGGGCTCTCACTTCTAGAAGCCACACCGTCCCTGAGGGAGCAGGCTTTGCCCCCCAACCTCACCCCATCTGGATGTAGGAAAAAGAGACAGCATTGAGGGTCCCTCAGGTTCCTGGGAAGGAGAGCCTGCCCCGTGATCACAACCCAAGTAAGGAAAGATCTCAGGCCATGTGTGGTGGCGCCATAGCAACAATCCAGACTCAGGAACATGCTTGGTACGATGTCTCCAGCGCCTCTGGAGAAAGGGAGACATCCTAGTGTGCAGTGGGTTTCTTTACCACCTTAGCAGCCCTGGCCCCCAGGGAAGGCCCTGCAAAGCACAGGGGGAGAGTTTCAGGTGTCCATGGAAGGCCCAGCTAGGCAAATGTGCGTCTGTCTCTGTTCTTGGGGAGTTTGTGACCAACAGTCAGATTGTGGAAAAGAAGAGAGAGAGAGAGAGAGAGAGAGAGAGAGAGAGAGAGAGAGAGAGAGAGAGAGAGAGAGAGAGACTGGGTCAGAACTTAGAGAATCTGGAGAAGGATGATTTTGTTGCTAGGATTCTCAGTGTTGGCTCATCAGTAATGGCAGGAGTGTGGTATTAACAGCAGGAAACTGGGTATGTGGCATATGGGAGCTTTCTGTACTGTCTTTGCTGCAAATCTAGAACTATTCTCAAAGAAAAGCTTATTTTAAAATGACTTTATTAGCAATAGAAGCAAAATCTGCCCAGCCTCTGTCCAGGGCGGTTCTTGCCCCTAGTTCGGGTAGTCTGTGACCATTGCCTCCCGAGTCCTAGACGCCTCTCAGGGGAGCACCCATCCTAGCCTGAAGTACCCTGACGTGCTCTCCCTGGTGGTGAGAGACCTGGGGGTTGAATTCATATGTCTGTCTTGTTGGGTTTCATGTCAGGCCTTTCATGCTGCCGTCGGTCCCCGAGTGTCTAGAACCTGACTGAGGTCAGCACCATTATGCACAGACGGTGAGTGTACGACCACAGCTTCCTCTGAGCTCATAAGAGGTCAAGAGCTTGAGGTTGGGCATCATCACAACAGGCCCTGTGGGTGTGGCTGTGTTGTAGACTTCTGGCCTCACTGACTTCATTCAGTTTTCTACAGCACAGAACAGAGAGGGACGATGTCTGAAGATCAGAACGGCCGAGTTCAACCCCATCCCTTGCACAACTGGAGCCCTGCATGGACTCGTCGCTCCAGGTTGGGGCTTCCCTCAATAGTGTAGCAACCTCTCTAACTCCCTCACAGGTGTGGGTAGCCATGTGGGCAACAGGCCTTATTCAGTTATGCTGACCCAAGGAGAGGCCAGATAGGACCCTACCTATGGAGGGGTTTCCTCTGCCAGCCCCTGTTAACATCTGGGAGCTTGTTTGTGAAAGTACAGGGCAGAAGGTCAAGGAGGCTGCTGTGTTCCTGAATTGCTGTGGGCTGAACCTCAGGGATTAGCCTGTTAGGGTTTGGGGACAAGTTCCAGCCTCCGGGCCTCCAGACAGATCCATATAGGTCTGCTGAAGTCTCACACAGCAAGAGAAAACCAGGCCCTAGTTCATTTGGGGCACTTGTCTGGAGGCCACACATCTGCTCAGATCTCCTGAAGTTTGTAGCTCCTTGTGAGGTTTTGACAGCCCTGCCTTTCAGTGATAGGCCCTTCCTCTAGAAAGGGACAATAGTCTATCTCCAGGATCCTTGCAGAAGTGAGAACCAACTACTAGGGGATTTAGTGTAAAACACCAAACCAACCACTAGGCCTGTGCAACCACATCTCCCTAGGTCCACTTTGCATGTCTGTTCTCAAAGCCCAGGCTCAGGTCACCACCTGTGTAGTTAGTGAGAGCAAACCCTGTCCTGGGTCTGGCTGCCAAGGTGGGACAGATGTCTAGGGTAGGTAAGGGCTGGTCACGGAGCTCGGATGCTGTGGGTAAGGACTGGGCATGGAGCTCAGATGCTGTGGGTAAGGACTGAGCATGGAGCTCAGATGCTGTGGGTAAGGACTGAGCATGGAGCTCAGATGCTGTGGGTAAGGACTGAGCATGGAGCTCAGATGCTGTGGGTAAGGACTGAGCATGGAGCTCAGATGCTGTGGGTAAGGACTGAGCATGAAGCTCAGATGCTCTGGGTAAGGACTGGGCATGGAACTCAGATGCTGTGGGTAAGGACTGAGCATGGAGCTCAGATGCTGTGGGTAAGGACTGGGCATGGAACTCAGATGCTGTGGGTAAGGACTAAGCATGGAGCTCAGATGCTGTGGGTAAGGACTGGGCATGGAGCTCGGATGCAGCAATTTGCTCTTGCCTTTTTCCCTCCATGTGAACTCACAGGAAGTTTTTGATGGTCCCGGTGGAATGGTAGGCCTACCTTGGGACTGGAAAGCTCCTGGCTTGGAGCAAGAGAGTTAGATGTCCCTAAAGAAACACCCTGTTCCTTGGCACACCTCAGAGCTCAGCTCCCCAGACAGCCACGGGCATGGACTAAAGGATGGGAGAATCACTTTCATTGCCCAAGAGGGGAAACTGAGACTGGGTGGTCCCAGACCTGCCCTGAAAGCCACTGGGAGAAGGCATCACACCCCTCTTCCCCTGCTACCTTAGGGCAGGGGGAGGAGCCAGCGGCACTCAGAAAATCCTGCTGTAGGCTTTTTCCTAGGGGCAAGAGTTGAGATGATTAAAGGGTGGCTCATGGGGAGATTAAAAAACTGTGAGCAGCGTACAGGATGGGGAAGATGGAGCGGAAGAGCCTCAAAGGCCCAGCTAGGCTCTCTACGGGTGACTCAGAGACACATGGAGAGGGGTAGCAATCAGCTCTTTTGCCAAGTTAGGTGTCTCTATGCAGTGCGGCTCACCCCCAAATCTTCCACATGTCTGGTTCTAGGGCCTGGAAGAAGGACATGAAGATCCCAGAGCCACAATCTGGGCCCAGAGGCCCAGCAGAAAGCTGTTTGGTATAGGGATGGTACTTGGGCTCAGGGAAGGAAGGGTATTTCCATATCAGCTGGCTGCCTGTCAGCCACCCCATTAGCATCAGCGACCTCTATGTGTCAAGACCTTTCACAGGCTTCAGAGTGAGCAGCAGAGCCAGCTTTCTTCAGAGACCAGATGTTTGTGTTTGCTTGTTCTGGTCACTTCAGGTTGACTCTGTAAAAGCACACCTGTTCTAAGGTAGGGCCAGAGTCAGCCACCCACACCAGGGTGAACATTACTGGGTGCAGTGTGCTTGCCCGGGCAGGGTGTGGCATCCAAACGGACAAAGAGAAGATGGTTTCTGCTGGGGACTCAGGCCATCATGCCAGCTCCCATTCCTGAGCCCACCAGGGAATGTGGGAAGCCTTGAAGTGCCAGGCTTGTGAATGGCCCATCTCCATGACAACACATGGGTACAAAGGGCTGGGCCGCTGTGCAGGCACTGGCCGTAAGGATGGGGAGAGGAAGAAATCTTATCTATGGGAAGCACAGTGAAACCGGGCTGAGGTCTGGCTCTGTTCTTGAGGTTATAGCCCCACCCCATAGCCCAGGGATCTGAGCCAATCGCCCACCAAGCACAGCACTGACCCATGGGCAGAACAGACTGGTGAAAGACGGGGCTGGTACTCAGTGGCCCTCAGACAGCTACTCCAAATGAAGGAACCTATGCACACCATCAGCCACACCAGTGCCTATGCACATACACCAGGACGGGGGCGATAGTTACTTGACCAGTGGGGAGGGAATGAGACCTCCCCAACCACAGGCTGGTACAGAAATGGCACCCCATAAGGACCTGAGTGTGATTCTCAGCACACTTTGGGCAGTTCCTAACAGCCTATAATTCCTTCTCCAGGGACTCTAACGTGTGTGTGTGTTTGTGTGTGTGTGTGTGTGTGTGTGTGCGTGCGCGTGTGCGTACACACACATACTATACATGACACATGCAATCTCACATACTACACACCACACATGCAGTCACACACATACACATATAAACACACACACCACACATGCAGTCACACACACGCTACAATCACATACTACTCACACACATACAGTCACACGCATATAAACATAAACACACACATACGACACATGCAGTCACACACATACACTACACACCACACACTACTCACCACACATGCAGTCACACACATACACATATAAACACACACACACCACACACATACAGTCACATGCATATACACATAAACACACACATACCACACATGGAGTCACACACACACTACACACCACACACTACTCACCCACACATGCAGTCACATACACATAAACACACACACACCACACATGCAGTCACACACATACACACATAAATACACACACACACACCACGAATGCAGTCACACATACACTACACACCACATAAGCAGACTCACACATACACACACACACATCCCACACACCACACATGCAGTCACACACATACACACATAAACTCACACACAAATACTCAGGTGCACACACACACAAATAAAAATAAATGATTTTTAGAAGCAGGCTCTAAGAAAAAATCTGAAACAAGAAAGCAATATAGGGTGGGGGTAGGTCCAGGAGGAGTTAGAGGAATGGGGGTGGATATAATAAATAAACCATTGTGTGCATACATGAAACTATCAAAAAAGTAATAAAGTAAATAGAGAGTGGAAATAGCCAGACATGGACAGAAAGAGACACCTGTGCACACAAAGACCAGAGGCAGACAAGAGCTGGGGGGTCTGAGGGTGGTGGGAGCGAGAGGCTCAAGGGCAGAGGCTCCAGCACAGGTATCCTCACCTCTGGATGCCACCCTAGCAACGCACACAGGGGACCTTGAGAGTTGACTGCAACGACCCCCCTGCTGCAGTGAGGCTACAACCCACTCCTGTTTCTATGTCCTGGTCTCACGGTCCCCCCATGATCCTCCCCTCAAGGCTCACACCCTATATTCTCTGAGACCCCACTATATGGAAAACATCAGCTCCTGGAGCAGACACCACATATGAGAGGGTTTCTGACCCCAGGTATAAAAGACAGTCAGAGCTGCCACCCTGGAGTAGAAATAGCATTTCAGTTTTTAAACCCACTTAGTCCAGATTGAAGGGAGGGAAGGAGGGAGAGAAGAGGGAGGGGAGAGAGAGAGAGAGAGAGAGAGAGAGAGAGAGAGAGAGAGAGAGAGAGAGAGAGAAACTTTATGAGAAGGAACAACCACACTGGCAAGTCAAAGCCAGTGCTGTACTGAACCATTGGTTTGTTCTGTGTGCTCTGAGGAGGAGAAAGGGTGTGGGAGATGACTCATTCTCAGGGTCCTCAGACTTGGGAAAAACCCAGTCATGTGGGCTCTGGGGGGCGATAAAAGCTACAGCATCCTTTCCACCCCAGGCCAGAGCTCTGTTGCCTTTAGGAGCTTAGAGGCAGAGCCTAAGAGCCCCAAGCATCTCAGCCTGTCAGGCTGCATCCTGCACTGCCCCCTCCCCCCATCCCATGCCTGGCTTCACTGGTGTGGATGCCTTGCTCTCTAAGGCTACTGGCTGGGATCACTTGGTCTTTCACACACTAAGTTTTGGGATCTGAGGCCAGACTCAGAGGATCAGGGAGGGCTGAGAGGAAGGGACCTGAAAGGCAGGAAACAGACAGGGAACACAGCAGGTGAGAGCTACATACAGAGGGAGCTGCCAGGCAGGGCCCAATAGTGTTCAGAATTCTTTCTGTGTGGTCACTGTTCAGGAATTGCTCTTATCTCTCCATTCAATGAGAACCTTCCCCAGTCTGTGGTATCACACACACACACACACACACACACACACACACACACACACACACACACACCACATAAATCATCAGTGCCCTCAGCAATGGGGGTGAGCTCCAATAGGGCCCTGGCTCCTGGAGCTTGTGCTTCCTGTTGCTCATAGTCTAAGGCTATGCCAGCCCTGCCCCGCTCCACTCAGGGCTCCCTCCTGTCCCATCCCGTCCAGGCAGGGGATGTTGTTTTCCCTTCGTCTCACTTCAACTCGTTCCAAAAATGAAGCTTCAACTCATTCCTGTGAAGCTTGGGGCCAGTAGGGAGAGGTAGTTCAGCCAGCCTTCAGATTACCAGACCATGTTTGCTCACAGAAATAATCAGGAACCCCCGAATCACCGGGGACTTCCATGCCCTCATTGTCTGTGTGGACAGACTGTTCCCTGTATAGCCACAGACCCAGTGCTACATCTACAGGAGCCTACGGGGTTTCTCCATAAGGGTAGGGGTACCCAGTGGTGTGAGAGCTCGGAGCTTCCATCCATCTCCCTGCAGCCTTCCTGCTCCAAACTGCTCCCATTGGATGTAGGTGGTGGCTCTGTGCGTAGCCCAGATAGGAAGCTGACAGGGATCCTCCAAGAGTGCTTTCTACTTGAAAGAAGGTACACTGGGAGCTCCTTCCAGGACAGTAGAGACCAGGAAGCCCAGCCCATGCAGGAGTGGAGGGAACCACGCACCACCACAAACAGGGCCAGAATCATCATCTTTAAGTCACCAGAAACCCAGCTAAGACTATAGCCCCCTGGCATGCATGCCTCCCGCTGCCCCACAGGGCCACGCAGGCCTCACCTAGCCAGTCTGGTGCACCCTGGCATAGGGAACTGTAGACGGCCAGTGCAGGCTTCTAAATGATGAGACGAGGAGCCCTGAGGACTGCAGGCAGCGGGGACAGGCTGGGGTGCTCAGCCCTGCTTGACTAGATTTCTAGTTCAGCCAGCCTTTCCTCCAGTGGCCCAGGGCTGAGCCAAGCTGCAGGGAGCTAATTATCCCCAAGGCAAAGCACTGCAGATAATTGGAAAGACAGCTTTTGACTACGGAGCCAAGCTCTGGGGGTACCTCTGCTACACTGGGACCTGGAGACTTGGAGGCCCACGGAACCGCGGCATAATTGGGGGCCCCTTGTGCCACCGTCTGTCTGGTGAGTGGTGACTTTTTCTTAGCAATGGACTAGGGAAAGCCAGGACTTTAGAAGAGAGATCTGGGCTCCTCCACTCTTCTGCTGCCTCCTTTTTCAAAACCACAAAGTACTTTACCACAAGTTTACGGCAGGTGCCGAGGCCAGCCCTTCTCAGCAGAGGCAATATTGGCGCTTCTCCCTGCTAGGCTAGGGCAGTGCCTACCCCCAAACCTAGACTGCTGCCTCTGAACGAGGCAAGAAGTTTAGGAAAAACAAAAAGTGTTTCTTGGGGCTGGAGAGATGGCTCAGTGGTTAGAGCACTGACTGCTCTTCCGGCGGACCCAGGTTGGTTCCCAGAACCAACATTAGCAGTTCACAAGAATTTGAGACCCTCTTCTGAATACAACAAGCACCAAGCCCACACCAGGCACGGACATACCTGCAGGCAAAACACTCATATATAAAACATAAATATATCATCGTAAAATGTGTTTCTCATTAGAACAGGTGGGTGCCACTAGCCATAGTCACCTACATAATGCCCCAGGATGGCCACAACACACTCTACACTACAGATGTGAGAAAGACAGAGAGGTTCAGAAACAGCCAGAGCACTCATGGGCACAGAGAGGGCAAACCCTGTGTTAGCATCTCCTAGCCCTGGGTCAGGAGAATGGTACATCTTGGGAGTAAGATATGCAGGGTAAGCTGTGAAGCCCTGGCTTCAAACCTTGGTCTTTGAGGCAAGCGAGACTTCCCTGTGCGGTTTCCTCTAGAGTTGGGCAGCCTGAGGGAGGCAGCAGGGATCCTTCCCAGCTGACTGAATCACCCAAGTGAGAATTCCCAGGCTGAAAGGAGCAAGGTTTGTGCTCAGCAGAGAGCGTCTGGGGTAGGGTGTGTCAGCGAGGAGGAGTAGAGCCCATCAGGTGGGTGTGTGGGCGTACCTGAGACAGAATGGCAGTGGTTCTTGGAAGTTGCCTCAGTGCCTCATGGAAGCAGGAAGACACTTTGGACTGGTGTCAGAAGCGGGTATGACCCATCAGTCAGTGTCTCTAAGCAACAGAACTAAGTGAGGTAACTTATGGGAAGAGTCCGGCAGGGTGGCTTTCAGGAGCACACTGTTCAGGGTTCAGCTCTGCTCTTCAAAGTTTCCTTGGCCATACCACCCGTGGGTCAGGCAGGTCTCTGTAACCCCCAGCTTTGTTTTTCCCTCATTGTCCATCACCACCCCCTGGCTGCAATATCACCTTTGTGCTGCCACCTTCCCGGCCTGCGTTCTACATTAATGCACCAAGCTCTCCAGGCAGGGCTGGTCACTGCAGACAAGGGAGCCAGGTTGAGTAGGGAGCAGGGCAGGCTCTCAGTGCAGCGTACAGCTCCAGAAGTGTCCTGGTGAGTTTCTTGTCAACTTGACAAAGCCTAGAGCCGTGTGAGAAGAGGGAGACCAGCCTGTTGGCAAACCGACAGAACATCGTGTTTTGCTTTCTTTTCCTCTTTCTCCCTTCCTTTGTTCCTTTTTAAAATTTATGATTAGTTTTGAAGGCACGGTTCACTGGAGCAGTCTCTGTGGTCCTGGATGGTATAAGAAAGCAGGCTGAGCAAGCCATGGGGAGCAAGCCGGTAAGCAGCACCCCTCCATGGCCTCGGCATCAGCTCCTGCCTCTGTGTTCCTGCCTCGGTGTCCTGGGCTGGTTTCTTCTGATAATACGCTCTGACGTAGAAGCGAAAGTAAAATAAACCCTTTCCTCCCTAAGTTGCTTATGGTCATGGTATTTCATCAGAGCGATAGAAACCCTAACTAAGAAAAGAAGTCCGGGAATGGGACAGGTAAGGTCCTCAGGGCAGGAGGTTGTTGGAAAGGGAAGAAACAGGCAGAGCCACGGGGGCGGGGTATGGCCAATGGTGAGGACTGGGTATGCCTGCTCTAGCCAGTCTGTGTAGGTCTGGGTGAGGGAGCAGGGCTGAGGAGTGACCAGTCTGGAGCAAGGACTCATATCTATGGTCACCAGAGAACGATGGACAATGGCTTACGTGAGATCTCAGTGACAGACTGTGAGACCTCATCCTGGAGGCTAATGGGAAGGAACTGTATCTGAGTGAGGTCCTCGTCTCTAGATAACAAGGGACTCAGCCCAGCTCAGGCCACAGTCCTCACGATCCCAAGTTCAAGATGACATGGTGGGTACCCACCCCTAAGGTGGCCTGTAAGGGTGTTTATACCTAGTTCAGTGTGTGGCTAAAGGTTCACACCACACCGCCACTCTGGAAAAGCCACGCTGTGAAGTGCACAGGTGTGACGTGTGCTCCCGCTGGCCCACTCACCATCCAGGTCTCATGCTGGCTGCATGCTATGGGGATATATAACCAGCCAGGAGGTTCAGAACACAGTGAGAAGGTGCTGGTACTGGAGTGGGTGTCGGGGCATGAGGCTTGATACTCTCCTGCAGCAGCTGGGCCAGAGTCTAAGGCATCCTAGACATGGAACCAAGTTCCAGGTTTAGTGATAGCTGCTCAGGTAAGCAGGAGCTGATGGTTCCATGGCCTACTGCTGCCCTCTGCTGGCCATCTCTGTCACTTCAGGCCTGGCCATCTGTGGGATAGGAAGCCCAGTATCAGGCAAAGGTCCAACAGGGTTGACCCATCTGATGGTATCTGAAGTGGTCGAGAGCCAAGGCTAATTCCCATGTTTAGCTTTGTCCAGCCGGTACGGCCTGGTGGGCAGCGTTGTGGTCTCTAGTGGCTTCAGAGGAGAGAGGGCCAGAGGTTCAGGGGCCATCCAAGGTTTGTAGTTGGTGGGAAAGAGCTTTACTCCCTCTCCAGTGGGAAGCAATCAAGGCAGGGGAGTGCCCTGCATGGTGAGTTTTTGAGACAGGAGACCCCACCGAGTCTCCATTGAGGTTCTCATTGTAATACATTAGGAATCTGAGGTGATACCAAAGACAAACTCCCCACCTCCCTGGTCTCCTTGTCACCTCAACACCTGGAGGGAGGTCCTTTCCCAACATGCCTGCTCAGTGTGTCAGATCTCTGGACATAAAAATGAAATCCATTCATCTCATCCGTCATTCAGTACAGTTCAAGTTAGGCAGCCCCAGCTGCAGGACACAGGGATGTACTTAAAGCGGGACCAACACCAGGTATAGGGCCAGGCTGAACTGGAGCCTAGCCCTTATTAGAGGTTGTAGTCTGGGGCCCTGGACCCATGTGACACTCTTAGAGCTGGAATTAGTGGGGATCCAAGGAGGCTAGCCCCAGAATAGGTGTGGGGTGTGGGGAGGTAAAGGTTGAGGGAGGGTTAGGGACTTAGGAGAACTGAGGCCCAGAGTAGGACACAGGGTTTATGGAGGCTGTGTCTGGGAAGCCTGGGAGTGGGGTGCTGAAGGACTCTTGAGGCCACAGGAGTGGGCAGGTTGGAACCTGCTAGATCAGGATAGGAAAGAATCTGGCACAGACCTGTTTGCACTCGGGCCTCCCCTGGCCCTTTGTATACTGAGGAAAGCCTTGCATTCTCCATGCTCACCCCTGCTGTGAACAGTGCAGAAAGGAGGCTTCTTTGGAGACTTCCTTAGAGACCAGCCTGATGCCATGGCAAAGTGCTCAGTGAATGGTGGCTCCTGTCATAAAAATATGGGTACTATTCTCCACTAGCTTCTGGGACTGACGACCCAGTCTTGCAGGGCTGTTCACCTGGCCCAGATTGCTGCTACTGCTAACAGTATCCTGCTGTCTGCACAGAGCAGTGGCTGGGTCTGAGAGAAGGTTTCTTCATGGGCAGGAGGCCATAAAGGGCACCGGAGGAAGACACTGTGGTCCAGCAGACCTGTAGAAACCCTCAGGCTCCCCCAAGCCTCCCTGCCTCCCTGCCTCCCTCTCTCTGTCCCTCTATCCCGCCCTCTCTCCTTCTCTTTTTCCTTCTCAGATCATGCCCTTCCAGGAGACATGTCAGGGCATCTCCCAGTTGTTGCTGCTCCACCATCCCCCACAGGCTTGTAGAGAAAGCTAGTAAAGTCTCCAAATTTGCTCCAGGGTCCCTCAGCAAATTGAGAGCCATGTCCGGCATCTGGCACTTGGAGCTGTCCCAGGCTTGATCTGGGACGTTTAGACTCCTATGGATATATGAGTGAACACTGATCTGGAACACCAGTGATACAAAAACAGGACACGTGAAAATTCCAAGGAAGGGAAGAAGGAAGAAAGGAGGAGGACATGGTAGGTGACAGACAGTTAAGGCCTGGGGCAAATGCATCAGACGTGGGGGTCATGCATAGTGACACTGGGGTCATGCAGAAGGGTTTGCAGTGACAGTGTTCTCTATTGTGTGTGCATGTCTCTTTCTCCAAGAGGTGGGTATGCATATGGCCTGGGCCAACTGCCCTCCCTATGTGCTCACAGATATGTGTATATGTGTGCCCAGGAAAAGAGACTGAGGAGAAATATGCCCAACGTTCTCTCTGACCTCTTTTTACTGCTACTGTTGTTGTTGTTGTTGTTGTTGTTGTTCTCCTCCTCCCCCTCCCCTCCCCCTCCTCCTCCTCCTTCTCCTCTTCCTCCTCTTCCTCCTCCCCTTCCTCCTCCCCCTCCTTTTCTTCCCCCTCTTCCTCCCCCTCCCCCCTTCTCCTCCTCCTTCAGGTTTATTTATTTTTATGTGTATGAGTACTCTATCTGCATGTACACCTCCATGCCAGAAGAGGGCATCAGATCATATTATAGATGGTTGTGAGCCACCATGCTGTTGCTGGGAATTGAACTCAGGACCTCTGGAAGAGCAGCCAGTGTCCTTAACCACCGAGCCATCTCTCCATCCCACTCTCTGACTTCTTGATGCTGTTGAGGCTTTAGAGCAGCCATCCATGTTTTTTTCCTTCCTCTCTTTGTCAGGGTCCACCAAAGCCTGCTGCTCTACAGCCAGAAAGAGAGCAGTGTGTGGAGCAGTGTTGGTCTGGAGGGTGGGTGCTGCATCAGGGTGGAGGGGCTGAAGCAAGGCTCTCTCTATTTACTTACCTTTTAAGTTTTTATTTAGAATTAACACATTTTTATTGTGCATATTTGTGGGGCACAGTGGGTGTTTAGATATATCATATCATGATCAATTTGGGGTAATTAGCATATCCACAGTCCCAAATAGTTATCATGTTTTTGCAGCAAAAACATCTAGCCTCTTTTTGCAGCTATTTTGAAAGCCATGCTGTGGTCTTGCCGACCTTGCTCATCCTGTTATGAAATAGAAGCCCAGTTCTTCTTCTAAGGTGGCTGCCACTAACACCCACAGATACCCCATAGCTATGATTTTATTCTCTGCATCATCTAGGGGACTGTTTTTTAGTTTCCATGTGTGAGGGAGACACCGTTTGTCTTTCCATAGCAGGCTCACCTCCTTCAATAGAACATCCCCCTGGGCTCACCTCCTTTAGTAGAACATCCCCTGGGCTCACCCCCTTCAGTAGAGCATCCCCTGGGCTCACCCCCTTCAGTAAAGCATCCCCTGGGCTCACCTCCTTCAGTAGAGCATCCCCTGGGATCACCTCCTTCAGTAGAACATCCCCTGGCTCACCTCCTTCAGTAGAGCATCCCCTAGGCTCACCTCCTTCAGTAGAACATCCTCTGGATTCATCCACGTTGCCGCAAATGATAGGATTTCGTTTTCTTTTTTTTTTTTTTTTTTTTTGGTTCTTTTTTTCGGAGCTGGGGACCGAACCCAGGGCCTTGCGCTTCCTAGGTAAGCGCTCTACCACTGAGCTAAATCCCCAGCCCAGGATTTCGTTTTCTTAAATGTCCAAATAGCATTACAAATGGCATGCACCTTATCCACTCATCTGCGATGAATAAGGAGGTTTACTCTACACGCTGGCTCTTGTGAACACTGTCTTGTAAACAGGAATAGGCCGTTGTCATTTCTATCAGATTTAGATCCAGTAATGGATGAATCTAGACTTTAAATTCCTATGGAACTGCAAAGGACCCAGAACAAAAGACCAAAGCTGCAGATATCACACTATACTATATACACGACAAAGTCACAGGAGCCAATACATTGTTCCGGCCTCAAAATAAGCACAAAGACCCATGGAGCAGAATTGAGAACCCAGAAATAAATATATACAACTACAGCCAAGGGCCTTAATGTGAAAATAGCTTCAGAGTCCTGGGGTACTATATTCTGATGTGTGTGTGTGTGTGTGTGTGTGTGTGTGTGTGGTGTGTGTGACATACACAGGTACCCATGGCTATAGGGGGAGTCCGCCCCTGTGCCTCTCCTGACTGACTTCTTCAGAGCTCCACAGCAGATTGGGCATCCTGCTATAACTTCCAGCAGTGACCCCAAATTCTCATGGGCTTGTCTGGATCCCTGGGAAGGGCTGTGTGTGAAAGGTTTCCAGGGGAGACATGACACACACATCTACTCAACCCAGAGCAGGAACCCATGACAAACTAAAGTAACGCTTGCACGGAAATCCAACCTGATGAAGCAATGAGAGTTTACTGGGGCTATTGATGGGACTGTGGGTGAGGGGTTATTTACTGGGGTGGGATGAATGACTCGAAAGCAGCCACATCATTGTAAAGACCCAGCCAGTGTGCTGATATCACCCCCCCCCCAAAGCTACAACCCTGGGGCTCTCTGCATAACTTACAGGCTGCTCCACAGGTCTGAGAAATCTCTGCGCTCTGAAGCTAGGCTGGTGAGCGCCTCCCCCCTTAGCGGTTGTTCGCTCTGATAAAGCTGGAGGGGCTATTTAGAACCTTCCAAGTTTCTGATTTCTCAGAAATGTGACTTTTTGTCCACCTAGAGCATGAGCCTCCCCTCATGAAGTGTTTCGGTTCTGTATTAGTTACTAGTCCATTGCTGTGAAGAGACGCCATGACCAAGGAAACCCTCATAAAGGAAGCATTCCATTGGAGGCTGGCTTACAGATTCAGAAGTTTAGTCCATTATCACCATGACCGGGAGTATGGCGGCATGCAGGCAGACACATGCTGAAGAAGCAGCTGAGGGCTACATCCTGATCCAAGGCAGTCAGGCAGACAGGCAGGCAGATGGAGACAGAAAGACAGACAGGTGGGGGTTAGGGGTGAGGGGTAGGGAGTGGGACTGGGTTTGCTGTGGGCTTTTGAAACCTCACTCCTAGCAACAAGACTCCTCTAACATGAACACACCTAATCCTTCCAAACAGTCCAGTGGGGACCAAGCGTGTAAACATATGAGACTATGTGAAGCACTCACATTCAAACCACCACCAAGCCCAAGAACACTGCCATGCAGAGACCCCAACACCACTGTTCTGTTGGTTCTCCAGGCTGCAGCGTCAGGAGGGCAGGACAGCATCTCCCTACCCTCCACAACCAGGCTTGCTGCTACTCTCCAGCTGCAGAAGCAGGAGGCCTCTTGACTCACTCTGTACTTCCTGTGACAGCTCTAGTATTCTCCAGAGGGGCACACCCTCCTCCACCTACCCATAGCAGCCCATGCTGCTCTTTACCCCATCTTTGTGGCTCAGGGAGGCCTGCAGGCTTTTATATTTGGATGTTTGATTCCCAGATGGTAGATCATTCAGGAAGGATTAGGAGGTGTATCATTGGGGGGGTGGGTTTGGAGGTCTCAAAAGCCCATACCAGGAACAGTCTTGCTCTCTCTGTCTGTCTGTCTGTCTCTGTCTGTCTCTGTCTCTCTCTCTCTCTCTCTCTCTCTCTCTCTCTCTCTCTCTCTCTCTCTCTCTCTCTCTCTCTCTCTGCCTCCATCTTGTGGATCATATGTAAGCTCTCAGCTCTGGCTCCAGCACCACACCTGCCACCATGATCCCTGCCTTCATGATCATTGACCACTTTCTGAAACTAAGGAAGACTTCAGTTAAGTGCTCTCTTTCATAACTTGCCTCGGTCAGGGTGTCTCTTCACAGCTGTTAAACAGTACCTAAGGCAGAACTTGGGACCAGGAACTGGGGTACATGGTGACAAGCCTGACCGTGCTGCTTCCTGGAGGAACATTGAAGATGCCGGGACCTTTGACTGGAAAAGCAGTTAAATGCTGCAAACAGGGCTGAATGGGCCATTCCAGTAGGATCTTGAGAGACAGCATAGCTAAGAGCAACGTGGACTATAGAAACACAGCTAAAGAGGTTTCAGATGGGGTACACTATTAGCAATTGACCTAGAACCCATTCTTACGGTATGTTGGCAAAGAGTGTGGCTGCTTCCTGCCCTTGTCCAAAAGGTCTGCCAGGTGCTGAGTTGAAGAGGTTTGAACTACCATCTTTAGCAGAGGATATTTCCACACAGCCTGGTACTGACTACATCATGCGGTTATTAGCGATCACTCTTTGGCAGATCTACAATTTAAAAAAATGAGGAAGCAGGGCAAAAATAAACATAAAATGTACAGTTTGAGGAGAAAAAGAGCACCAGGAAATGTAATGTTGGAGCCAAGGCTTGTGCTCAAGGAGATGAGACAAGCCTGATGGGAAACAAAATAAAGGGTGTGGTACCCTCAGGTGAGACCCTGCCCAGCTAAGCTGCAACTTGTGAAAAGAACAGGCCTGAGGAGTGATCTGAGAAGAGCATCCTCAAAGGAAACTTAATGCAAGCACAAAGCAAGGAGGGGCCGGGTTTCAGCCCTCGCAGGCAGAAGAACTTGGCCGCTTCAGCCATGTGGTTCTGGAATTAGAGTCAAGAGAGATACAGAAGGAAAGGGGTTATGGAATCATCCTCCAGTTAAGGAATGCCGCCGAGACCAGGTGCTGTCAGTGGTGTCCTTGCATGGGGGCCCAGAGAGGCATTATGTGAAACTGAGGAGATGAAGCCTGCATTGGGTTGGAGACCCCAAATTGTTGGAGATGCCAGAGCTGTGGAGTCCCTGCCGAGGAGAGATGCAGACAGATGTGGAGCCAACCCAAGAGAGAGAAGCGTGTTGCAGTCAATAAAGCTGGAAAGAGTTGGAGACCTGAAGAGTCATGTAAGCTCTTGGACATCAGACACGGAGCTACAGGATCTGGAGTTTGTTCTGCTGGGTTTCAGTGTAGCCATACATTTTTTTCCAACCTACTTTAATAAACGTCCAACCTCCCCCTCTAGCCCATCACCCACCACAGGTAGTGGAAAAGAAAAGTTATTAGGACACAGGGGAAGTAGACGTGTTTAGAAATAGTTCTTTGGAGGCGAGTCCAAACTTTATTGTCAGGATAACAGCAGTTTAGTCCAGTAGCAAACAGCACACACGAACCAGCAGCTGCAGTCCAGCCCTGTTAGCAGTCAATCACCACTCACGAACCAGCAGCTGCAGTCCAGTCTGCTTAGCAGACACCACACAGGGATCAGCAAGGGCAGAAGGATCTCTGAAACTCACCAACCAGCCCGAGTCCACCTTGGAATTGGCAAGACATGCAGGAAACTCACCAGAAGTTCTTTGGCGACTTTCTCTCTAAGACATCACCACAAGTAAAGTACACCAATGCAGCGTAAGGAGGACCAATCCATGCATGCTGTCAGTCAAGAACAGCAAAGTGGAGAATAGTTAACCAATCCATGCATGATGTCAGTGAGAACAGCAAGGTGGAGCAAAGTTAACCCATGCTCCAGCTCACTGTCTGTGGGGTCATATGTATACTCCTTCTAAACATCACGCGTCCCTTCACCTGTCTGCTATAAAAACATGCTTTCACCTGTGTCTGCATCAGGACAAGGTCCTTTCACCTGTGTGCTCCAGCAAACCGTCATTTGACATAACTCATTTCCCAAAGAAACCAGGAGTTTCCGCCTCATTCCAGTCTTGCTTCGGTCCAGCATTTCCTTTCCATGCCCCTAATCCTCCCTTTTGGGGTGCTCACGTACAGTCTGTCCCATCACATGCTGGATGTAGTAGTCTGCTTTTTAAATTTGCCTTTATAGGGGTTGCAGTGAAGATGTACTGAGTCTCAGAAGGGACTTTGAACAGTGTTGAGAGTGTGGAAGACTAGGGGGACTTGAAGTTGGACTAAATTCGTTTCTCATGATGACATGGTTACAAGCCTATGGGGGTCGGTGAGTTGAGTGTGGTGTTTGAATGAGAGTGGTCCCCAGAGGCTCAGACCTTTTAATGTGTGGTTCCCAGGTGGTAGAGTCCTTAGGAAGACTTAGGAGGTGTGGTCTTTCTGGGGGAGGCATGTCACGGGGGGGTGGGGTGGGCTGTGAGGTTAAGAGCACTTCAGACCCAGTCTCTCTCTCTCTCACTCTGCCTCCATTCTTTTGGAGCGGCATGCTAGAAGACCCTGCTAACTCCAATGTCCACCCTCTGGAAAGGCCAGAGAGGTCTTGCGGGAGGCCAGCTCTGCCCTTCTGAGAGGACTTCAGGTGTTATCTGTCTCATCCAGAGGGACATGATGCCTCAGATGGGCTGAATCAGAGAGGAGAGAGTCAAGTTAGGACATAGGCCATCCTAGCCTGCTAGCTCCAGTTTCTGGTGTGCACCATGGATGAGCCCACATGAAATTGTCTCTGACATCCGTGTGTGTGTGTGTGTGTGTGTGTGTGTGTGTGTGTGTGTGTGTGTGTGTGTGGGTGTGTGTGTGAAAGTGCTTCAGGGAGATTAAAATAATGGCTTCTTGGAATGGTCCTGCTCCTTCAGTTCTGCTGAGGACTTGTCATCCCTCTCAATGAAGTCCCTGCAAACCCCATTCCCAGACTATGAACCACCATTCGGGCTACATCACAGCCCTATGGACTGACCCCCTTCCACACCTCATCCTTAGTTAGCTGGAGGACAGACTGGGCTATAAGAGACCTTCTCTCAGAAGAGAAAATCAAATGCATCATTAATAGCCTGCACCCTCCCCACCACCTCCCCACCACTACTTCTATCTCTAAAGTAGGCTTTCCTTAGTCTTCCCACAACATCTCACCAGTTAGAAGGGCCCTGGCTCTGGGCTAGTGAGCCCTGAGTGGATATTGGTTCCAAGGAAGCCCCTTCAGTACACCACACCCTAGTGACAGCCTCACAGGGTAGGGGTAGGTACTTTGTTATTGTTCCTTACCTGAGGAACCTTGTCTTGCTGGGAGCTGTTGCTTATAGCCTTAGTCTGTAGCTTGTGGATTCCTCACAAGCTGTCTCAGGAGACAGTGAAAACTGAGGTCAGCATGCTGTCCTTATGGTGTTATCCAGGGCCTCTCCATCCAGTAAGGCACCTTACACTTCAAGCCCTCCTCCTCCATACTCACCACAGAGGCCCACGTGCCCAGCTCACACATTCCCATCTTCCCACTGCTGTTCCCATTAGCCCGGCAGCTTTCATAGCCTTGCCTTTGGGCCTGTGAGTCCCTGGGATGGAGCTGTCTACCCCAAGGAGGCGGATGAACTTAGCATACACCAGACCCTGGGAAAAAAGTCTGGGAATCTCAGGAGAGGGACCTTTGCCCCTAATCTTGCCATGAGGCCTTAGGTAAGCCATGAGTTTCTATGAGCCTCAATTTCCCCTGTACAAATGGGATGGCAATCATAGAGTCTGTGTGGGAAGACTGGGAATGCAGCTTATGTCAGTAGATGCTGTGTGTACACAATCTTACAAGGAAAAGATCTGGGGGGAAGTTAAGATACTTTCTCTAATGTGCACAGACTATACAAAGTGGCGAAATGTGATTGCGTTCACACAGGCAATCTAAACCTAAGGAAACACAATCATATTTTACCAGCTCTGAAAAAATAAACGGAATGATGCAGCTAAATGGGACTGTAGCGGGGTTTCTGAGCTTTGCCACAGGAGGGATAAGTGTGATGAAGAATTGCCGTAGGGTAGCAAAGGCATGCCCAAGTTTCGGTGTGGGTCGATATCAGGAAGACAAACCCCAAATTAAACAAATGTGAACACCTGTCTCTACCTGCAGACAGAGGCATCTACCAGAAGAAGTGCATCCAGAACAAGGAGCAAAATGTCACAGATCAGAATGGGCACAGGGCAGACAAATCGTTGAGCAATGCAGGAACAGAACACAGACAAGAGTTTAACTGCGATGGAGCCCTGGGGTGGTTTCGGCGAGAACAGCCCCTATGGGTTCATATGCTTGAATTTGTGGTCCACGGTGGGTTACGGAATAATATCTCTCTGTGACTAAGGAAAGCTGCTGAGGTCAGGCGTGTGGCAGAGACGTCCCTGCATGGAGGCCCTGAGAGCCATTGTGTGAAGATGTGAAGGTGAGGCCTGGATTGGGTTGGAGATTTCAAGTCGTTAGAGATGCCAGAGCTGTGGGGTACCTGCCAAGGAGAGACGCAGACGGAGTGTGGAACCAGCCCAAGAGAGGGGAGTGTGTTGTGATGAACAAATTTGGAAGGAGTGGGAAGATCTGAGCCATGCTGAAGGCATGGAGATGCAGAATTTAGAGTTTCCCTTGCTGATTTTTGGTTTTGCTTTTTGGTCCAATATTTCCTCATATGCCCCCTTCCTCCTTGGAACGGTGATGTATACTGTGACATTATGTTGAAAGTGTATCATCTGATTTTTCTATTTTGCTTTTACAGGCCTTTCAGTTGAGGGATTGCCGTGAGTCTCAGAAGAGACTGTGGGCTTTTAAACGCTGATGCCATTGTGGGGGCTTTCGAAGTTGGATTTAATGCATTTTGCACTGTGATATGGCTACAAGCTAATGGGGGTCAGGGAGTGACATGTGGTGCTTGAGTGAGAATGGCTCACATGTTTGAACGTTGGTTGGGTCCACAAATAATGGAACTGTTTGCAAAGGGTTAGGAAGCGTGCTACTGGAGGTGGGCTTTGAGGCCCACAGCAGGTCCAGTCTTTATCTCTCTCTCTCTGTCTCTGTTTCTCTCTGTATGTCTGTCTCTGTTCTCTCTCTCTCTCTCTCTCTCTCTCTCTCTCTCTCTCTCTCTCTCTGTTTCTCTCTGTGTCTCTGCCTCTCTCTCTCTGTTTCTCTCTGTGTCTGTCTCTGCCTCTCTCTCTCTCTCTCTCTCTCTCTCTCTCTCTCTCTCTCTCTCTCTCTCTTTGCCTGCTGCCTATGGATCAGGATGTAAAACTCTCACTCAGCTACCGCTCCGGCACCATGCCTGCCTGTTTCCTGCCATGATGATCATGGACCAACCCTCTAAAACTCTAAGCCAGCCTCCAGTTAATGCTTTTCTTGCAAGAGTTGCCTTTGCTGTGTTGCCTCCTCACAGCGATGAAACAGTGATGCCCAAGGCTGAGGAGAAATTGTACATTCCTGAGTGTTGGTAGATGGAGAACCAGGCCTGGGGGCGTGTCCCATTGGTGGACTATTTGCCTAGAGTGCATGAAACTTTGGGTTTGATCCCTAGCAGTGCATAGACTGAGCCTGGTTCAAGCCCACACCAGCATTTGGGAAGTGGATGCAGTAGGAGCAGAAGTTCAAAAACATCCTCAGCTTACATCAGCTACATAGAGAGTTTAGACTAGCCTAGGTACATGAAACCCTGTCTCAAGGAAGGAAGAAAGGAAGGAAGGAAGGAAGGAAGGAAGGAAGGAAGGAAGGAAGGAAGGAAGGACCAGAAGGCTTCCTGCACAGGTACTGAGATCAGTGAACTAGAGATAATATGCCCCTATGCTGTGCTCTGTAACTTCTGTTCTCAGGCAGCTTCTTCCTCAGGAGCCTATGGTGCTGGAAGTGGGCCAGCCCCTGAGCTGACCAGCCCCTGAGCTGACCAGCCCCTGAGGTTCCTTATGTACCAGAGTCTGTTGCTTAGGTGGCCTTCAGCCTCTGGAGCTGCAGGGCCGAACCCCATTCTTCTGTCCTTCTACAGGAGCCTCCTCGCCTTTGGGCAGCTCCCGGCACAGCAGGGGCCAACTGCCCAGGGTTCCCAGCAGCAGGCAGACCCAGCTTTACAATGTTTATGGAGGGGTCAAAGCTCTCAACTGTTTTACTTGCTGTTATTTCCAGCTAGTGTGCTTTGAAGCCATTAGGGTGACTTGGACTCACAGATACACATACACCAGCTTTACTGAGGTGCAATCCATATAACATACATTCATTATAGGGCACAGTTGAGCTGCATTTATTACACGGCTGGCCATCTGTATCCTGTTTTCTGGATCTGTAGATTTAAGCAACCAGAGACCAAATGTAGCTGAAAATTTTGCATGTATTCTGAACAGGAAGAGGCATTCCTTGTCATCGTGCCCTAAGTGACACAGCGTATCAGGTACTCACACAGCATTACAGTGAATGAGGTGAAGTAAGTCACCTAGAGGCCACCGAATGTATTTGGGAGGACACACACAGGTTATATGTAAACTCTATGGGATTTCAGTTATGGGATTTCAGCATCCCTCCATTCTGATATCCAAGGAGGGTCTGGCATCCATCTGCTGAGGCTGCCTTGAGATGACGGTGTCTAAAGGCTAAGTGTCTAGTCCTTGAATATTTTCACATCTAAAAGAAACGTTAGACCCATGGATAGTCCCTCCCCTTCCTACCCACAACACCATTTCCATACAACTGCCAGCCTCTTCTATAGCTTTGTCTCTGCAGTATTGTCCCTATGAATTGGCCTGCTCCAAAGACTTCATATATATGGAATCATACAACATATGGTCTTCTGAATCGGGCTTCTTTCGTTAAATTTAATTTTTGTCACATGCATGGAATGTGGCTTTGATCCCAGCACTTGAGGAGAAACAAGTGGGTCTTGAGTTGGAGGCCATCTTGATCTACATAGCAAATTCCAGGCCAGCTAGAGCTGGATAATAGACGCTGTATCAAAAAAAATAAATAAATAAATAAAAATCTAATATTTGTTTTAAATGCTCTTGCTATGTAGCCAAGTCTCCAAACCTGAAATCCTCCTGCCTCAGCCTCCCAAGTGTTGGGATTACAGGAGTCATTACTTGGGGTCTGTGGCTACAAACCTCCAAGGCTTCTCAAGTTCCTTCATAAAATGGTATAGTATTTGCATATAATCCAAGCACAACCTCCTTCCTGTCAAGGGCCATGCAGGAGGAAGGATAAATGGCTTTAGAACTCATGGAATGCAGCCCACCAGTTACCGCAGCCACACGGTACCTCAGCGCGGCACCGCAGAGGACTCTGTGTCCTGAGGACTCCAGGCTGTTGTGGAATTCTGCTCTGCTTGCTCTCTCTTAATCTAAGAATCACATGAAAACTCTAAGGGGCTTGCAGCCCCTCACTGGGCAGTGTCTCTGGCACTCACAATTATAATGCTTGATCTCTTTCAGGTACCGCTGCTGGAGCACATTAATGACTCAATCACCACCCTAGAAGAGAATGTAGAGACCGAGGGTCAGCAATGACCACCTCCCTCAGAAAACATCTGGAAAAATACAGCTGTTGGGGAAACTAGATAGAGAGGCTTTTACTACTGGCTCTGATGTAGAACATCTTAGGGGACGATATGAAGTTCAGAAAGGTGCACTCTTATTAGTTCAGCTGGGGACCTTTTATGGTCGGGGAACGGGAACAATGGCAGCACTGGCTGACGTGACTCTCACTGAGGCTGCACTGGTGATAATAGATCTCTTGTACCCATTTCTGCCCCCAGCTTCCTGATGCGAGTTACTCAGATTTGCCGATGAGTAGACACATATTCTGAGGACTTAAGGTAGATATGACTGAGTTTTATATAAAAGTTTGGGGGGGGGGGCTGGAGAGATGGCTCAGTCGTTAAGAGCACTGGCTGCTCTTCTAGAGGTCCTGAGTTCAGTTCCCAGCAACCACATGGTGGCTCACGACCATCTGTAATGAGATCTGATGCCCTCTTCTGATGTGTCTGAGGACAGCTACCGTGTACTTACACATAATAAATAAATAAATAAATAAATAAATAAATAAATAAATAAATAAATCTTTAAAAAAATAATAAAAGAATTAGTCCTTTCTTTGTAAACCCAATTTGCTGGCTGCCAGTAAGAGGAACTGGCTGAGCAAACTCCCCTGCTTGCTTATACTCTGTTAATCTCTAACATGTTGCTTAGTTGTGAATGTACATGGGTTTTAGGGAATAATTTGTTTTCTTTACCCATACTACGTAATGTTATTTCTTGTGCATGTTTTGAAGAACACACTGTTTTTTTCATAATCATCCTCTAGAGGAAAACTAAAACATAATCACATTGTAATTTTATACCTCTTGAAAGATTTCGCTGGGATATATAAGTGATGGAAGAAAGAATAAAGTGTGGGGGTTGGAACATTGTTCCTTCCGCCACCAACTACGTATATGCACGTATATGTGTAAAGCTTGTTTGTGTGTGTGTTGGATCTTGCTCCATCCACCACTTGTGTGTATATGTGTATGTATGTGTGTATGTGTATGTGTGAAATGTTTGGAGCCTGCTTGCTGGAGCTTTCCTCTAACTGCTTAGTTAGAGTGTTACTGCTGTGAACAGACACCATGACCGAGGCAACTCTTACAAGGACAACATTTAATTGGGGCTGGCTTACAGGTTCAGAGGTTCAATTCATTACCATCAAAGCAGGAACATGGCAGCATCCAGGAAGACATGGCATAGGAGGAGCTGAGAGTTCTACATCTTCATCCGTAGGCTGCCAGGGGAAGACTGTCTTCCAGGGAGCTAGGACAAGGGTCTTATAGCCCATGCCCACAGTGACAAGACTTCCTCCAACAAGGTCACACCTACTTCAACAAGTTCACACCTCCAAATAGTGCCTCTCCATGGGCCAAGCAGAATCAAACCATCACATTCCACTCCCTGGCCTTCATATGCTTCTTCAAACATATGAATCTATGGGGGTCATACCTAAACATAGAATAATGAAAAATACATTTAGTTCAACTTCCAAAGTCTCCATAGTCTATGGCAGTCTCATCAATGTTAAAAGTTCAAGTTCTCTTCTGAGATTCCCAAATCAAGACAGGAAACCAGCTGGACAAACTCCAAACTCTGCATCTCCATATCTGATGTCAAAGCAGTTTTCAAATCTCTAACTCCCTTTTCGTTTTTGTTGACTGTGACAAACTTCTTTCTCCTGGGCTGTCTCCATTCCTTGTTAGCAGCTTTCCTCAGCAGATAGCCCACAGCTCTGGCATCTGGAACATCTTGGGGTCTCCAAGGCAACTTCAATGTTACAGCTCCTTGTTCCAATGTTTGGGATCCACACATGATCTTCTGGGCTCCTCCAAAGGGCTGGTGTCACTTCTCCAGCTCTGCCCTCTGTAGCACTCTAAGCTCAGGTTGATCCACTCCACTGCTGCTGCTGTTCTTGGTGATCATCCCATGATACTGGTGTCTCCAATACACTGGGACCTTCTGCTGTAACTAGGCTTCACCAATAACCTCTCATAGGCTCTCTTCATGGTGCAGCCTCAAATCCTTTGCATGACCCCTTCAGTCCTGGGTCATCAACTGCACCTGAGGCTGCACCTTCACCAGTGGCCTTCCATGGCCTCTCACAGTACCAAATCTCAGCTGCTCTTCGTGACCCCTTCATGCCTTCAAAGCCAGTACCACCTGGGAGACTTTTACACATTACCAAGTCCAGCCACAGCATGAGGTACAGCCTTGGCTCTCTCTGGAACACAGCTTCTTTGTGATCTTAGAAATCACTTCTCAGAAGATTTCACCTCACTGATGCTGGTCTCTTCTTAACCACCAGTAATTTCTTAGCTCCAGCTGACCAGCATCAATTGTCCCAGTGGTGCCTTCTACTGTTGAATCTAAAGCTAGAGCCACATGACCAAAGCTGCCCAGTTCTGCTGCTTGCTGGGACTGGACCATGGTCCTCCTTATTATATTACCAGCTTTCTGATTTTTAAATACCTCAGGCCTAAGCTTGGTCGACCTGGGTCTTGCTCTGTCGATTGACCTTGAACTCAAAGATCTTCATGCCCATCTCTTGGGATTATAGGTGTATATCACCAATCCTGGACTCAAGCTTTTCTTCACCTAGAACTTATTCTGTCCCAGGCTGGCCTTGAACTCTTGAGATCTGCTTGGCTTTATCTCCTGGGATTAAAGGTGTGTACTACAATGCCTGGGCCTAAACTTTTCATGACCACTGTTCATTCCAGATTATAAATCAAGGGGAAGGGGTTGGGGATTTAGCTCAGTGGTAGAGCGCTTGCCTAGCAAGCACAAGGCCCTGGGTTCGGTCCCCAGCTCCAAAAAAAAAAAAAAAAAAAAAAAAAAAAAAGAAAAGAAAAAAAAATAAATCAAGGGGAAACAATAACCAAGTAATAATAACGCTTAATATATTTTCTTTCTTTCTTTCTTTCTTTTTTTTTTTTTCAGAGCTGGGGACCGAACCCAGGGCCTTGTGCTTGTTAGGCAAGCGCTCTACCACTGAGCTAAATCCCCAACCCCACTTAATGTATTTTCATTTCAATGGCAAACGTATAACGATAAGCTTAGCTATAAGCTTAGCTGGGTGGGATCTTGCCACAGTCACCACTCCTTTAACCTGTTATCTCCTTGAACACAGGATTCAGTTCCATTTCACTTCCTGTGCCCCTTTATTATTCGAATCATACATTTTATATTTTTCCTTTCTATGCTTGCTACACTTGTTCAGAATGCTCTTCATGAGCTTTACCCAGAGAACAAAGTCTCTGTTGGGCTTTTTTGAGACTTCCTTTGTCAACGCAACATAAATCTCTTTACCTTAGCTTCAGGTAGTCTCT
This sequence comes from Rattus norvegicus, assembly GCF_021556685.1. Classification (NCBI taxonomy): domain Eukaryota; kingdom Metazoa; phylum Chordata; class Mammalia; order Rodentia; family Muridae; genus Rattus; species Rattus norvegicus. Next base: position 96,568,491 of record NC_141544.1, read on the forward strand.
TCAGACAAGGGCAAAAAGCAGCCACACTCTTCACCAAAATATTGGAAAAAACAGTTTCTCAGCCACATATTAAATCACAGTTCAAATCACCCTCAGCAACAAAGTCTTCCATATTCCTACCAGGATAGCCCATTAAACCCCAGTTAAAGCATTCCACTGCTTTACAAATCCAAAGTCCTCAAATCCACATTCTTTCAAACAAAAGCCTGGTCAGGTCTATCACAGCAATACCCTGTACCATATTCTATGTGTGAATGTGTATATGTTTATCTATAGGTCTGTATGCATATGTGAAGTATGTATGTATGTATTAATGCATGCATATATGTATGTGTTTGTATGCATGAAGTTATTGGATTTTGCCTTTTGTGTTATCCACTCTGTGTGTGTGTGTGTGTGTGTGTGTGTGTGTGTGTGTGTGTGTGTATTTTCTCTCTTTCCTTCTCTTTCTCACTGGCCCCAAAGAGTTAAAATAGTTCATAGTTTTTCCACTAGCAACAGAGAGTGCCAGCCCCAGTAAATTAAGCTTTGTCCCCTCAGAGAAAAGTCTGCTGAATACCTTCTCTAATCGTTGTCTGCCATTGGCAGCAGCCCCTGTAGGTATCTGGGCTCACCCCCATCAGTGGCTGTAACCACTGACCACCAAAGACTGCCTGCCTCAGTTTACCCACAACATGGATGCCAAAACTGGCCATTGGCAACTTCCCATATACATCAACTCACTTCAAGTGTACTCATCATGTGACTTGAGATGTCCCAGAGTTAGTAGCACCGGCTGATCAATCTTTCAGAGGACTAGGTTCAATTCCCAGCACAAAATATAAGGAGTTCACAACTACCCATAACTCAAGCCTCAGGGAAGCCAATAGCCTCTTCTGGCCTTTGTGGACACCAGACAAGTATCTGATATTGATATTCTGTCTAAGTTCCACCCCCTCAGCTACCTGGGAACAGCCAGGTATGCTCTGTCCCACAGTTGCCTAGCAACAACCAGCTGTGCCTGACTATAAAGGGGGCTGCTTGCCCCCTCCTCTCCCTCTTTTTGTTCTTTCTTCTTCTCTGCTCTTCCCCTCTGTCCCTTCTTTCACTATCCTCCCCACCCCTTCCCCCAACGTGCTCATGACCGGTCTTTCCTCTCTTCTACTCTTCTTCTCTCATTAAACCTCTCCACATGGTGTGTTCTGTTTGGGCACTGGACGAGATTTAAACCCTAACGTTGGTGCCTCATGTGAGGGTTTTGATCTCCCCGTGCCTACATGGCCTGCCTTTCCCACAGCGTGCCTCTGCCGCCCACCATGGCCCCCAGCCTGCCTTGGGCCCGGGTGCGGTCATGCGCTTGCACAGAGCTGTGGAATGAATTAAACTGTGTGCTCCCGCCGAATCACCTGCCATCCACCCAGGGCTCAGTCGCGATCGCTCGCTGTGGGAGGCACACTGGACATACCACTTCTGCACACACTACCATTGGGCCCTGAATTCGATCGCAGCTGCTGCCTCTGCCACACCACCACGACCACCTGGGGCTGCTGTGGGACTAAGGACTTCACCACTCCAGCAGGCCTTCCCATCACCATGATGCCCTGCTTACAGTTGCCCATCAAGGAGAGCGCCCTCTTCAAGCATGGTGAGCGGTACCTACTCAACCTCTGTGCACTTTCTTTACTTGAGCTTGACTTTCCATGGTGCACACATGGTCTCAGGGGAGCGTTCTTGAGCTTGGAGCTACCCCTGTGCTGCCCCTGGGGATGGATCCTTTCACTGACCCTCGTTTTAGGACCTTTTCCCTTGGGTGAGAATTTCCTTCTCTCCTTTTTGGAGGCAGTTTAATGTCGGGCCAGGCCTGGATAAGCTGCTCTCTGGCTCAGGAGCACCGGCTCTAAATGTAGCCCCAGCACTGCTGGGGGCAATTACGGTCTTCACTGCCTGTCCCCATTTCCTGGGGTGTTTTGGTCTAATTTACACTAAGCAGAAAATGATATCTCTGTCTGGTCCCATCCCCAGGCCTCCCCCTCCTCGTTGCTATAGCTCCCGGGTTTGGGCTGGTGAAAAGCAGGTCTGGCCCAGTTCCAAAGGAACTCTCTCTGTGAGGCCTGCTTTCCCACGTGTGTGCGACCCCTAAGACCCTCGTACAAGCGAGCTCTCTCTTTTTGTCCAGGACTTTGCTCCAGCATGCTCACACTGCCCCCCACGTGCAGTGCCTCAGCTGTGCGCACCAGTGTCCCAGCTGTGTATGCACCAGAGTCCCAGCTGCCCGTGCGCGCCCTCTCGCTTCTCCCTTGCTCTGCAGATCTTAAAGAATGTAAACTCATAGGCTACGGGAAAGCCCACTCAGACCTACTTCTCATGGACCAAATAGACTCCACCCAGATAAGTACCTCTGCCTAAAGTTCCCACTTAGTACCTATTCCAAAGGGTGTGATTCCTCTGGGTTTCAAATGTCCATCTAAGAAAAAATTTTCTTTTCTCCCAAATACACTTAATCTTATTCTCTACCTATAATAGATAGATATGTGTGTTCCAGCATCTTCTCAGGTCCAGGTGCTTACTACACCCAGGACAGCTCCAGAGAAGTGACCTCCAGATGTTCTGATCTCCTCTCACAGACACAGACGCTTCTATTGGACCTGTCCCTTCTGACCTGTCCTCAGATGGTTCCACGCACCCTGGACAACAAGGAAAGAGCCAACTTCTAAGACTGGACAAACGACCCAATACCCACTTCTCTAGGTTCCCTAGAGACGTGTCGCCCCAAAGCAAGCAGGAAGTAGTCAGAGAACACGACAACCCTATTCTTGCTCTATGATTGCCTTTCTAATTTATTTTAATTAAACCAAAATGGGGAAATGTTGGTATTCTGTCTAAGCTCCACCCCCACAGCTACCTGGCAGCAGCCAGGTATGCTCCACCCCACAGTTGCCTGGCAACAGCCAGCTGTGCCTGACTATAAAGGGGGGCTGCTCACCCCCTCCTCTCCCTCTTACTCTCTCTTGCTCTTTGTTCTTCTCTGTTCTTGACCCCTTCCCCCTTCCCACCACGTGTCCATGGTCTGCCTCCTTTCCTCTCCTCTCTTCTTCTCTCATTAAACCTCTCCACGTGGAACCATGTTGGCTTGGTGTGTTCTGTCCGGGCACGGGCCGAGATTTAAACAACACCTGGCACACTGGTATACATGTAGGCAAAACACCCATACACATAAAGTAATTTTTTTTTCTTTTTTGGAGCTGGGGACCGAACCCAGGGCCTTGCGCTTGCTAGGCAAGCGCTCTACCACTGAGCTAAATCCCCAACCTAAGTAATTTTTTTAATTTGTAAAAATTACTATTTTTCTTAGTTATTGTTCTATTGCTGTGAATAGACACCATGACCAAGGCAAGTCTTGTAAGGGAAACATTTCAGTGGAGCTGGCTTACAGTTTCAGAGGTTCAGTCCATTATCACCATCATGGCAGGACACACATGGTGCTGGAGCAGTAGCTGAGAGTGTTACCTACTGATCCACGACAGTGGACACACAAACACACACACACACACACAACAGAGAGAGAGAGAGAGAGAGAGAGAGAGAGAGAGAGAGAGAGAGAGAGAGCTGAGACTGGCATAAGCTTTTTTTTTTTTCTCCATCTTTATTAAATTGGGTATTTCTTATTTACATTACAATTGTTAATCCTTTTCCCAGTTTCCAGGCCAACATCCCCCTAACCCCTCCCCCTCCCCTTCTATATGGGTGTTCCCTTCCCCATGGCATGAATTTTTGAAGCCTCAAACCCCACTTCCAGTGACACACCTTTTCCAACAAGGCCACCCTTCTAATTCCTCTATTTTCCTTCAAGCAGTTCTGCTAACTGTGGGCCAAACATTTAAGCTTATGAGTCTGTGGGGGCCATTTTCATGCAAACCAGCACATTTAGCATACCTAATGCAATGTGAATACTATGGCAATGGCTAGATGCGTTGTTTGGGGAATAAAGACAATCTGCACATGCTCAGGAAAGTTGCAAATAAGAAATATATTTCCTTAATATATTTCATCCTTGGTGCAAAGCCAAGCTAAAACATAAACGTGTGTGCACATGCGTGTGTGTGTGTGCATGTGTGTGTGAGCATGCACACACAGATACACACACTCACACACTCACACTCACACACCCACACTCACTCACACTCACACACACATTCACTCACACTCACTCACACTCACACACTCACTCACACTCACACACTCACACTCACTCACTCACACTTACACCCACACTGACTCATACTGACTCACACACACTCACACACACACTCACACTCACTCACTCACACACTCACTCACACACTCACACACACACAGTCACACACACACACTCACACACTTTGAAGAGTGAGGATGTGGCTCTGTTGGTAGAGTGCTAGCCTAGTGTATACAAAGCCCTGGGTTTGACCTCTAGCAGCACACAAACCAAGATGGCAGTAAGCATCCGTATGCAATTCTAGCAGCTGGGAGGAGGAAGCAGGAGGATGGAGGCCATCCTTGGCTACTCAGTGAGTCCGAAGCAGCCTAGGATACATGAGCCCCTTTCTTAGACAAGACTAGCAATTACAGCAACAGACCTGGTGTTAAGAAACTGTCCATGACCAGTGGAGAGATACCAAATGTTAGCCCATCCCAGAAAATCAAGACTGCAGCTTTTCTGAAATGTTCCCCTCTGGTCAGTGGTAGGTGTCTTGTGCTTGATCAGCCAGCTGTAACTGGGGTTCCAATGAAGAAGGCATGTCCATTCTGCTTGTAACACATGGCTTGTCTCGTTTTGCCGGAAGTATATATAATGCGGAAACCCCCAGTCTCTCCTGGTATGGGGCAGTGAGGGGTGGAATAGCTGGAGGCTAAGGCCCCTCTCCTCTACACTCACATCAGCTCCTAAGAGTGGGCTTCCTGGTAGGCCAGGAAGGCCAACAGCAAATGGGTACATTCATACCGTGGCTCCTTTATCTAAATCAGTCACTTGCCTTCAGGTGCTGGGGGAGGGTCAGGAGCGGTCCAGGATGACTCAGATACTAGGGTAGGGCCAGGAGGAGGAGCCAGCCATCTAGAGCATATGATGGGATATTTTGTATCACTTCTGTCCTTCCTTCTCTCAACAAAGCCACATAAAGTGTCAATGAGTGTAGCCGGAGTGCAGCAGTGACCAGCCAATGAAAGGGACCACTTGGCTGCTGTGGAGGATGGCAGGGAACCCCTGAGCCTCAGACGGAATGTAGAAGAGGACACAGGCAGCGCAGTAGGAAGGGCGGATGTCTCACAGCCACGTGGGGCAGCCTAGGGCTGGCCAATGTGGTGAGTGTAGGCTAGCCCCTGAAGGATGGGTGGAGAGTCGTTGGGACGTTTTTCAAGGCTAGCCTACTTCCTATGAGTTAAGTTTGTGAGCTGCTGTAGGGTACTCCTGACTTCTGCCTCTGAACTCTACTGCCCCTGACGTGCTCTGCTTTTTCCTTTTAGGCTCCAGTAGAAAAAAACCCAGATCCTGCCTTAGGAAGTTGTCTCAGCCAAGATGCGTGGGAATTGTATGTTGTAGGTTATTTCAAGTGTGTGAGTACGGAGATGGCGATAAACATTCTCCACCACGAAGCTACCTATAGCTCTAAATATCCATGGTCTAAGATAGACTGGGGAGTTTAAGGCTCCAAAACCTTTCCGGAGAGGTGTAGGGAAGGCAGGGCCAAGCCTATGGGGGATCCTGGGAGTCATGTTGCCATGCACAACCAGACTAGGTCTCTGCAGGAGTATGGGAATGTCAGAGCGGGGAGATACTAAATGTGGAGACGTTAGTGAGGAAGGAACCGCTAGAGCCCCAAGAGTTCACAGTGGAACCGAGGATCTCTTGCTTTCCCCCGAGGGCAGAATGCCGGTCTAAGGCAACTGGAAAGTGCGGCTTTAAGGAAACTTTAGCAGGAGTGTCGTAATGATGGGGAGAGTGATGGGGGAGCCACCTTACAGGACAGAATTCTCACAGGCCTAGCCTCAGTTTCGAGGCCCCGCGACTCTGGAACCGAGCATCCGGGTGTGCCAGGGTGTCATGGCCCTGACTGGTGGACTCTGGACCTACCTGGTTAGCTTGGGGACAGGAAAATCCTAGAGTTAAAAAGCCCGGTTTCCAAGGGGCGGGGTCTTGGGGGTCGGGGAAGGCAGAGCTGGAAATGGGCTCTGGAGGAGTAGGGTCTGTGGGCTGGGGAGGCGTGGTCAACCACGGGAAATACGCCAAACCAGAGCGCCAGGGAAGGCTTGGGGAGAAGATGGAGCTGCTTTCTGTGCTGGACAAGGCTTCTTAAAATGGGAGCAGAGCCACAGAGTGGTAGGTGGGGCTTCCGGGAATGGGGCGTGATCAGGGCGTGATCCAAGGCGTGGCTAGCCCAATGTACTTAAGCTTCCTGAGCGCGCTTACCGGCTCCGCCATGGCTCTGAAGCGGGTCTTTCTGCTGCGCTCGGTGGCACCACGCGTTGCTGCCCTCTCAACCAAACCGCGAGCCCAGGAGCAGCCTCCCGCGAACCCTGAGGCTTTGCGGGGATGTGGAGCGGCTGAGGCTGTGCGGCCGCCTGTGCCAGCCGTGGACTTCACCAACACACAGGAGGCGTACCGCAGCCGTCGAAGCTGGGAACTGGCGCGCAACCTGCTAGTGCTGCGGCTGTGTGCGTCGCCGGTGCTGCTAGCGCACCATGAGCAGGTGCGCTGGTGGGTGGGTGACCAGATAGGCAGGAGCCAGGGGGGACGGAGGTCGGAAGTGTCGGGTAGGGCCACTACTCAAGCATGGTCAGGCTGAGCAGGCGAGGAAGGGGGCCGTTTGCTGCGTACTTTTTCGGACTTCGTGAAGTTTCCTACTTAGAATCACTACCAATTAGAAACAAAGGCTTATAGTGTCTAAGACATGTACTATTTGTATTGTCACATGTGATATCTATACCCTCCATGCAGCTCTAAGATTGTGAAGATTGAAGGGCTTATTTAGGCTAGGACTTTAGAATTCCACAAGTGTGGCCAGCTATTCCCAAACGCAGCTGCTCCGAGCAGTTTTGGGAAGTGAGGGGACAAACTCCTAACTTCATTTTCTCCCATGCTTACATTTATTATAGATACAGTCGAAGAGCCTGGATTCAGAAACTTTTGATCCAAGTGCTCTCTATAATTACAGACATGAGAGCTAGTCATCACCTGTAGTCCAGACAGCACCATAGCCTATGTCTGCCTGCTGCCAGCACAAACTGGGATGCAGGGAAGAAGTTGGAGGGTCTCAGAGACTAGCAAGCCTACCACTTTAAACTGTAACCTGGCAACTTGAGGGCGTTTGGGCAAAACAGAGCACCACTTCAGCCAGTCTTGAGGGGTTAGTGATGAGTTTTCTCAAGGTGACCTTCCATGTCTGTGAGGATACAGAGCTGGAAGAAATCTCAACGGGGGTGGGGGTGGGGGGTGTGGGGGTGGTAACTTCTCAGGTGAGACTGTTGGAACCACACTTAGAAAGTAGCTGAGGCAAACAGGTAGGGGGTGGCTCTCGCTCCATAACCTTGTTGAGATGGGTTCAAGGTGCTGCCCTGAATCCCCTGGAAGAATTTCATTGTAAGCCTTGGAGCCTGGGAGGGATGGGCGGTAGGAGAAAGTCTCTGGCCTGCGGGGGTGAGGCCCTGGAGCCAGGAATGTGTGTGGTAAGTAGGTGGGGTCCCAATGCGCTGAAAAAAAGCCCAGCAGGAAGCAGGGTGCACAGGTGAAGGAGCCCTAGCAGTGGGAAGCACTTCACTGCAGCCTGGAGGGATGATGTGGCAAGCTGGGAAGAACTAGAAAAGAGTGGTCAGTCTCGGGACCCTATGCAGAGCGCGAATTGGACCACCTCCCTTGGGTATCATCGATGGCTGCTCTCTCTCACCTTTAGGACAGGATGAGCAACCCAGAGGCTAGCAGGGAGGAGGAGGGGAAGACAGTCTGTAGGACCATTTTGTGCTTCACCCTGCATTTGCCACTGCTGTCCAGCTGAGAAGCAGTGTCCCCCGGCCTGGGGTTTGGGTCTAAGGAGGATGCTCTCTGCACCAATCAGGGTAGTGTAGTGACCAGGGAAAGGCCATGCCATGCCACCTCTTCTGGTTCTCTGGAGCCTGCTCTAGATAGCTCTGGATTCCTGGAGGAAACAGCAAACCCCAACCCCAGCAAGGCTCCGTCTGTCCAGCCTGTGCCCCAGGAGCCTTTCTTTCTGTGGCATCCGTGCTGAGGTCTTCGCTAGTGGCCTCAGTCCCCGGTGCTGAAGGAAATGGCATTCAGAAGCCAAGCTCCGAGCCGAAGAGCTCCTGAGCAGGTCCCAGCCTTCCGTAATGCTGCATGAGGCCCTCTAATACAGTTCCTCATGTTGTCGTGACCCCAAGTATAAAGTTATTTCCATTGCTACTTCATAACTGTAATTTTGCTACTGTTATGAATCATACTATAAGTCTGATATGCAGGATATTTGATATGGGACCCCTCTGAAAGGGTTGTTTGACTCCCAAGGGGTTCGAGAAATCACAGGTTGAGAATGGCTGTCCTAGATTGGTGGGTTAGACTGGGAACAGTCCCCATTTCTCTGGCTAGAGGAAGACTTCCACTGAGCCACCCGGTCTTGTGAGGCTCTGCAGCTGTAGCTGGGATCGTGGGTCGCCAGGCTTGGCTTGAGGGGCTGTAGACTGTAGGAACTGACACTGGAACTACTGCCTGGGACTGGAGCTCTGCTGGGGACCATGAAGCATTCCATTTGATGAGGATTGAGAAAAAGTTGGGCTCTCCTGTTCAAAGAAGAGATTGGTTGCATTTAAATGGGGGAGAATTCACCTTACTGTCACCGTCTTCTGGATATTGTTTGAGACTTTTCTTTGGTGGATGTACATATAGGGAGCCCAAGGACACACGTGTGTGTGTGTGTGTGTGTGTGTGTGTGTGTGTGTGTGTGTGTGTATCTGTGTGTGTTAGAGAGAGAGAGAGAGAGAGAGAGAGAGAGAGAGAGAGAGAACGAGCGCACACAAACGAGCGCCAGTTTCTCAGTATGCAGCTCTGGCTTAGAACTCACTACGTAACCAAAAACCTACCTCCCTCTGCCTTCTGAATATTGGAATTAAAGGGTGTTCTATCATGTCCGTCTGCCCCTTTTAAGGTAGGTTTGTTTTATTTATTTAAACTGGCTGGATAAACTGGCTGGATCTGGTCAAGTAGTTAGGCTGACTTTCCGGTGAGCTTCAGGCTGGGATACAAGCGTTACCACCTTGTCTGGGTTCCTGGGATCACACTCAAGGTAGGCAGGCACATTATAGCTGAGCCATCTCCCCAGCTATCTTTCCTTGTGAGATAAGGTGTTGTTACATAGCTTAGGCTGGCCTTGAACTTGTGATACTCTGTAATTCAGCCTTTCAAATGCTGAATTACAGAAGTGTGTCACCAAGCCTGCCTTTTTTTGATTCTACAGTGAAAATAGGTGTTTCTATTACTGGGACAAATTTGTGTCACCTGGATAGGAAGATAGTGACTTCGAGATGGATTTGAAGTGGTGTCTTGGCTCTAGAGTCTACTTTAAAGCTGCCAGCCCTGCCTGTGTGTGTCCACCATTCTCAGTGACCAGGGTGAGTGCATGTGACTTCCATAGGTGGCCATTCCCTAGTGTACCCCCTCCCATGGAAAGAATGTCAAGGTGTTTTTTTTTTTTTTAATCAGAGGTTATAACTTTCTTGATAAACGAACAAAATTCATAAATCTCAACTCCTGCATGGAGACTGCATGTGTTATCAAGAGGCATCTCCATGGAGCCCCATCTGCCTGTGGCAGGGTCATGCTGGCCAAGGTGTCAAAGTGGGTTCCCCCTTGTCAAGAGGACCCATTGTCCATGGGCCTGAGGCACCCCAGGCTTTTCCTTTCCTGGAGTTGAGTGGGCAGTAGGCACGGGTTTCTACAGTGTGCGTGTGGGGTTGCTTCTGAGCGCCAAACGTCTGCATGTCACCACTCCCTACTGCCGTAGCTCTCCCCTCTTCCCCATGCCGAGCACCCTCTTTCCTGAGTCTAGGTTAGCAAATGTCCTCCATCCCAGGCCATGATCCGCCTGCCTTAATTATGTAAGGAGTTGTTGTTTCTTCTCCTTGGGTGTCTCTCTTGGTGTCTACTTCCTTCCCTTTCCCCTGGGGTTTAAAGAAGGCTTACATAGTGTGAGGTGGAGTGAGATGTGACAAGGAAAAGGGACCCAGCTGCATGGGCCCAGCTGCATGGGGCCAGCTGCTTGGGGCCAGCTGCTTGGGGCCAGCTGCATGGGCCCAGCTGCTTGGGGCCATCTTCTTCAGGGTAAATCTGGCATGGTAGCTGGTCAGTCCTGGACAAGGCTGTGAAGTGGACTCCCATGTCACTGTGTCCCTCTCTCCTGCCATCTGAACTTTGTGTGTGGTCCCTGCTCAGCAGCTGTGTGAGGGTTGGCCTCACAGCAAGCCCTGTTCTGGTGTGTTTGACTGAGAGAACAAGTCATGGAGAAAGATACCATACTAGAGAATTAGCTCTGTGCTTCTCCCCACCGCACCCCCAAGAGACCACTAAATGTCACAGAAATGCCTACTGCTGTCTCTGGGGAGACTGGCTGGATCCCCCTTTACCCACCAAGGGGTGATTGGCAATCCCTGGGGTGGTCCACGAGCCAGGCCCTGGGGGAAGAGTCTTCAGGGGAACAATGTGCTCAGAGCTTCAGAGAGCCAGTAGCTTGAAGGGTGGCACCTTGATCCCCCCCACCCCCCAACTGCCCTGGACAGAGGATTGGTTCACAGCAGCTGTGAAAGCAGAAGCAGCCTGCTCTCAGAGGTCTCTATAGAATCTGCTGTGCACAGGTATAGCACGGGAGACAGGTGCTCAGACAGTTGCTTCCTTTCGCCTTTCAGTTGTTCCAAGTTGCCAGGAAGCTTCTGGGGCAGAGGATGTTCGAGAGACTGATGAAGATGACCTTCTACGGCCATTTCGTGGCTGGCGAGGACCAGGAGTCTATCAGGCCTCTGATTCGGCACAACAAAGCCTTTGGTGTTGGCTTTATCCTGGACTATGGTGTGGAGGAAGATCTGAGCCCCGAGGAGGCGGAACGCAAAGAAATGGAGTAAGACCCGCTTTTCTGGTGTCGCAAGGCGCAGGCGTGACCCTGAAGGGCACCCAGGGTTTCAGCTTCAGCTGGGTGGTGGCCAAGACTTTGACCGGATTGCCAGCAGCCCTCATGGGTTGTGCCTGGAATTCCTGCTTCCTGCAGATAGGAGTGCTGTGCTTTTGTGGGCCTGCACCAGCAGAAGGCTGAAGGGTAGATCTGCTAACCACTGCCCCGGGGCCACATCCAGCTTCCCAAAACTATATAAAGTTCAAATTGCCTTTTCACTTTGCAAGGGCAGAGTGGTGTAATTGTATGTCTTTTAAGGCTGAGAACGCGTGCTACCTTCCGCTCACAGAAGCATGTGGTGGCCCTGGCTTCCTGCTCCAGTCTGCCTTTCTTTCTTTTTTTTTTTTTTTTTTTTTGGTTTTTTTTTTTTCGGAGCTGGGGACCGAACCCAGGGCCTTGCGCTTCCTAGGTAAGCGCTCTACCACTGAGCTAAATCCCCAGCCCCTCCAGTCTGCCTTTCTAAGGATTCCTGATTGGACCTGCAGGCTCCAACTAGTCCTCAAATAGTTTCCTGGTCTGAAGGTGGCTGTGCCTGCGGGGCATAGAACTTTGCTGACTGGGTTCAGCTAGGCGCTCCTGGTCGGGAGGATTGTAGCAGGCAGCAGTGTAGTGTGACAGGCGGCCTGGAGTCTCCTCCCACTGCACGGCCCTTCCCTAGGCAGCTCACGGACCTGCCTTCTTGGCAACAGGACAGAGTGGCCTCATTCTGCCCCCCTGGGGTAGTAGCTGACTCACTGGAGGCCTGTGCAAAACCAGCCCTTTCTTTGCAAAGTGTTACTGCTGGCTTTCCCCAGGCCCTTGCTTAGGTTGGGGGTCCCGGGTCTCTGGCTGCAGCCGTTCAACCTGTGTGAAGCTTGACAGGCCAGGTCAGACCTTTGGCTTGCCCCTGCTCCTCCCCAGGTAACTAACACTGGGCTGGGGGAAAGGCAGTCATGTGAGGCCACTGGCTGAGAACAGAATGTCCGAGCCTGGCCTGGCATGGGGAGCCCAGCCCCTGCTTTGTGATTGGCCATTCTGGAGGCGGGGTGATCCAGCCCCAGCATCCTCTTGTGAGGATTGATTCCTTGGGGATTTGGCTGCAGGCCTTCACCAAGGCTGCTGTTGAATAACCTAAATGGATTCCACATCCTCAGCCTAGATAGGATGAGCACAGAGGGCTCTCACCCGGTACTGCCTTGCTGTGAGAATGGATGGTAGGCCTGCCCGCCTGCCTGCCCGCCTGCCTGCCTGCCTGCGTGCAGGATTTACTCTTATCTGTACCTTTCTGTTGGCTGCTCAGCTTGTCATGGCTGTTTGTCCCACAGGAGCTTTGCTTGGGCTCTAAAGGCATCAGAAATAGATCCCTCCAGACCTAACAGTGCCCACCTCCAATGCCAACAACCAAGTGGTGGGGCTGCAGGCGTAGCTCTCTGCCTGCCTTTGGCCATAGCCTTAGAAGAGGGTGAAATGTCACAGTCTGACGAAGTTCTGAGTCTCTAAAGGGATGCCTGGCTGTCCCCACATGTCACTTCCCCAAAGGGAGAAGAGCTTACAGAGCCCACTGGTTATGCCTGATCAGGAGTGACCAGCCCCACAGACCCTCGTGGGCAGCCTTGAGGGTTCCTTGCAGGGAGGTACGGAGTCACTGAGGCCTGTCCCTGGCTAATGGAAGAAAGCACAGAGTGCATGGAGACAAGACCTGGTAGTCATGCCTTTGGTTATCTACACTGTGGGCTGTGGAGTTCTACGACCAGCTCTGCTATCATGGGTCACTGAGGACCTGACAGGATTTCTGCTTAGAGAGTCACTGTGCCTACCAGGCTCTGCGCTGATAGCCCTCAGGGGACTTTGGTGTGGTTGTGCCTGACACTGCTCTTATGGAACCCCTACCCTCCAGGGACTTTGGCTCTCTGTCTCTGAGGGGAGGTGACACATGGGGATTACCTACTTCCTTATTACAGACTCAGAACGTGTCACCAGATGACATTGGATCCTCTTTTCTTGCTAGGTGTTATCAGCATGAGGTCAATGAAGCAACAGCTGTCTGCCTAGCTTTTGTCCCCTGGGCCGTGGCCTTGTAGGCTGAGGTGCTTGTGGGAGCCCCAGACACTCAAGGATATATGGCCCAGCCTCACCGTAGCTTATGGCCCAAACTCTCTAGATAAGGCCCTGATCCAGGAGAGGAGGGCCCAGGACAAGGCTTCTTGGCACGTTGCTTGGTAGCCCAGATTTACTGGAGGAGTAGTGAATACAGCTCATTGATGGTAAGGCCTGGAAGGTGCCATCATTGCCCGTCTCCACGTCTCTGAAGAACTCTGGGCAAGAAACACGGCAGGGCTCCTTCCTGTGGGGCCTCTGCATCCTGCCCTGCCCTTTTGAGGACTTGGGTGCTCCCAGCGTGGTGGGAACCTGTGAGGTTTTCTTTTCTTCTCTGTTTGTTTTTGTTTTTCAAGGCAAGGTCTCTTCTGTGTAGCCTTGGCTGTTGTGGAACTCACAGAGATCTGCCTAGATTAGAGGCGTGTGCCACCACTCCCTGACTTGAGGTCCTCAGTTAGATGACATGAAGGGCTTGTTTTCATCTTATTTTTTTTAAAGGTTTATTTAGGAGCTAGAGAGGTGGCTCAGCACAACAAGATTTATTTACTTTTTATTTATTTTTTTTTAAGACTTATTTTATATATGTGAGTACCCTGTTGCTATCTTCAGACGCACCAGAAGAGGGCATCTGACCCCCATAACAGATGGTTGTGAGCCACCATTTGGTTGCTGGGATTTGAACTCAGGACCTCTGGAAGAGCAGTCAGTGTTCTTAACCACTGAGCCATCTCTCCAGCCCTCGTTTTCATCTTCTAAGGAAATTCCTGGTTGCTATTTCAAAAACAGGACTAAGAGTTTTAGCAGGGACTGGGCCTTAGAGTGGAAGAAGCCAAGGTATATGAAGCCATAGGTGCTGGGACGGAGGCCAGAGCAAGGATGCACTGTTGCCGGACTGGAGGAGTCCTTTGTACAGGGTGGCTACTGCCCCTGGCCTGATCTCCCCAGTAAGGGATGCTCGACACAGGAGGCCTGAGGTTCCATGAGGGGTGACCCCTCCCTGGTGCAGGTGGTCATGCCAGGCCAGAGGAAGGACTGGGTTAATGCAGGTTGGTCTGTTTCCTTGAGCCAGCCTTGTATCAAGTTTGTGATCGGGTCCAGTGTTCAGTGACCCCTGGTGACCTCAGGTAGCATAACCGACCTTTGCCTCCTCTGTCCTGCAGGTCATGCACCTCTGAAGCTGAAAGAGATGGCAGTGGTGAGTTTCGGATCCGGTGCTCTCCTCGCTCCAGCACACAGTCTGGTGGCCCAGGAGACATCTAGGCTCAGGGCCTGTGGCAGTCTTTGGGCGAGGGACAATGCTAGAGGCTGCTTCCTATGGCTTTGTACCTTCACATGCCTGGTGAGATACGGGCTCCTTGTGGTTTTAAGAGCCCGTCCAGGCAGACCCAGTGTCCCTGGCCTTCACTAGGCCACAGTCCAGGCCTTCGTGATGGAGGCTCTATTCGCCTGGCCTGGTTTGCCCTAGGATGAGGTTTAGCCAGGGCAGGGGGTCCAAGTGAAAGGAGCGCCAGGTTGGCCTGTCTAATAGGGCTATGCATCTACCTTCGCAGGAGCAAATAAGAGGGAGAAGCAGTATCAGGTCCACCCCGCCTTCGGAGACCGCAGAGATGGCGTCATCAGTGCCCGCACCTACTTCTATGCCAGCGAAGCCAAATGTGACAACTACATGGAGAACTTACTGCAGTGCATCGAGGCCTCAGGTGGGGTCCCCTGCTTCCGGCTGCTAAACAGAGCCTCGGGCTTGTGCAGTCAGGGGACTGCACGTTGGTGAGGGGCACCTGCTTGTTCCTGACTGCTCTCCCTGGAGTTGTGTGCCCTAGCACCAACTCCACTTGGCACTTCTGTGTTCTGTGGCCCATCCGTGGATGGCTATCGTGCTAAAGGCATCAGCAGGCCACCAGCAATGTGCAGATCTCTCTGGCTTCCTTGCCTGGTGTCTTCTTGAGTACCACGGCTGTTTCATCAACCCTCCCCGTGTGAAAGGGCATTTAGGGAACTGGTTATAGTTACAGGGAGGAGCCAGCTATTGGGCTGCTTTTGAAGAACAGGGAGCTGCAAGCTGCACCCGGTCATCCATCTCCTCAGACACTCATGGCCCTTCCTTTGGATTCTGACAGGCGGAGCCAGTGACGGTGGTTTTTCAGCCATTAAGCTCACGGCACTGGGGAGACCACAGTTTCTGGTAAGTGGTGGCGCATTGGATCTGCAGAGGCTCTGCAGATCCTGGGGCTGCTATGTGCACTGAGAGACTGCAGATGTGCTCAGGTCTGGGCGGCCGTGAGCTGGGGCTACAGAGGCTGTCCCAGGGCTGGATGGAGAAGCTGGGCACACGCCGCAGTAAGGCTCACACCTGCACTGACAGCTGCAGTTCTCAGACGTGCTGACCAGGTGGAGACAGTTTTTTCATCAAATGGCTGCAGAGCAGGGACAGGCTGGGCGTCCTGCTGTGGACACGAAGCTGGAGGTGGCGGTGCTCCAGGTGAGCGGCCCTTCATCTTCTCCTGGCTTATGTGGGAAACAGCAAAGACGGAATAGAAATGGGGGCCGGGAATGAGTCCTGCCGTTGTAGATGGTGCGATGCTGTATGGGGTGAGTGCCAGTGGACAGTGAGGGTGGCAGTATTGACTCTTTCTTATGTCTCAAGGAGAGCATCGCCAAGATGGGCATCTCGTCCAGGGCTGAGATCGAGAGGTGGTTCACACCAGAGACGCTGGGAGTGTCTGGGTAAGCACTGACAATCTCAGCTGAGCCCCAGTGGCCTGTACTCCTCATCGTTTCCCAGAATGGGCCAAGGGAGCGAGTTACTGAGCAGAGTTGGTAGCAAGCTGGGAGTCTCAGGTATTGGCATTCTGGACGCAGGACTTCTTAGAAAATGACCTGGGTCCCAGAGCATCTTCCTAAGTCACTCTGGCAGGTGAAGACAGCGTCCCATGTCCCATCCTTAGGGTCAGAGCCTGGGACTAATGCCACCAGTGTCTCCTAGTCAAGTCGGGATGTGGGCTCGAGGTCGAGCTGCTGGTTCTCAGATAGCTCTGGCTAGCCCTGCACATTACCTAGCCCTGTGTGTCCAGTCACCAGCCTCCTGAAGAGGTGCCTGCGTTCTGTCAGCCCTGCGTCTTTTGCTCTCCCTTAAGGCTGACCTGGCTATGGAATGAATTCTCTGCATCCTTTGTGTTTTTATTGCTGACCCATTGCAAAAGTGGTTGTGCTTTGGTTAACTGAGAACAGCACTCAGTCTTAAAATCAAACTCTAGGGTAGTTCATGAAGGCTGAGTTCAGGAGCAGTCTTTTGAAGTATGGCTAGTGTGTTGAAGACCCCCAAATACCCTACTACCTGTGGGTAAAGCTGGGTGATTGGACCCAGAATTTCTGGTAGTCTACTCTGCTGACGTGCCTCTTCTCTCAGCACTGTGGACCTACTGGACTGGAACAGCCTCATTGACAGCAGGACCCAGCTCTCCAGGCACCTGGTGGTCCCCAATGTACAGGTACCTCCCCACCCCGATTCTATTGTCTGCCCACCCAGGGGACTCATTGTGACTGAGGTGCCGTTCTTTTTGACCTGCCCACAAAGACAAACCCAGTGTCCACAGTGCTCAGTAGGGCAGGGACCCATGTGCACCTTTACGCACGAGGAAAACGGGTGTCTAGAGGGAGGTCTTCCTCAGCCCACCTAGCCCTGTGTGTCCACTCACCACAAGTCTTTAGGGACGAACACGGTCCATCTGGGTAGTGCTCACCTGGGGTCTCCTGGTCACTTATACTCAGAGGTGGCAGGGCCAGGCGCTCACATGTGTTAAAGGCGATGCTGGCTGTCAGATGGGCTCTCTCCCAAACATGATGGCAGATTCCCAAAGCAAGTGTCCCCTGGGACGAAGGCCAGCTACAGCTGCATCAGCTTTAGGAGTTGTGCCAGGTTCCATCTGGCCAAGTGAGCTGCTAGCATGGCCTGGACTCAGGGGAACGAGGTTGTGTGGAACCCCGTCTGCTCTAGGTTATGAAGGAGAACAGAAATCGTAGCTGAGGAAAGTGTCCTGCAGATGTTTCTCCCATGATGTTCGCAGCCCCAGAGACTGAGGGCCCACCCCAACTTTGAGCCACTGTCCTGGACCCTCAGGGTGCAGTGTGTTCATGAAATCACTGCTGAGGTCATTGGCAGACTTCGGCATGGGTGGTTGTGGTCCGTGAGGCAAGGCTGCTGGGACCGGTGCAGTAATGGCCCATCAGCATTGCAGGAGCAT
The DNA here is from genome assembly GCF_021556685.1 of Rattus norvegicus. Classification (NCBI taxonomy): domain Eukaryota; kingdom Metazoa; phylum Chordata; class Mammalia; order Rodentia; family Muridae; genus Rattus; species Rattus norvegicus. The sequence goes on from NC_141544.1 coordinate 96,585,970, forward strand.
CCTGGGCTGGCTGCAGGCTGAGCGGGAGACTCTGTGCCGGCTGCATGGGGTTTCCACCAACAGTACCCTGCTGCTGATGCAGCAGTCTTCCTGGCTCCTTGAAGGCCATATTGTGGTCCCATGCTGCAAGTTGGGTAGTGCCCCATAGCATGGTTCCCCCTCCTGAGCCTTTACTATTCCAAGTAAAGTGGTGCCTGGTTGGTTGGGGGTCTAGGCTCCCTTCCTTTGCCTTTCTCTGCCTGCTCCCTACAGTGGTAAAACTCTCAGTCCTAGGGAGGTCATAGAAGTAAGTACCTGGTGGTACAGGCCTGGGCCTGCTGCTTCCATGGGTGCAGCTTTCCTCACGTGTAGGACAGTGGGCTGGCTGGCACCCAGTTTGGGGCATTTTGTCATCATATCTAACTTAAGGCAAGGTACTAAGAAGTGTCTTCTCTGGTCCATGGGATGCAGGAGGGTGGGCAGAAGACAGCATTCCTGAAAGGTAATGTTGGCCTCAAAGTGGAGCATTGTGCCCCCTAGTGGTCTGACTTCTGCTGTGCTCTCAGACTGGCCAGCTGGAGCCCCTGCTGTCACGGTTCACTGAGGAGGAAGAGCAGCAGATGAAGAGGATGCTGCAGAGGATGGATGTGCTGGCCAAGGTGTGAGCCGCTGTGTGTGTGTGCCCGTGTGTGTGCGCGTGTGCGTGCGCGTGTGCATGTGCAGTGGGGGAGGATGGGCATGCTGGCCAAGATGTGAGCAGCTGTGTGTGTGTGGGGTGTGTGTGTGTGTGTGTGTGTGTGTGTGTGTGTGTGTGTGTGTGTGTGTGTGCTGGGGGAGGATGGGTGTGCTGAGAGAGATGTGAACAGCCCTACTGGGGTAAGCATTAGGGGCACTAGCCCCTGAGCAGGGAGGGGGTGGGCATCATCAGCTTGAAGCCATAGATTCTTCTCCCTGTGAACCTCTCAGAGAGCGAGAGAGGCAGGCGTGCGGCTGATGATTGACGCCGAGCAGAGCTACTTCCAGCCGGCCATCAGCCGCCTGACCCTGGAGATGCAGCGCAGGTTCAATGTGGATAAGCCGTTCATCTTCAACACGTTCCAGTGCTACCTCAAGGTATAGCCCTCCGTCTCCTGCCTCCATCTCCCTGCCTGTCCCCAGCGCTTGGCGATGTGATCCATCACCCGCAGGGAGATTCTTTTCCATGGAGCCATGCAGTATCTGTTTGGCCCTGTTTGGCTGCAGAGGCCACAGCAGCACAGGTAAAGGAGCAAACAGACTACTAATTCTATACCCAGTTCAACTATCTAGAAAACAGGCCCTGCCCAGTGGCCAATCCCAGTCCAGAGTGGTCTGGCAAAATGGCTCAGTTAGAACACTTGCTCTGCCAGCCCACCACCCTGAGTTTGATTTCCTCCCCCAAGGTGCCCTGTGACTTCCACCTGCGCATGGTACCCTGCATGCTCTGCCCCCCCAAGTACTAACAATGCAAATAAAAGTGTATGGGGACTGAATGCAAGGAGCTCTTTCAGGATGTGCTGAAGAGTTCATAGCTGATTCTGCCTGTTCTTTTTTTAGCACAGGGCCTTCTTAAGAATCTGAACAAAAGCAGTAGACTCTCCTGGGAAATTTGATAGGGCCAAAGTGGGAGCCCAGAAAATCCCCAACCCTAGCCCCTCAGCCTGAGGCTGCTAAGTTGCTGGGGGTGGGGAGTCTCATGGGGACACACATCTTCTTAAGTACCAAGAGGACATGATGTGTATGGGGCAGTCCCAGACAGGTGGCAACTTGCTCCTAACTGGCCAAGGTGACACCAAAATACACAGTAACTCCAGGCATCTGGGCCGATCACCCACAGGGCTATCTCAGGCTACACAGAGGCTGTTGGTGGAGAGGTTAGAGGTCCAGCTTCATCCCATTTTTCTCCCAGATCCTTTGTCATGTCTCTCGGGCAGTCATTGGCTGGCCTAGTAGGCACTTGAAGCTGATGTACACATGAAACAGGCAGTCCCTATGCTGCCACCAGTCGGGCTCCCTGTGACTTTGGGGCTTGGCTTTGCAGGATGCCTATGACAATGTGACCATAGATATGGAACTGTCTCGCCGTGAGGGCTGGTGTTTTGGGGCCAAGCTGGTACGTGGTGCATACATGGCCCAGGAGCGAGCCAGGGCTGTGGAGATCGGCTACGAGGACCCCATCAACCCTACATATGAAGCCACCAATGCCATGTACCACAGGTGAGAGGCCTCCTGTGCCTTCTTGGAGCAACGCACGGGAACCTTTGCTCTGAGTGTGAGTGACTCCATTAGGCAGAAGCCAGTTTCCTGAGGGCAAAGGTGCTATTTCTTCTGCTGTTATATACTTTTTCCAAAACATCACATTTCTCCTCTTTTCAGTATGGAGTACAGGCCTCTCTTTACGCCCCCAGTTGGTTCCTATGGACACGTAAAACAACAGATACAGCTCATGTGGTCAAGTGCTTGCCTAACACACCTGAATCCTTCCTGGGTTTGAGCCCCAGCACCACCTTTTATCCCAGCACTTGGGAGGAGGCAGGAAGATCAGTAGTTCAAAGCCATCCTTGGCTTCAAAGTAGGTTTAACATCAGCCTGGGATACATGAGCTGGGAGAGAGAGCCCTATCCCAGGTCCCTGGCTTGCTGTATGTGGCTGGCGTAACCTATCAGATTCTCAACTCCCACGGCAGTCAACAGTGGCTCGCCTGTTCTTTCTGCTGCTTATCGCTGGATCTTTAGTGCAGCTGTTCTGTACTGTGGAAAACGATCTCTGCTGCTGTGCTTTCGGTTTTGGATGAGTTTATTAAGCATACAGCGAGCGAACAAAGAAGCAACAGCAAATTACAGGTAGAGAGAAGCAGCAGAGAGAAAGTAAAACATTACCAAATCACGGGCTCGCAATGTCGCGCAGAGACAGCTGGAGTAAGCCATTCAAGAGAGCAAACACAAGGTACTGGTGAGGTGGGGTGGGTGCACCACAGCAGAGATGACTTTCATGCTGCGGCCCTGATGGAGAATGCTGGACACAGCCAAGTTCTCTGCAGGACCAGCTTCTGCCTTTCCCACTGTAAACGTTTTATATTATGTAAATGATGTCAACTTCTGTTGGAAATCTTTAACTTCTAGCTGTTCTTGAGGACATCCTGTTTTTAACACCGTTAGCCACTCACTGTTCTCCCCTCCACGGTAACAGAATCAAGGAGCCAGCCTGAAAGGTAATGGGGTTTTAGAGGACTTCCAGACAGAAGTACGGTTTGATCTGGAGTGTATCGGGACAACTCCATTTCCAGAGCCAGCATCTCGGTGAAGTCAAACAGCACGTGACAGCTTACCTACATGGCCTTTATCACCTGTGCACGCAGTCCAGCTCATGTGTGCTTCCCGCAGATGCCATGCTTGCTTATTGCACCCCTGAGGCCCTGTCTCCTTGGGCTCCCCTTCTTAAGTGTTGTTCCATTTCAGAAGTCCATGCATACCCAGCTGTGCCACATGCCTACGTTTACACATGCCCTCTGTCCTCTCCCCTTGTCCTCTCCCCTTGTCCTCGCCCCTTGTCTCCTCGTTTAATTACTTCATCTCCTGTGTCAGTACCGGATACCCAAGGGTGTATGCTCGGACTCGTGGTCTTCTCTGGTTGGTCTAACAGGGACTCACTGAACATCCCGTGCTGTGTTAGATGCATGTGCGGCTCCAGGTTGTCTCTGAGGGCACAGCTGGAGCATGTTGGCTGAGGGCACCTGTGTTGTCCAGCCTGGCATAGTCCTTGGTGACAGTAACACTGAGACTCTGTGGTACTCAAGAACGCCCACCCCACCTGAGGCCTCTTCTTCCTTTTATTTCTTGAAGAGCCAGGAGTGTGCTTAGCTCCTTCCCAGAAGTAAAGTCGCAGGTCAGGCAGGCCCTGTGCACCCTGGTGGGTAGTGTTAGGCTTGCCTTTTTACTGAGCACCGCTGCTAAGGGGATGTTAGCAATCCCAGTCCACCCCAGATACAACATCAATGATGGTGGACTCCATCCAAGCTAGTTTGCTCAGCCATTGGATTTCTCTGGAGGTCACTTTCGTGAAAAGGGGTGACTCAAAAGCAGTGCCATCAGTGAGAAGTCTGCCCTAGCAGAGAGGACAGCTGACCTGCAGAACCTGTATCCTTAGAGCTCCCTAACAGCCTGTGGGCAGCTCCACAGAGCCCCTGCTCCCAGCAGTTGCTTATTGCTTTTCTAACCTTGAAAGGAGCCTTATGACTCTTACTGTCTGGGTTTCTTATACTGGTTCGGTGAGTTCCTACGGTAAATAAATGTCCTTATCTTCTTGAATCTCAGGAGCCTCCCTCCTTCCAGGCAGGAGTGATTCCCATACAACAGCTGGGAGACCAGATGCTACCCTCCTTTTTTGAGATTCACCACCACCACCTCCTCCTCCTACCTTTGCTCCTCAGCCTGGGTCCTGCAATGCCTCTTTTCTCTGCAGAGCCAACAGGGGCTCAGGTGGTGGTTGGCCTGGAGCCAAGCTTAGGTAGGACTGTCCCTGACCCAGGTGCCTTAACTATGTTCTGGAGGAGCTGAAGCACAGCACAAAGGCCGAGGTGATGGTGGCTTCCCACAATGAGGACACCGTGAGCTTTACGTTGTGCAGGTAGGTTCTGCCAGCCTGCTGTGGGGGGTGACAACTGCTCCACATTCCAGTCTAAGGAGTGCTAATAAAATGTAGTGCAAGAGGGCTGGGGCAGCAACTGAGAAGTGCTTGCCCAGCAAGCATGAAGCCCCTAGTTTGACTCACAGAGCCCATGTGAAAAAGCTAGCTGTGGCAGTGAGACTTCCCCTAGTACTGGGGAAACAGGTGGGATTTCTGGGGCTTGCTGGCCCGCCAGCTTAGCCTCATCAGTGAGCTCTGCATGGACATACACTAACACAGCAAGCACAGATACATGAGATGCAATGTAATCCAGTCAGAGCTGTAAACTTTTCTAGTAGCAAGGTTTAAAATGAGGTTATTTCAGTATTTTTTCAGTCTTCAATATGTTGATAGCATTTGAAGCTGTGGTCTACTTTCCGTTCTGAGGAAATGGCTATGAGGCAGGGCTAGGATGTCAGCCTTTAGAGCAAAGGCTGAGTGCTACATACATGCATGTGTGTTATGTGTGTGCGCACACACACGTGCACTCATTGGTCCACAGGAGGGGCATGGAGAAGGGGTGTCAGGCAGTGGCACAGGAAAGGACAAGTTTGGTGCCCCAGCCTTCCTTGTGTGCAGGGAAGTTGTGCTGGGAAGACCTAGATAGCTAGAGCAGAGCCCACATTCCCACCTACTCCATAGGGCAGTGGCTAGAATGGTTGAAGGGGTAAAGGGCTGAGATATATCAGGGGGCTGTGTTGGGGGTGGATCCTTACCAGCCTGGCCCCTCTTCACAGGATGAAGGAGTTAGGCCTGCATCCTGCTGATGGTCAGGTGTGCTTCGGACAGCTGCTGGGGATGTGTGACCAAATTAGCTTCCCACTAGGTGAACTGGGCTGTCCTGGAGGGTGCGTGGCAGCAGGGCGCGCCATGTTGTGGGGGGAGGAACTCATTGCTACCCCCATGATGTGCAGGCCAGGCAGGCTTCCCTGTGTACAAGTATGTACCCTACGGGCCTGTGATGGAGGTGCTCCCGTACCTGTCCCGCCGTGCCCTGGAGAACAGCAGCATCATGAAGGGTGCTCAGCGAGAGAGGCAGCTGCTATGGCAGGAGCTCTGCAGGCGGCTGCGCACAGGCAGCCTCTTCCACCATCCGGCCTAGTCACTGCAGGGGCCATGCCTACCTATTCCACTCAACTTGTTACCTCTGCGGCTCCAGGCAGGGCTTAGTCCAACCTGCCCAGACACGGTTCACCTTTTTATGCCCAAGCTTTCGGGGTGCTGAGGTAGGGGCTGCCTTCCTGCACCCCCAAGGAGCAGACACTCAAGAATGGAGTCAGCTAGAACCCCTGGGAGCTGCCTCACTAATCCTCTGAGTAAGCACTGAGCACCTCTGCAAGCTGCAGAGCCCTCATCTAGAACTAACCTTCTGCCAGGGTCTAACCTATCTTCCCTGCACTGGGCAGAGGACAGGCTGGGAAGCCTGTTTAGTCAATAAATCATCTTGTAGTCAAGAGTCATCACCTTTCTCTGGGTCCCTGCACATGAAACCAGCTCTGGTCACAAGAGGTCATTCCAATCCAGACACTGGGGATAACACCTCTGCCAGGCTGCAGTGACACCCGGCCACTTTTATTCCACACCCCAGCTGCATTGGGCTCTGCATGACTGCAGGCAGCACACAGGTACTGAGGCCCAGCTCCCTTCCGGCCCCTCTGTGCCCTTCACTCCAGTAACTAAAGTCTTAGCTGGGTCTGTGGCATGTGTCCTGCCAAGCCCTTCAGTTTCATACAGCAGTTTGGAGTCTGTACTAATTAGGGACCTGACAATGCAAGTACTAAGGGGTTGGGGTATCCTGGAAGGTATATGGTAGCTGTCACTCTGCTGGCTCCAACATGGCCAGAGCCACTGAAAGGATGCTAGGTAGCACAGACACAAACCACGTCCTGGGTTCTTTATTTTTCTAGGCCATACTGGGCTTGGGTTTTGTAGCTTCTTCCACCGAGGGTGGGGGCTGTCAAGGGAGGGGCTACACAGGAACAAGGCAAAGCCCAAGCCTGGAGGGATATGCCCAGAGGGACCCACATTCCCACTCAGCATTCAGTCATGGGGCCTTCTCATGACACCATTCCTATTGCTTGGACCTTCCCCTCCAAATCTGATCAGTGGGTGGCAGCGGGCATAGCCAGGGTCTAGTCAGCTCCTCAGAGAGATCAGGCCTGTTGGCAGCCGGACAGTCAGTAGCCCCCACACAGACAAGGCTGTGGTGCCAGCCATCCTAGGCAACAGAGGACAGCGAGGACCGCCCACTTGGTCACAGAGCCGGCTTTCCCATTTGGCAGCCCCTCTGTTGCAGCTTCCTGATGAGTTCCAGTAAGTTCATCTGCAGCGTCAGCTCCTGGGATGTAACAAAGGCCCCCATGAGGACCAGCATGACACCTCATGCCCTTCTGCCTTGACTAAGACAGATGTGAGGGCCAAGATGGCAGGGAATGAGGCTAAGGGGGCGGTTTTCCTGTGGATGCTGGCCATGGCAGAAGGGAGAATCTGGGTCTTTGTGCCTGCTCGGGCCAGCAGTCTCTGACTGACTTAGAGTGGAATAGGAGGCATGTTGGAGAAACCTCTGCAAGGGTACTACCTTGGTGGGTGGGTACTACCCCAGGGCTAGCATGCTCACCTTCCTGTGGGCATGGGGACTAGACTCTGCTCTTCACAGGGTCTTTCACCTAAACTATCACTAACTGTAGGCTTCACTAGGAACCAATGTGCTAAGACTCCAGATGGATTTGTTGTATTGACATATGCCCATAATCCCTGCACTTAGAAACTGAGGCAGGAGAACCTCAAGTTTAAGGCCATAGCTGAACTTGTCTCAAAAATAAATCAAGCAAAATATTACCCCCAACCAAAAGGAAAGAAAACACAAGTTCCAGAGAGAACCCCCTCAGGGACCAAGGACACAGGTTGTGGCAGGGCTGGTTGAGGTGCTGACCTGAGGATTAGTGGTCACATAGAAACCAGCTACCCCTGCCTTCTCCAGTGTGCTCTGCTGGTCAGCAACCTTCCGGTCCAGCTCCAGGACAATCTTTCGGTCCATTGCCTGCTGCTCCTCCCGGATCCGGTGTTCCAAGGCCTGCCAGGGCTTGAGTGAGGATGGCTTCTGCTAGGGCTTCCGCCCAGGGATGCCTTAGACACAAGCTCCCACCTGCTACTTCCTCCTGGCTGCCCTGCCCACCACAGTAGTTCTGGGTACAGGGTATCCTTGCTCATAGCTCAGCAGAGGGGCTCCATAAGACTCCCCAACAGACCCAGCTGGAAATCCTTTTGAGACCTGTCATTCAACCCTTGGAGCCACCGCCCTCACCCCCAACACCAGCTTGTTGATTTCCTGGGGTTCCCTGGTAAGATAAGCCTCTTCCTGACTGGTCTCGTCATCCCAACATTGTGCTTCATCACCTGAGACAAAAGGGACAGTGTCCTGACTCAGTGACTGTATACGAAGCTCTAGTCCACAGAGATGCTTGGTTGACAGGACAGGGGAGTGACAGATGGACCGTGGCTCTCCTTCTAGCTAGGGCACACCTCAGTCGCCATGGGGAAAAGTCATGAGCTAGAACTCACCAGATCTCTGGCACCCATTAGCTCAGCTTCTGAGCCACCCTCAGCCCCACCACCAAGCCAGCTAGTACCCATGAGGAGTCAGGCCCAGATATCCCGTCCCAACTCCTACCTCTAGCTCACGCTGCTGGGCTGCCTGGAGCACTGGCAAGTTGTGGGGCCGGCAGGACTGCTGGGCTTCCAGATGCTTTTGCCTCAGAGTCTGTCTGAGCACTGGGAGGGAGGGAGGGAGAGCAAGAGCAGGCGTTGGGAAGACGGGCAGCTGGGCAAGAAGAGGTCTAGTTCAAGGGTCTCTAAGGAAGCCCTTCCCAGACAGCTGTGGGTTGTTTTAGACTCTGGAGGACTGCTCTCGGCCAGCACCTTCCTTTGCCTCCAGTGCTGACAGGGCTGTGTATGTTAGGCAGGTACAGCAAAGATCAGAGCTCAGTACACCCAGGTCAGGGACAGGAGGCAGGCAGGTGGCCTGAGGCAGGTGGTCTTTGGGACCAGGTGGCCCAGTTCTAGCTGTGCTGTCTTGGACATCTTCCATAGGACATCACGCAGGGACTCTGGGTAAATACTGAAGTATTCAAGAGCCAACAGCCTATAAAAGGAGGAAGAGGGCTCTGTCTGCCATCAGTGCAGTGTGTCAAATCGAGCTTGCTACTACCCTGTGGGTAAGCAGAGCAGCCCCTACTCGGTCAGCAACCAGGAGGTGAAGGGGTACACAGGCCCATAGTGTGAGCCTAGAGGGCTCGGCTCTGGGAAGTCCTTACCGTCTGCCAGCAAGCAAAGTACTGGTCCCTGGTAAACTGCTACACACATGCACACACACAGACCGTCTGCCCTAATGGGCAGAGAGAGACAGGGGCACAGGATGAGGAGTCACTAGCACAAAATGGGGCACACCACACCCATCAGAGCAGGAGTGTGGCTGGCCGGCTCTGACAAAGCCTAAGCAAGGTGGCACATGCCAGACATCACCTTCTGGATCTGGCTGAAGGCAGCAGCAGTGCTCACTGCCAGGTGTACCCGCCTAGTCCAAGCCTTCTGAAGGACAACTAGCAAAGTCTTGAAGCAGGTACCAAGAACACCCCACCCAAAAGGGCTCTATAGGATAATGGCCAGCTCCATAGTGACGTCAGGGGAAGAAGCAGCAGCAGTCGGAGTGAACACCTTTCCTTCCTGGTGACGGAAGGAAGTTCTGGAAGAATGACGGGTGTAACAGGAGCCAGCAAAGCCTCCTCCTGCTTACTGGAAAGAACGAGCAAAGTGGGGCCTGGCCAGACTTGGAATCCCACCACTAGAGAGGCTGAGACAGGAGGACAGCCAGCTCTACACAACACAGAGGGTCAGCCTTGGAAAACCAAACGGGAAAAGAGTGAACTGAGCCATGTACTTTAGACTTGTGAACGAGAGACACCACATACCTCCACAAAAACATTAAAATGAGTAAAGAAAAGCACAGCCCCTCAAACATTTGGTGAAGAAATAAAGATCTTGGAAAACAAGGGACTTCTCAACCATTCTGAGGCCAGCATTACCTTCACCCCCACAAAAAAAAAATTTACAAGAAAACTACAGACTGCCATATATATCAGAAATAAAGCAAAACCCCTAAAATTTTCCTGAACCGAGTCCAACAGACAAGGATGGGACATGACTCAGTAGGATGAGTATGAATCCCAAGTGCCCATGTCAAAAGCTGAGCACAGCAGTGTGCAGAGACAGGTTGATCCCTCATGGCTCACTGGCCAGCCAGCCGCATGACTTAAATCAAAAAATAAAGTGGAGAGAAATACAGGAAGATACCCTGGGCTGTGCTGGCTGGTTTTATGTCAACTTGACACAACCTGAAGTCATCTGAGAAGAGGGAACCTCAAGTAAGAGAAGGCCTCTATAAGATTGAGCTGTAGGTAAACCTGTGGGGTGTTTAAAGTGTCTGATGGGAGAGGGCCCTGCCCATTGTTGGGTGGTGTCATTCCTGGGCTGGTGGTCCTAGGTTCTATAAGAAAACAGGCTGAACAAGCCATGGGGAGCGATCCTCTAAGCAGCACCATGGGCTCTGCATCAACTCCTGTCTCTGGGTTCCTGCCCTGACTTCCTTCAATGATGATGCGTTATGGAAGTGTAAACCAATTAAACCCTTTCCTCAAGCTGCTTTTAGCCATGGTGTTTGATCACAGCAGTAGTAGCCCTACCTAGGACACCTACCTCTGGCCTCCACAAGCATGAACACACAGGTGTCCACATACATGTGCACACATTCACATGTACACTACACATACAACTAAACCACATACGTAAAAGAACAATGTGTCAAGACCATACAGGATACATTCCCAGGATACGATTCATTTCTGGAATTTAGAAATCAGTGTCTCACGGGAGTTAACAGAAAAACCACCTGATCATCTCCACGGGAACTGGAAAAGATTTCAACAAAATCCAACATCTACTTCTAATGGGGGAAATCCTGGCAGTACACAGGCATTGCCAGAAAGGCAGAGCATGTTTTTGCCTGTAAATGTAGCTCAATAAAGAAAACTTGCAGGTGAGAGGCCCTAGGTTCAGTCCTCAGTATCAAAATCCAAAGCAAGAAAAAAAAAAAAAAAAAAAGCTCAAAAAACTATAGTGTTGTATTAGTGGTGAGCACGGGGGCATCGTCACACTATTCTTTCCTAGAGTCAAGCTTGAACAAATAAAATGGGAAGGAAATTTGATGGAACAAAATGGTAGATGCCTAGTATAATTTATAGGCGGAGGTGATCAAGTCTGATACTCAAATGGGAAGGTGCTGGAATAACGGGTTATCTAACCGGTAACACAGAGCTGTCAATAGACCTACAAGCAACGAGGTCCATCATATATAGGAGGCTGAGGACACTCTAAGGAATGCTAGTAAGAAGTTTCTGGACGTCAGACTAAAAGGGCAAGTATGGCTATGCACCCCATAACCCGAGGATCCTGCGGCTAGGGACGCCCTAGAAAGGTCCCACGGCCCCCTGCACCTCTGTGTTCGTTCTGCAGCCGCAGTCGTTGGTTGTAGAGGCTCTTCTCGGTGAGGTGCTGGATCTCCAGAAGCCCCTGTACGATCTCAAACACCGTTCCGTCGAGCAGCGCCAGGGCTAAGTCGCTGAGCGTGGTGTAGGACAGGCGCTGCTGAAAAGAGCTGTGGGCAGACCACCGAGTTGACAGCCGGGTGAGCGCGGCCCCGGACCCAGCCCCGGTCCTCCCGCCGCCCGTCGCCGCGCACCTGGGCAGTTCCTTGACCAGGCTCTGTAGCGCTGACAGCAGCTGGTAGTGCCGCTCCTGCTGCCGGGCCCGGTCCGCCGCCTCGTCCCCGGCGCCCGCATAGCGGTCCATAGCGCGGCCCCCCGCCGCCCCTCGAGTCTGTCTCTTAGTGTGTCCCGCCCCCTTACGTCATTCTCCAGCGCGGATGACGCATGCGCCCCGCCTCTCCGGTCAGTCTCAGTCTGGCTCGGCAGGGTGCGTCACGCACAATCAGGCGCGTCCCACCCCTCCAGGGAGACTTAGTAAACGCTCTTTGTCCTCGGAAAAAGAAGCTGGGGTTCGCTGGGCTCCCAGGTGGAGCTGACCTTGGAGGTACGCGTCCGAGGCTCTGCATCCTGGTGTTTTAAAGAAGCCAATCAGGCCTGCTTGCGCTTAGTGCGCGCAGACTGAGGCCACTGGAGCCTGAACGCCTGCAAGCGGGTTGTACTCCACCCAGGGTGACCTCAGGAGAACGGTACAGGGGAGATCCAACTTCTCATTAGGGTTCTTAGTCTCATTAATAAAAGAATTTAGGACAATTTTATTAGAGTTAAAAATACCCCAACTCCACAAGGAAACCATCAACTGCCTGGACGTGGAGAATAGACGAGAAAAGGGTCTAGCAAAGTTGAACTAATACTGTCTCACCAGTCCTTTTCCCACTGAGCCAGCACCTGGCAATGTCAACGTTCATAATTTAGCTTGCAGCGTGAATAAGAGAAACGACACCTTCCTACACCAGATTTTGGGTTTTTTTTTTGTTTGTTTGTTTGTTTGTTTTTGTATTCTGCTTCTGAAGGGTTTGTGCTTCTAGAATTACATCCCTGAATCCTTTTTCCTTTTATTACTATTTTTTAATATAACTCTGTTGAGGCATTCTGGTTACTTTCTTTTTGTCTTCCCTTTTGCCACCATAAGCTCTGAAGTAGTGAATTCAGATCTGGATAACATAAATTACAGTGAACAAACCTTGTGAAGTTTGAATGCAAATGCAACCCACAACACCCCATAGCCTCAGATATTTGGAAACTTAGTCCCCAGTTGGTGGAATTATTCAGGAAGAATTAAGAGGTGTGGCATTGGGGGTTGGGGATTTAGCTCAGTGGTAGAGTGCTTGCCTAGGAAGCGCAAGGCCCTGGGTTCGGGCCCCAGCTCCGAAAAAAAGAACCCCCCCCCCAAAAAAAAGAGATGTGGCTTTGTTGAAGAACGAGTGTTACTGAGGGCTGGTTTTGAGATTTTAAAACCCGCACTGTCCATATATTCTCTCTCTCTCCCTCTCTTTGTGTCTTGTCTGTCTGACTGTCTGTCTCTGTCTCTTGTCTCGTCACTACCACCACTACCTCATGCTTATGGATTAAGATGTAAGCTATCAGCTACTGCCCCAGGGCCATGCCTGCCTGGCTGGTGCCATATCTACCCTGCTGCAATGGTCCTGGAGTAGTCACCTTTTGAAGCTATAAGACCCCGATAAACCCTTCCTTGTTCATGGTGTCCGCACAGCAATAGAAAAGCCATGGAAACACCTGTACATGGAGGAGTAATTTGCATGAATAAATATACTCCAAAGTAACTGTAATTTAATGTTGACAGTATACCGAATTATGGTGAATCATTTTAATCATACATTTAAAAGTCACGGTCTGCAGCTGGGAATGTAGCTTAGTTAGTAGAACGTGGCCTAGCATTCAAGATGCAGTGGGGCTCTATGTGCAGTGCATGCCTGGAATCCCAGTACTCAGGAATAGCAGGCATCATCAGATGCTCAGGGTCATCTCTGGCTGTGTAGTGATTCAGGCTGGCCTGAGATGCATAGACTCTGGCTCTAGAAGAAGGTCATTAGAGGTTCACGTAGTCAATTCTGGATATTGGAGTGTTAGCACTTCTTGAATGTCTTTTTTAAACACACTGATTGTACTGGCTAGTTTTGTGTGTCAACTTGACACAAGCTGGAGTTATCACAGAAAAGGAGCCTCAGTTGTGGAAATGCCTCCATGAGACCCAGCTGTAAGGCATTTTCTCAACTAGTGGTCAAGGTGGGAGGACCCAGCCCATTGTGGGGGGTGCCATCCCTGTGTTCTATAAGAGAGCAAGCTGAACAAGCCAGGGGAAGCAAGCCAGTAACTAACATCCCTCCATGGCCTCTGCATCAGCTCCTGCTTCCTGACCTGCTTGAGTTCCAGTCCTGACTTCCTTTGGTGATGAACAGCAATGTGGAAGTGTAAGCTGAATAAACCCTTTCCTCCCCAACCTGCTTCTTGGTCATGATGTTTGTGCAGGAATAGAAACCCTGAGTAAGACACTGATTAAGACACTAACAGGAGGGCTGGAGAGATGGCTCAGCGGTTAAGAGCACCGACTGCTCTTCCAGAGGTCCTGAGTTCAAATCCCAGCAACCACATGGTGGCTCACAACCATCTATAATGAGATCTGATGCCTTCCTCTGGTGTGTTTGAAGACAGTGACTTATATATAATTAATAAATAAATCTTTTAAAAAAAAAGACACTAACAGAACCCAAACAGAGAGAGATGCCCGAGACACACAGTGTGTACCCTACAATGTCCCATGACAGCTGAGAGCCAAGTCACCTTGCTCCCTAGGCCACATATTTCAGCTTATGACGGCTGAGAAGGATGAAGACTTACTCTTAACATGGTACCATGCCACCTGTAACATCACATGACAGCTAATGCCTCTACCATATCATGTCACTAAGTCATGTAAATGTCATCCAACAGCTGGGAGAAGGGGTGGAGGCTGTCGTATCACATAACGATTCCCCACAGCGACCCAGAGGGGGTCAGAGCACCGGGCATATATGGTGCCTTAAGGTGGTCAGGAACGGAGGCCAGAGTCAATGGTTTTACCCTGTTGCTTAGTTTCACAGTGCAGAGATGGCATGCAGACAGTGAGCCACAGTCTGCCACAGGGATGATGTGACATCATCTGTGATAATGTAATGCCAGGGCTGCAATCTGTCCCTATGGGAATAAGGATGTGTTTATTCTCGGCTTTTATACCATGGAGGCAGCAAGCATGTCAGGTCTGGGTCTTCATCCTACATAACACAAAGTCATGTACAATATGAGCTGGGATACAGGCCTGAATGCATTGTATCACTGTGTGTATGTGTATATATGTATGTGTGTGTATATATATGTGTATATATATATGTGTGTGTATGTGTGTATGTGCATGTATATATGTGTGTATGTGTGTATATATTTGTGTGTATGTGTGTATACATGTATGTTTTTATGTGTGTATGTGTGTATATATGTGTGTGTATATATGTGTGTATGTGTGTATATGTGTCTGTATGCATGTATATATAAGTGTATATATGTGTATGTGTGTATGTGTGTATATGTGTGTATATACATGTGTGTATACATGTATGTTTTTATGTGTGTATATATGTGTGTATGTGTGTATATGTGTCTGTATGCATGTATATATAAGTGTATATATGTGTATGTGTGTATGTGTGTATATACATGTATGTGTGTATATATGTGTGTATATGTGTGTATATACATGTATGTGTGTATACATGTATGTTTTATGTATGTGTGTATATGTGTGTATGTGTGTATGTGTGTATGTATGCATGTATATATAAGTGTATATATGTGTATGTGTGTATGTGTGTATATACATGTATGTATGTGTGTATACATGTATGTATGTGTGTGTATTATGTATGCCATGTATCAGCTGAGAAGAGAGGCGTCAGTTACATGTCACTGTAGCACATGGTACTACATGACAACTGGGAGAAGGTTCTAATTGTCTTGTACCATGTCACATAAGATATTTGGCATCGAAGGCATGCATTTTTGTCATTTTGCATCACTACATAATACATCTAATACCTAATGTTTATCTAATAATCATAAGACCCCACAGAGAGAACCAGACCTTGATTCTTAATGTCACAATGTTACTGAGGATGTCATGTAACATCAAAAACCACAAACGTCAGCTTCATTGTGTCACTGTGGAATATACTAAACCCTGCAGTGACTTAAAGAGGGAACACGCATCTTATCATGTCTGTGCATCGCGATATGTATCACGCAGTATATGGGAAAGGGTACAGTCACCACTCATCTTAAGCTGTGTTGTCATGTGACAGCAAGGCAGGTGCATTATGACACTGAAAAGTAGGGCAGCTGCTAATGGGAATGCGGAGGCTGAAGGCACACCTGGTCGCTGTACATTATGAAATACCATACAGCAGCCAAAGGTGGTGAAAATGCAAGTTGCGCTGCTTACGTTGTCTACATAAGACGAGTCTGTACTCATCAGAGTTCCTGAAGGAGCAAATGCAGGTTAAATCTATGAACCATTGTGTTCAGCAGCATACAGTGTGTGTAGGACATTGGTCATGTGTGTGTGCATGTATGTTTATACATATACATATAAATATGTACATGCACATATAAATATAGTCTGTTTAAGTACATGATTGACTGAGATTGAAGCATTGTGCTTAGAAAGATAGGGTCCCAGTACTGCGTTATCCATCCATCTATCTATCTATCTATCTATCTATCTATCTATCTATCTATCTATCTATCTATCTATGCATTATGAGACAGGGCCTCTGTGTATGGCCCTGGCTGCCCTGGAACTCACTCTGTAGTCCAGGCTGGCCTCAGACTCCTTGGGCCTCCCAAATACCCTGTTTAGCAGCATTAGCCACATTAGTAGGGGAGCCTCTCACATCCCCGTGAATCATTATGTTAGCATTGTCCTTCTGACACTGTCTATCCATACAGTCTCATCTTTGTGTTTATTAAGGGGCAGATTTCTGAATGACTTTATGTTGCACTTTCTCTATGAAGCCAGCCTCACAGAAGGTGGTGTGAGTACTGAAGTCTTCATGCACAAGACTGCCCAAGTGGAACGCTGACTCCAGGTGTGCTGCATTCACAAATTTCCCACCGTGAGCACCGCTACACTTAGCTGACTTAGGTGCTGTTGTTATCCCAGAGGAGCACTGTATTTAGCTACCTGTGGTGCACATAATACATACTTTGGGGGATGTGCTCTAACTCTCTTTAACAGCTTGGTGTGTGAACAACAAAGCATATTATCATCTCTGAGAAAGACTTTTCTGAGCATTGTACGCTGGATGTAACATTTTGTTCAATGACAGTTGTTTTAAATGCTATCTACCAGACGTATGTGTATGAGTGACAGAATCCCACGGTTTCCAGTAGACGATAACACAAGTGCTCAGTGTATAGCACCAGCTTTTCACCTGGTCAGAGGCTGCTGAGTGGGCAGCTTGTGATCTGGAAGGCATAGGGTGATGTATTTAAAGAGGGAAAAGCCCTGCCAACCGAGAATGCTATCTACAACAAAGTCCTTCATTATACTAGAGATGAAATTAAAACATTACCAGTTGGAGATGCAGCTCTTGCCTACTGTCTTAGACACTGTTGCTGTGAAGACACAACGACCAGGGCTACTCTTATAAAAGAAAGCATTTAACCAGCGGGGGCCTGCTTACGCTTTGATCTGTTATCCTTGTGGCGAGAGCGCAGAGGCACGTAGGCAGACACTGAACAGTAGCTGAGAGCTACATGTTGATCTGTAGACAGAGAGAGAGACAGAGAGAGACAGAAAGACATAGGCAGACAGAGAGAGGATATATGGAGAGATAGAGACAGAGAGAGACAGAGAGGATATATGGAGGGAGAGAGAGACAGAGAGACAGAGACAGAGACAGACAGAAAGGATATATGGAGGGAGAAAGGAAGAGAGAGAGACAAAGAGAGACAGAGAGACAAAGAGAGCACCTAGGACTGACATGGGTGCTTTTGAAACCTCAGAGCTCACTCAAGTGCGACACTTATTCCAACAAGGCCACACCTCCTAATCCTCCTATTTCTTTCAGACCCTTTCCCTGGTGGCTAAACATTCATATATATGAGCCTATGGGGGCCATTCTCATTCAAACCACAGTACCTACTATGCATAAGGTTCTAGGTTCAGTCATTAGAACCGAAAAAAAAACCCCTAAATTCAAAAAACAAAAGGAAACTAGGATATCCCCAGCTAAGCAAAAGCTGGAGACGTTTGCTCCCATTAAACAGAACGGACGAGAAATGCTGCAGGCACAGCACAGACCAACCGTGGATAAAGGGGATAAACGTAAAACTCAAGGTGCAGATTCGGCACACACACCTCAGAGTAGCTAAATCTCTAATTGGACTGTTTAACTAGAGGGCAGCCATGTCTGGTCCTGAAACCCAGCCACTACCCAGGGCCAGTGAAATCATGGATGTAGGAGGGGAATCCACAGTCACTTTACTAAACCAGCACAATCTAACTAAACTATAAGTAATTGTCCTTATACCCACAGATAAGAGTAGTCCCCATCCTGAATCAAGGAAATTCCCCATTGCAGTAGATGGAGAACACTATAGAACACTACACCCAACCACAACACAGAGTTGTGGAACCCAGCCCCAGGCGTAACAACAATTAATGAAAAAGTAGGTCATGAAAAAAAAATTGTTCAAGAGAGGGTTTCTCTGTGTAGCTCCGTGGCTGTCCTGGAACTCATTCTGTAGACCAGGCTGGCCTCCGGTTCAGAGATATGCTTGGATCTGTCTCTTGAGTGCTGGGATTAAAGGTGCATGCCACTAGTTCTGATTTTTTGATGGTGCCTGTGCTGCCACAGAACCGAGAACCGGGTGTAGGCATAGGGGATTTAACAAAAGACACAGACTCAGGTCATTCGTGCTAAGAGAATGCAAAAGCGTTACTGACGTTCACAGTATATATACCCCAAGTCCACTAGGTGGAAGCACAGTGGAAAAACAAGTTTACCCCCTCAGGAAAAAAACAAGAACAAAAAGCAGGAACTGACTTGATGGTGTTACCGCCAGGTGTTACTGCCCATCGGCCAAACAGCAAGGCCAGATGTTCCTTTCATATAAGTCTGATCATGACGCTGAATAAATATTTTTTTTCTTTTCTTTTTTCTCGGAGCTGGGGATTGAACCCAGGGCCTTGAGCTTGCTAGGCAAGCGCTCTACCGCTGAGCTAAAATTCCCAAACCCATATCTTTAAAAAAAAAAAAAAGAACAAAGGCTTCCACATGCATCAGCAAGGCTCAGCAGGGGCAAACACTGAGGGGGCCCAGGAGGGTCCGACAGCTTTTTTTTTTTTTAATCAGAAAGTGTTTAATTAATTGATGAGAGAAAGCTGGTCCAAGAACGTCAGGCAGATTCTGCGGAGTGAGAATTAGAAGCGAGGGGCTCCTTCTGGGGCCACTTGCTTCTAGGTGGGAATCTGACTTTGGGCCTGGACTCAGGAAATAGGCTGAACATTTACATTAGAGTTAAGGCAACGTTCAGAGCAGGCTCAGCTGAAGCATGTGTGTCCTTTTGTCCTGATCAACCCGATTAGCCCCAGAAAGGTGTTTACAGGACCTGATTATCACCTTGCTTGTTCCTCTACTCAGAACTGACCTTTTCATTGTGCCTGTAGTTAAAGTGATATAAAAGCAGATTGGAAAATAAAACATCGGTTTCAGCCTCAGAACTGGCTGGAGTCATGTTAAATGTTTTCTAATTGTCTTTTTTCTTTTCAATCCTCACTCCTGCCCCAGAGAACCTGTTGACTGTTGACTGCTGGCTTGGTCAGGAAAGGATGGAGGAAATAATGTAATTATAATCTTAAAAAATAAAATAATTAAAATATTTTTAGTCAGGGCTCTGTCCTAGAACTTTCTATGTAGACCAGGCTGGCTTTGAACTCACAGAGATCCACCTACCTCTGCCTCCCAAGTACTGGAATTAAGGGTGTGTGCCTCTGCTCCACCAAGTCAGTCAATAGAAGTGTTAAAGAGTTCTTCAAGTTTTGATGTTTACTAAGACGGCACTGCAGCGTCAGCTTCCTGACGTGAACACAGCTACAGAGGGAAAGCTTTCGGAGTAATTTGATTCGCAACTCCAGTTCTCATTCTTCCACAGGTATTGAAAGACAAAAGGCACAAAGGTAAGTTCACATCTATATTAATAGATAAAATTTATGTGAATTATGATTAGTAAACTCCACAATACAAAAGTGAAAGGGCAGGCAAGGCAGTGATGTAAAGAGATAACGTTTCTTATTTTAGTGTGCACTTTGTGTCGCGTGCACGCATGTGTGCTCATATGTGTGTACGCCTGTGCATGTGCACATGTGTGTATATGTGTGTACACGTGTGTGTGTGTGTGTGTGTGTGTGTGTTCCATTATCCTGCCAGGTCCAGGTTTTTCCTCAAAATCTGCATCCCGGACAGCTTCTAAGCAGCCAGTCCAGTTGCCCAACCTCAGCAACTGCTGCCTGCTGCTGCTCCTAACACCAGATCACCCCTTCCAACTTCACCTTTTATAGTAAACATAAGGGAGGAATTTTGGAGATTGGGTGCTTTCCCAGCCCATCTTCAGGGACTCAGTGCCAGCAGTGATGTCATCGCCAGTCACCAAATGCCCTTTAAAAGGTCCTCACCAGCACGGACATGTCTGTCCTTCCTCATGCTCTTGCTCTGAGATGGCCTTCTACTCCCTCTTCTTAACAAGTCTCTTGTGTGAGGTCTGTCATGTGGTGTAATCTCTGTGGCATGCCTTGGCCCCAAATTGCCAAGGCACTCTACAGCAAACCATAGCAAGGAGCCAGTTTATGACACAGGGACTTACTATGTTAACACCCAGAAGCAGCAGAAGGGGAGAATTTCGGTTGGCAAACAAATGTTCTCTCCCTCTTTCTTATCTTATATACTATATTATGTATGATCTATATCTCTTTATCTATCTCCATTTCTATCTCTACATCGAGACAAGGTTTCTCTGTGTAGCCCTGGCTGTCCTGGAACTTGCTCTGTAGACCAGGCGGGCCTCTGCCTCCAGTGTGCTGGTTTGATTAAAGGTGTGTGCTGCCATATGTGGCAGTAATTCTGCTTTTTAACAGGGAGTTATGATCCTGGAGGAACTTGAAGACCAGCATGTACTTTAGATGCTAGTAGGCACCGCAGACAGCCATTCGTCCCTTCTGCCAGTGGTAAGAGAAATGGCTCCTTTGGTAGAGGGAAACCGTCTCTTCATAAATTGCTGAGGAACGCTGGCTTTTAACTGACAAGAGTTTGGGGAAATGGAGTTTTCTTCGGACCTGACATTCTAGCCGTCTGTTAATGATAAGGGTAATGTAATCTCTTCTGTAGCTGCTTCTTGGTTGAAATTAGGGTGTTGTGGTTGGGGGGTGAGGGTGGGCTCAGGAAGGCTGATCCGGCGACATGCTGGGGACACCTGGCTCACTGACCACCTTGGGAAGTGCAGGCTGCTTTGGGGCAGCCTGGAATATTGCAGAAGTATCTGGTTTGCATCAGTTTTCGGTAAGTCCAGGGATCACTGGTTTCACAGGACTGGTGATCTGCAGGCCAAGGTTGATCGAAAATCTGCTGAAACAGATATAGAGTAGGAGCAGAAGATAAAGTTTAAGGGAAAATCTTACACTTGAAACTTCCAGGCTTGTAGTCTTGGTATTTGGAGCAATGAGAAGAGTTCCAAGACCAGGGGAAGGAAAGAGCGCACCCTCAGGACCCCAGGAACTCTGCCTTTGAAGCCCACTGACCTCATGCCTATTTCCAGCTAGACTGACCCAACATGGAGGTGGGTCAGGGAATGTCTGTTGCGAGCCCACCATCAGGGAGAGGTGGGAGGCTTCAGCTCTTGACGGACAGGAGTACTTATCTGGAGTCTGACCTGTGACAGTGGATCCAAGTTGCAACTCCCTGAAGCTTACACAAATTTTTAAAAAATCGTGAAAAGACAAAGGAATATTTTCACATGGAAACCTGCTTTGTGAATTTTAAGCTGCCCGAGTCTGTGAGGCCTGATTTCTTCATATGAAATGGACTGACAGGTGGCTGCAGTCTTTGGTGGAGGATCTACATGCTACTTGCTGTTGCTAAACTGATAAAGCTACAGGTAGGTACCAGTCACCATCAGAGACCAGAGAAGGATACACGTGAGCAGAAAGTAATCCTCTGGCCTCTGTATCAGTGCAAATGACAGAAACTTACCTGTTACCTGGATGGTTATCCTAGGATCCTCGACGATGGTGCCAAGATGGTTTCACGGGGGTCTGAGGTCAGGGCCTACCTTGGTGAGGAAAAAAAGGGGCAGTCAATTCTCCAGTGTCTAAGCCTGTGCAGTTTGGACAGAGTCCTGGCAGAGGGTGAGGCCTGGGGCAGTTCTGTGCCCAGTGGTTAGTAGTACCACAATCCAGGTGGGTGGTGGTCTGTGCCCTGCCATATTCTTTGGGGAAGATCTTAGGACTAACTCTAGGAGCTGGCAGCTCTGTCTATCATGGGGGGGGGCTTTTGCATTATGCAACTGGCCCCCAGAGACTCTCGAGTTTGAAGGCTTGGCTCATAGGGGGAGGTATTGTAGAAGGTGTGGCCTTGTTGGAGGGGCAGGCTTTGGGCAAGGCAGATGCCCTAGCTAGGTCTGCCTTGATTCAGATCAGTAGAACTCTCAGCTCCTTCTTCTTCAGACGCCATATCTAAATGTGGTCCTCCACACCTCCCAGCATGCTGATAGTGGACAAAACCTCTGAGACTGTAAGGCAGCCCCGATGACAAGTTCTCTGTCCCTTATAGGAGCTGCTGTGGTGACGTGTCTCTTAGCATCAATGAAGCCCTAAGACCAGGTGGCAGGTTCTTGTTTACAAGACTAGGATTTCATAGTTTTATCCCTGTCAAGTTTTAGCCTTAAAGTTTTAATATGAGGGCTGGAGAGATGGCTCAGTGGTTAAGAGAACTGACTGCTCTTCCAGAGGTCCTGAGTTCAAATCCCAGCAACCACACAGTGGCTCACAACCATCTGTAATGGGATCTGATGCCCTCTTCTGGTGTGTCTGAAGACAGCTACAGTGTACTCATATAAATAAAATTAAAAAAAAATTTTAAGATGAAGGTTTAAATCAAGGTCCTTTAGCACCAAAATAAAATCTTAAGCCACAAATACAGCCCACAGAGAGACTGAGAACCTTACTTTCCTGATCCTTGTAGGGTATGTGAACCATGCCACCAGAAGAATTGGCACAGAATGGGTGAGGTAGATTATGTCCAAACCCTGGCAGAAGTGGGGGCTAACCCCCTCCCTATTTCTGTGCCTGCCTCAGAGCATATAACACAAAGACCTCCAACCAGGTGGTCACAAGTAGTCAGTCACATAGCACAGCTCCTGGAATTCTTCTCCATGCAAACAAGGCATCTGAGTAGTCTTAGCCTTCAGCCAATGATTTCTCTCCCTGGATATTCTCATGCCTTTCCAAAACTACATAACTCTTGGTTCACCCTAAATAACGAAATATGAACAAGCTAAGAACATATCAGAGGGATGCAGCGTTAAAGATGGTTGAAGAGGGCCTTAGCCTGAAAGAGGTGTAACGCCAAGATTCTTCAAGGCCTTCTCTCTCCTCCCCATTCCCCTCTTCTCCCACCAGCAGTTTCTCTCAGCCGGACCAGGATCCTGCTCTTCCTGGGATCCTGCTAGTCCTGGGATCCACTTCCCCCTTCCGGCATCCCAGGCAGTGGCATCTGAAGCCCTGGAGAGGGAGGACTGCAGACCCCACCTGTTCCGCACTTTGCCCTGTCCTCTCTACCTGGTGGGTGGCGTCCAGACACCCCAGAGGAGAGGGGGAACCAGGAACCACAGATCCTTTTACAGTGCAACATTATAGAAACATCACATTTTTGTCTAACTAAATTTATCTAAATAAGTAAAGCTTAACAAAGTTAGCAAAGGCAAAGAGGTTGGACGAATATTTTCAAATTAGTTTGTACCAGCCTGAATAGTCCTTAGGACTTCTTAAACCTCATTTATCAACCATACCTTATCCTTATCTAAAATGTTAGAAGCCTGGCATTGAACACAGTCAGCAAGGACATAAGTGGCTGGACACACATTTTAAAGTCAGTTTCTGTTAACCTGAGTAGACCTTTATTACCTTAGGAATTTATAAACCTAATTAAGCATACCTTAATCAAACACACGCTAATCCAGACCTGTAATCTACATAAGCTTCACCTAGTGGGTCTACCCAGAAGTATTCACCCCCTCCCCCTTGTTTCCTTGTTACCCACCTGTCACTCCTTTCTGCTTGTCCTCTATAGGTACAGACATTCTGTCTGGCTCCTGAGTGGTCCGGGAGCCTTGAGGGGCGTGTCAGATCTAGCTGTCTAGTTGTGCCTTCTGTTGCCTGGGTCGCGCCTGGCAGGCCATGCTTCTGGGAGATGCCAGCGGCCTGATACAAATAGACTCTTTCACAGGCTCAGAAAGGCAACGTGCGGTGCTTTCCCATGTCTGCAGCTAGGTCCAGATCCGGCAAGGAAGATGCTTGCTGGCTTGTTGCGCGCCACCTGGCGGCCATTTCCAGCTACTTCCGCATCCCAGATTTCTGTTTGGATTCTTTTACTGGAGCACAGGGACATACAGGAACCTGGCTCCTGCTTCCAGACAGTGACATTCTGCAGGTGACTGAAGCCTTGATTCCTCTCTGTCTTGTGACTTCACTGCCCCCAAGAAATGGCCAGATGTTTCAGAAAACACACCTGGCACCATCCCCCAGAAAGAGCATTAGGAAGAGCGAAACCTGAGTGGCGAGAGCTCCAGCTTCGGTACCAGGTCAGGACCAAGTGGCACTCCTGAGTCTCTGTGAACCTGTTCCTTGTTATGGATAAGCACGGATTAGCATCTTTCTGCGGGGCGATCTTCCTCTTCTGCAGATCAGTCCCCGTCTGAGCATGCTCAGGGGTCTCTGGATGGCTGCGCATCCCAGAGCAGCGCTGAGATTTGCGGGTGGCATTAGAAAACTCCAAGGGCTGAAAGCTGACTTTTATCATCTTTAGTCTGACATTTTTGGATACATTTTTGAGTTTTTTGTGACTGCCGTTAAGTAGAAGTAGGGAGTGGGTGAACCCTTGGCAGTTACTGTAAATCACAGGTTCATTTCAGACCTGCTCCTGGCCTTCCTTCTGGGGCGTCTCAACTTCGCTCCTCTGTCCTCACGACTCGCGTGGCACTGTTCCCTCTCATCATCCGGTCCACCTTCTGGAACACTACCAAAGCAGTCCCCAGGAAGCCTTTAAGGAGGATTGGCCTGCAGATGCCCACTTCCTATATAGGAAGCCCTGCTTCCTCCAAGTCCGTGTGGTTCATTGCCCCACTTTGAGACATGGGAAAATTTCCCAGAGATACTCCAGCAAGGACAGCAACCTAGATTGTACCCCTTGACATAACTCAAGGGATTTGTGGTAGGAACCTAAGGCTTGAATCTATGCCTAGATTGTGCACCACAGGCTAAAGGTTGTTTTCTAAGCATCTGAATCTTGCTGGTGACCTCCACGGGCTGTCCTCACAAACATGGCAGGATTGAATGCAATCTGTATTTTGGCCACAGAACCAGTAGGGAACTAGAGGCCTCCACAGGGAACTCAGAGAACCCCACTAGGCAGTGTCTAGTCCATGGAGACACGAGGACCACCCTGTGCTTTGTGGACTGGAATTCCTTGCAGAAGGAAGAAGTGAAGGACCCGATGGACACCTTCTATAGGCATAGTGGTGATTGCCAATCACGTGGCTGCATATATGAGCTGCTGGTACCCTTTGCTAGCCTCGCCGATGTCTTCGGTGAGATCCCGCCCCAGCCACTACACCACAGACCTCTGTCCTTGCTTGCTGACTTTGGAAAATGAGAACGCTGTGCGAAAGCCAGTGGCTCCAGGAGAGCTTCCGAAGGTCCTCTGAAGGCCGGGATTGCCCCGGGTCCAGGCTGCTAAGGATGAGCATGATAACTGTGAGCAGAGCCTAGCATCTCAACTCTGGAGAAGTCAGATGGAGCATGTGGAGCTTGAAAACAGCCTTCCTTACGTAGAGCGTTCAAGCCAGCCTTGTCTACGTATGACACCAGTACCCAAAACACCAACCAACCAGCCAACCAGCCAACCAGCCAACCAGCCAACCGCAAAACCAGCTAACACAGCAAATCAAACCCCCACCCGACCACAAAACCTGCCCCACTTCCTTACTTCTTCCTTTCTCTTCATTGCTTCTTTCCTTCTAACGAGAGAGTCACACCAAGCTGCAAATTTCATAGAAGAGATTTATTGGAGGGTCCAGGATATGGAGGGATGAGTCCAGGGGTGACTGCCTTCTGCTCCCAGGAGCAGACTGCAAGGCAGGGACAAAGGGCAGGGCTTATATCAGACATTTTAGGGGGAGAAGCTTTTCAAGGCAGAGATTTCCAGATTGAGGATTGGTGAGATTTCAAGTCCTGAGTTTGGGGAGCTCAGGGATTGATGGCCTTTTTTTTTTTTTTCCATCTCCTTTCCCCTGCATCCGGCCCATGAGTTGGGATAGGGAATCCTTCCTGGCCACAGATGGCTTTTGGGAACTGCTTAGGGAGGCTGAAGAGAAGGTGCTGCCACTGTGGACAGCTCCTGAGGTGGTATTTCACAAAGGGCCCATGCTGAAGCAGGAAAAGAGATACTTGTGGCTAGCTTCAGGCTGAGGTATTGTAATGCCACCATTTTGACGGCTCCTTTTGGGGCATCTTTTTTTTTTTTAAAGATGTATTCATTTATTATATATGAGTACACTGTAGTTGTCTTCAGACACACCAGAAGAGGGCATCGAATCTCTTTACAGATGGTTGTGAGCCACCATGTGGTTGCTGGGAATTGAACTCAGGACCTCTGGAAGAGCAGTCGGTGCTCTTAACCACTGAGCCATCTCTCCAGCCCCCTTTTGGGGCATCTTACTAAGGCCTTAGGCTACCACTTTGATGGCTTTGTGGCTCCTGGCTTAGGGACCACATTGATTCCAACCCTTCCATACAACGACTTACCCTCAGCTGGATTGGCCCGCTGTGTGCATTGGTGTTCTGAGTACTTTTAAAGCAAAGGTTGCTGTTTTTGTTCTTGTCTTTCTCAGTGACATGGTGGAGGTGCTAATCTAGGCTCATTTACAGAAGTTACATTTATAGGAGTTACATATACGGAAGGTTAGAGTCCAGGATAGCAGGGCAAAGACATGCTGACAGGAAGAGCTGACGTTTGCATCTTGATTTACACGCAGGAGGCAGAGAGCACCTCACCAAATGAGAGAAGAAGCAGAATGCTTGGAGTGGAGCAGGGACATGTGACAGCACCTCAGAGAGCAGGGTGAGCAGGACCAGGGACCTGGAGTTCTGGTTTTCAGCAGTTCCCTCCAGCTGTGGCTCAGTGGCTCAAAGGAGTGGTGTGGCAATGTCCTGCCTTGACAGTCTCTAGGGCAGGCACACTGTTCTTCCTCACAGGAAGGTATTAATGCCAGCCTGAAAATGGTGGCAGTTGTGTTAGCTAGCAGACCCCTGTGGCTCCTAGCTTCCTCCTCTGCCCTTCCCTCAGTCCCTCTACCTGTCCCTCCCTCCCTTCTTTCCAATTTCTTCCTCTTTAGGTTTCTCCACCATGTTTTTGCTCCTCTGAGCTATCCCTCTTAATGAAGGCACAGTCATGCACTCCCTCCCACTTGCCCTCCCAGCTCAAGCCTAATCACCCTCACGGCTGTGGAGGCTCCCTCTCCTAATAAAGCTTGGATAGGAAAAATTCAGTTTCCTTCTTCAGCAAACCGCCAACCTACATTTCTCAGCTCCATAATGATTTCTAGAAGAAAGCCACACCCATGCTCAAGATCCTATAAGGCTGTTTGATGGATTGTGACTGTGGTGAGTTTTGGAATATTGTGAATCTCAAGCTAAATTATCTTGTGCTATCTTTAGGTCCCTTAATGTCCACTCATTGCCACCTCTCCTAACCTAACATTCTTGTCACTGCCACATGAAACACCTTGGGATGTACTAACAAGCTCCCAGCAATCCAAAGGGTAAGAATGTTACTGCGTGGTGTCTGAAACCCACAGGGATTTCCCTGCTTCACTTTAGTCTATCTACTTAGTGCTTCACTGGTGTACTTGGAGAATGCATTGATCTACAGTTTTATTAGGGTTTCTATTGCTATAACAAAACAGTGACCAAATTATAAAAGAAAGTATCTCCTTGGAGTTACACTTACAGAAGGTTAGAGTCCAGGATAGCAGGGCAAAGACATGCTGACAGGAAGAGCTGACAGCTTGCGTCTTGATCTGCAAGCAGTGGGCAGAGAGCACACTGGGGATGGTGCGAGTCTTTTGAAACCTCAAATCAGTCCCCAGTGACACACCCCTTCCGAGACCCTAATCCTTCCCAAACAATTCCATTCTCATCCAAATCTCCACACTGGCTCCCTTTTACACTGTAACAACTTCGCAAAGCCATTTTCATATCCGGGGTGATCTGTGTTCCTAGGACATGGTCGCTCATATTTGACCTCAGGAAAAAAGATCCCTTACTCTCTTAGAAGTGAGAGCTGTGGGGCTGGGGATTTAGCTCAGTGGTAGAGCGCTTACCTAGGAAGCGCAAGGCCCGGGGTTCGGTCCCCAGCTCCGAAAAAAAGAACCAAAAAAAAAAAAAAAAAAAAAAAAGAAGTGAGAGCTGTGTTTTGTGGTGCCAACATGTGACACAACCTTTATCCTCTGGCCTAGTCCCTAGGGCTACAGCCAGAGTATTTAGAGGTCTCCACTGCAAGCTGTCTCCGCACACCCGAGATCCTTCTGCAACCTTCCTGAAGTTAAGATCTGCCAAAACAATCCAGTCCTGTCCCTGGCTTTGGCTGGCTATCAGAGTGAGGCAATGGGCCCAGTGTCTCATGATGGGGACAGAAAGGGCTGGGGCCCTGGTGGCATCTGGAGGGGGAAGTTGTCTTGGGAAAGAGAGTTCACAGTTTTGACAACTTGTCAGACCAACCTAAGGGACACACCCTGAACCAGCAAACAGACACATTTGACCAGTCCTGCTCAGTCATGCGTGCCTCTTGATTTTCTATTCAAACCGTTCACTTCCCATGTCCCAGAAGACAGACATGGCCCCTTTTACCATCAGGGTCACATTACATAAACCACTGCTTCTCGATTCTTCTTGACTCTTCAATTGGTCCACTGAGGACAGAAGGCAGAGCCTAGCTTGGCAGTGCTGTCAGGACCCAGGTTCTGACCCAACACCTCACGCTGCGCAGCTTGTGTGACCCTGTGGGGCAGGCTCGCAGGTCCTGCCTCAGCCTCTAGGCGAGGGCCTGCTCATATACACCCCAGTGCAGGTCTATAGTGGGGGAAACCCCGGGCTTAAAACAATACAAAAACTGTTTGCTGCCGGTGGTGCTTGGAGATTTAAGAAGCTTCTCAGATTCTGCTTTTCCATCCTGAGAAAGGAGAGCTCAGCAATTCTTCCCCGTCTCTACACTCATAAGGGCAGTGGGAGCCATAGACTGAGGCCGGCCGTGCCACCTAAAATAAGAAACGAATCCTTGGTGGTGTCTACACAAGAGTGGGTCTGGTTTACCCTGAGCTATCCTGATCTATCCTGATCTCTCCTTCCAGGGCTGTCCTCTCTATTGGACAACATGCCAGATGCGGACATGAGGAACTTTCGTGTTAATCTTCTACAGGAATCTAACGAGGGAGCAAATGGTTTCTCCGGTCATGTTTCTCTGGTCCTGTTGACTCAGAACAGAGCACAGAGCCACAATCAGGTATTACTGACCTTTCCCTGTGGGTGTGGGAGGGGCACTGCTTCAATGTCTCACTGCTTCCAGCAAATTGACTGCCACACCTCAAGCAAGTATTCACCGTTCAGAGCCCAGATGGGCCGTGGAGGAAAGAATACATAGAGAAAAAATAAACACAGAGAACAAAGCCCAGTAGGATTGCTCCACACTGTAGCCTTTCACTTCAGGTGTTAGTGTTATTCTGTGCATGTGGATGTCTTGTCTGTATGCACATTAGCTCATTACCTGCATGCCTGGTGCTCAGTGGTGTCAGATCTCCTGGAACTGGAGTTGCGGACAGCTGTGAACCGCCATAAGGGTGCTTGGAGTTGAACCCGGATCCTCTGGAAGAGCGGTGCACACACAGCACCACAGCACTGCTGAACCTTCTCTCCAGCTCCCAGGCTGCTTTGTTTAAAGGTCAGTTTGTTCAGAACAGGCTGGGCTCACAGCATGTGAGGAGCAGATTGAGTATAGCTGTGAATGACCTCAAAGCACTCTGTAAACTCAGTACGGGTTGAGTGGGGTCTGATTTATAAAGACAAGCCTCAAACCAACACCGTTTCTCAGAAAGCAGAAGTCAATCCTGTCAGGTCATCACCTGACGTTGTTCCTCAAGGCAACACCTCAGATCAGGCAGCGGTTTCCAAGTCTCCACGCCTCTCATGAAGGCTAATGCACGTGTGGGAGAACATTTCTGTCAGCACTGAAGTCACAAGGCCCATTCTGTCCGGAGAGTTGATAACCTTAAAAGTGTAGAGGAAGTCCCCATGATGCTAAGGGTGGCAGTGTGGCCAGACTGTGTCCCTTGGCCAGATACCAACGGCGGCTCAACCTCACAACCTTCTTAGCTGCTCGCCAATCCTTAGGAACAGATGGGGCACCCATGCCTTGTGGTAGTACAGATCATTCACCTAGTGTAGCCCACCTCCCGCAGCTCTGCCTGGGGCACTAGGTTAGGCTCCATCCTACGCTGACCAGACAACCGCAGCAAAGAAAAAAAAACATAAAAGAGACCACAAGGTGGCGCTCCAATGCAGACCAAAACTCCAGCTTCAGGCTCTGGATCACTGCTCGCCAACTAC
Organism: Rattus norvegicus; assembly: GCF_021556685.1. Taxonomy (NCBI): domain Eukaryota; kingdom Metazoa; phylum Chordata; class Mammalia; order Rodentia; family Muridae; genus Rattus; species Rattus norvegicus. Next base: position 96,616,210 of record NC_141544.1, read on the forward strand.
CTTACTCACCGCCATCGGGATAAAGCTGCCTAGTTTACTCAAGTCGTCCCTGTCTTTCGGGAAATTTTCATAAGCTCCATCTGCTTTCTGGAGACCTCCCTAGGATAGATTTTCACGTATCTCAACCCCCCTCTGTTCATCTTTGTGGAAAAGTGTTATGATTTGACCATTTCTGTTTCTATGTGCTTGTGAAGGTCTCCATATGCATGTAGAAATAGCTCTTGACAATGGGGCTGGGGTGTAGCTCCGTTGGTAGAACTGAGCGGCTAACAATCACGCGGCCTTGGGTTGGACATCCAGCACGGAATAAGACCAGGTAGAGAGGCACAAGCCTGTAAGCCCAGCACTCTGGGGGGGTGGGGGGGTGGAGGTGGGAGGTTCAGAAGTTCAAGGTCTTCCTCAGTTATATAAGCCAGACTGGGATGCCTGAAACCTGTCTCAAACAAGCAGGGCTGGAGACGCTGCCCAGCAGTTAAAAGCAGGAGCTGCTTCCTGGGGAGGACCAGAGTTTGACTCACAACCTTCTGTAACTGCAGCTCCAGGAGATCTGATGCTCCTCTCTGGTCCTTGGGCACTGCAGACACGTGCACAAACCCACACGCAATTTTTTAAAAGTAAAATCTTTTAAAAAAAATTTAAATAAATAAAAGTAATTAAAATTTAGAAACCTGAATACATTTCTCCTGTGAATCTGCCATGTACCAATTTTCCTCAAAGACTCAAAAAGAGTCCCCAAAGAGAGCTAAGATAGGGGGACTTTGGCTCACCCTAGAGAGACAAGCGGAGCAGAGAGGAAAGGACAAAAATATAAGAAAAACTTGGTGATTCTGGGGGTAAGTAAAAAAAATTAGGCTTGACATCAAAACTATGATAATATTTTTAAATAGGTAATGATCACGTTGGCCATGGTGGCACTTGTCTTGAATTCCAGCACTGGGGAGGCAGAGGCAGATGGGTCTCCATTAATTTGAAGCCCGCCAGGTCTTCGTGGAGAGTTAGAGGCCAGCCACAGTTACACGGTGAGACCTCATCTCCTCATAAAAACAAAAAACCCAAACAAAACCCAAGATAAATTTTTTTAAAAAATCGAATAAATGAACACTCTTGACTGGAAAAAGACAAGCTCGTAAGTGGACATTTCGCAAAAGCAGCCACAGGCCTGCGAAGACTAGGAGCCATCCCTGAGAGTGCAGAGTAAAATGGCCACTGAGGGCTGAAGCCTCCCAAGTCACAAGCCAGGTGTTCCTCTCAGGGTGTGTCTGCCTCAGTAATGGGGAGAGGAACCACATAAAACTAAGTGTCTGTTTGTCTTGGAGACAGGGCCACCTCTGCCCAGGCGAAGCCTCAGGAACCACAAAACAGAGCCGGGAAGAGCTTACACATCTGAAATACAGGTAAGCACGGGTGGCTCCAGACTCCAGGACCCTCCTGGTCAGACGGACTCCGACCTGATGCTGTCTGGCTCCAGCTACCCACCTGCTCTGAGTATTCATCTTGTAAGACTGGGCCAGAGAACCTGGCTTCTCAGACTCGCCCAGTGCTTCCCTGATCCTCTAATCGGAATAAAGGATGGCCCTGAGCAAAGTCGGGACGGAGCACTGGCCACAACAAATGAACACATTTAGTGTTGTTTGGGCTGGGCTGACCGTGATCCCTCTCAGCCATCGCCGCAGGCTCTCACGCATCCAAAACATCTTGTGCAGTGAGTGACAAGGGAGGCTACCTTTTAGGTGCTTCTAGGACATCATGTAGAACTGTGGTTGTGGTGGGCACAGAGAACAGCCCCACTGGCATTAAAAAGATGATCTTTAAGTGAGCAAATACCCCCCCCAAAAGATTCTTGTCAACAAGTGCACAGTACAGAGAATGGCTAAAGGGAGGCTATATGTGCTTGTGTGGTGGGAGATCTTCTGGAAGCTTTGGTGAGCTGGAGAGGCCACCCCAGTTTAAGGTATGAGGATATCGTTATGCTGTGCGGTAGTCACCAGAGAAGACTGCTTGGGCACACGTTTAAGCCAAGCAAAGTCTTTACTTGTTAGCTGGTGACTGCACTGGGTGTTCAGGATCCCAGTGTAGCCCCAAGCCTTTCTCGGGGTGAGCTTTAAGCGCAAACACCATGTCCTGGGTTGACAGAATTCCATTAACACACGGTTAGCCAGAACCAGAACTATAGAAGCTAAAAAGCAAGGTTAGGACATTTAGAGACTTTCCCCAGTCTGTGGGCTCAGATGGGTTAGGCCTGCGTTTTGGCTTTGGCAGGCGGTGCTGTCTGCGTACTGGGTTTTACAGCCCGAATGGCACTTTGACTGTGGAGTCGGTTGTGATAAGGAGGAGGAAGACAGTCATTTCAAGCCCAACTATGGATTTCTTACATCACAGTTGAAAACTGCTCAGTGTTCTCCCAACCTATGGTGGCACAGCCATAGGTAACGGGAACTGTGACAATCATAAAGGCAGTACAGATGCTTGCTGAAGCCAAGGCCAAGAAGCATGGTGGATCACTGTGGCTCCATCTTCCACTTGTGGTCTTGATTTCCACGTGTTGCACGCCTGTGGGACTTTTAGTATTTGTACAACTTGGGGATATTGGATAGGTGGGAAATTCTTTTTATGAATCATGTGTGCCTTCTTCCAGGAAGGCTCCTAAGCTTCCCTCGGAAAGTCCTGGGCATGCGACCCCTCCCCCTTTTAGGGACACACCTGTCTGGCACTACTTGAAAGTCTTCCTGGCGCCCCAGAGGTTGTGCCTCACATGAAGACGCCAGAGGTCTCTTACGCGGCTCTGGCTCCAAGATACTCTTGGAGCATCTGCCCCTGTACTTACTCAGGAACAAGATAATCAGGGGAAAAAAAAGTAACCTTAAAAAGGTAAACTTGATTCAGCAGGCAAGAGTAGGCAGCAGATCAGATTAAAGCCTCTTTTACTACACGCTCATGTAGCATATCGGATGGCGTGCTGCATATGGGATGCCCCGCAGGGAAAGGAGACAGCAATGACATTAGATTGGCTGGAGTTACCTCTGCCCTACAGAGGGGCTTACACTAATGGACAAAGAGTTGCATAGGAAATGATAAAAGGACGAAGTGTTAAGACTCTTCTTAGAAAGGTTGGCCCATGCAGGCCGCCGTGGGGTTAGATGACCAAGAACAAAAGAATGTCGAGATGAGACATATAAATTCTACAAAGATATGAAAGACAAGCACTTTGTCATGCCAGGAATTGAACAACAGCAGCGGCTTTGGTCTGAAGTTTTTCCCTTGGGCCTAATGACAGTCAGCACTCTGACCATTAGAGTTAATCAATATACTGCTCGGGACATAGCGAATCTGCCCAGGCTGGCTTGGAGATTTTCTTTCCATCTGGTGCCCTTGAAACCACAAGAGCTGCCAGCCTGAGAATGGGCTGCCATACTTTGGCAAAATGGCTCCGGATCCTTAAAGGCTGGGTTACGGGATTGATAGGGGAGGTCGATTGTGAAAGACAATGCTGTTCTGTATGGTTTATCAATTACTAAACTTAGGAGCTCAGATGTTCAAGGGGAAGTTAACATTCGTCTAGGGACAGAACGAATACGGTCTATGTTTTGGAACAACATAGATCTATCCTGTCTATTGAGTTCTGTATGAGTAAGAAAACACCCTGACTGCCAGTCAGTCAGGCTACAAGATTCTCCTGACCCTGTGCCTGACTCACTCCTCCTTTGTTGACTTACCTCCTCTAGGGACCTGTCAAGCGCTGGGATTGTCCCTCCACCCCCCTTGCGCTAAGGAACAGAAAGACATTATTCCCTAATGTGTGCTGGGTTTATCTAGCTTGTGACAGGATTCCAGCTCCTTAAAACAAAACTAAACGCATGCATCAGCCCCAGCACAAAGCTGGTGTTTTGGTACAGGGTAAAAGAAAACTGGGTTCCAAGAGAAGCTACCCAAAAGGCCGATTTTGCCTTTCCTTCCAGAGCCCAGCGTGGTGGTTTGAAGAGAAGGATCCCCTTAGGCTCGTATATTTAAATGCTTAGTTTCTGGGGAGTGGACTCTTTGAAGGAATTAGAAGGACTAGTGTGGTCTCGTTGGAGGAAGCATGTCGCTGGGGATGGAACCTCACGGCCCACGCCAAGCCCAGGCTCTCTCGTCTTGTGGATCATGCTGTAGCTCTCAGCTACTGCTCCAGCACCATGCGTGGTGCCAGGCTCCCTGCTGTGACAGTGGACTGAACCTCTGAAACTGTAAGCCAGCCTTCCGTTAAATGCTTTTGTAAGAATAGGAGTTGCTGTGGGCATGGTGTCCCTTCCCAGCACTAGAGCAGTGGCTGAGACACTCAGGATGACCTCAGACTCTAACAGAGCTAGGGCTGGCCTCCTGCTCTTGGCCCTCCTGCCTCCAGCTCATAAATGCCTCGATTACAGGTGCGTACCACCATGCACTGCTGCATGCGATGTGCTGAGGTTCCCCAGAACTAAGGAATACAGAAAGGACAGACATGCGTACAGTGAAGCTGGGATCAGGTAGGAGTTTCTAATGCCATCGCCACAGCCTGGAACCTCAGTGCGTTTACAGAGGGAGGGGTTACTGGAGGTGGACAGTGGCAAAGTGCAAACATCCAGGAGAAAGAAGCAAAAACTGTAGATATGATCAGTCACCCACAAACCCTCAGGCTAGGGATGAAGGCTTTGCCGCTTCTCTGGAGCCTGGGCCTTATGGGTAACGGCTTTGCCCTGAGCATCCTCCACATGGGTGTGCCCAGGTCAGCACACACTACAAAGGACTTCACTGGCTCAGGACTTCCTCCGCTCCCTATAGTGCACAGTGCCTGAGGCTCCTTAATTCCACAGAGACAGCGCCATGACCTAATTTTAGGGAGATGATGTGCTGTTAGCAATATTTATGGAAGGGTAGCGACCGTTGCAGGAAGCCAATGGTGAATGAGACGTGAGGAGATGGAAACAAGACGCCGCTCCCTGGTTCACGGAGGAGGAGCTGGAAGAGGTTCTGTAGGTGCCCGGCGAGGTCGGCGAGGTCGGCGAGGTGTGCACGTGGAGAGACGGCGGAGACGGAGGCTGGGAAAGACCACACAGATTAAGATGGATGGCAAGCTGCTTCCAGAAACCGGGATGGACCAGGGTTCAGACGGTGGGGTGCTGCCGCCATTAGCTTATAGGTGCTACATGACCAGACAGACGGCTTTCTGCTCCTGCCATCGCGCCTTCAGGACAGCTGCCATGTCTTTTCCACCATGATAGGTGGCATCCATCAGGAACTGTAGTAAGCATTTCTCCCTTAAGTAGCTTCATTAGGTTGCTGTATTTTATCTAGTGAGAGAGGTGGCTAAGCTAGTGTATGAAGGTGCCAATCTACCTAAATGTAACTGGACGGGCAAGATGGCCCAATGACCCGAACTCCATCCCTGTGACCCACGTGGGAGAAAGAGAACATCAATACTCAGGAAGTGGAGAGTGAACAGGAAGTACACGGGAAGTGCATGGGAAGTGAACAGGAGGCAGAGAGTGAACAGGCTGTTTGTGTCTCAGCCCGTCTTCTTTCAGCAAGGCTGCTCTGCCTCTTAAACAGAATGCCAGGCGAGGACTAAGACTTGAACATGTGAGCCCATGGGGGTTGCTGCAGAGTCAAACCAGAAAAACTCCTGCCCAGAATTTGCCCACAGGACCTCAGCCCTGTTTTACTCTATATAATGCAGGACGGTGAGCAGGGCGGGCGACTTGAACATCCTACATTTCTGGAGGAGGTAGCCCCTTCGTCAGATTTACCTCCACAAAAGGGGGATACATGTTCAAATTTACACAGGGCCATGTATGTACAGAGTGTCTTCATCACCACATGTGTATCCATTGAACCACATGTGCTCACACCCCCATAAGGGGTGTGCAACGTGCCACCACTCCCAAGACAGACGTTCTTTCTTCAAAATAAACTCTCTCCCTCCAACACCCCCTCCCTGTGTGTGTGTGTGTGTGTGTGTGTGTGTGTGTGTGTGTGTGTGATAGGTTATGCTCCGGGTAGTCCAATAACAGCTGTCTCTTGATGGAGAGGCCAAGGACCCCATAGTTGTTCATTCCACAACACTGGATGTCTCAGCAGTTCCGGCAAGTCTGGCACTGGGAGTCACAGGAGGTCCTAGAGAGCCGCCTGTAAGACTCTGTTGGAATCCCAGAGAAGAAAGTTCTAATGTGAGCAAAGACATGTCTCAGCTCCAGGACAGATGAGCTCGCCAGCGTCAGGGAAGGCAAGCAGGCAAAAAGCAAAAGCTTCCTTCCTTGTGGGCTGCCACCAGAAGGGGTGGCCCAGCGTTAAGACAGGTCTTCCCATCTCAAATGACCAGGCCTGGGTATCAGCAGCTCCAGCAGTCAGGGCAGGGATGTTGCTCCAGCTTCAATGGGCTTAGAGTGCCCCGAGAGACCAAAGCTCCGGGTCCAGAGGTCCCAGAGATCAGTGTAGAACTGCCGTCTTGACTTGAGGTATCGTGATACTGTGGAACTGAGAGTTATACTCTACTGGTTCCAGAAGTCACATTGACCTGTGGTTCTGACCTTCCCCCAGTGTCCCCAGTGGCATCCCATAATCCAAACCATGGCCAGGGTTTTGACTTCATCTTGTCTTCTAGGTGTTTAGTGTGCAACTCAATTCTTGACCAAGTTGGAATATTCTTGGGATATTCTTAGGGGCTCTGTGGAAGCCAGCTCCCTCCACCAGACCTTATTGCAGAACTCCATGTAGTTATCCCATTAGGCAGGGTCAGGAAAGCAGAACATCCGGATGGACTCAAAAGACGGGGAAGTCAAAACCAAAAGAAGAATTCACTCCCCAGATGCACAGCAAAGAAGAACAAGACATAACCACCGGCAGGAGAATGATTCCCCAGCCAGCTGCCCTGCCCTGGGCCAGAATCACAGAGACAGCCGGAATGTGAGGGAGGAGAATGGACAGCTGTGTTGGCAGATAGATGTGTGACAGCAGGTGGGTGTTCATTTGGAGTCTTGGTGTTTAAATAAGTTAATGATCTTGTAGAAGATCCGAGCAAACAGATGCACAAAACAAAAAACTCTATTCAAGACTTCAATAAAGCCGTCTCCAAAGTGAGTGGAGCATTGAATAGAAAGTAGAAAATTGAGGAAAATTCAGCCAGGAGATTGAAATATTGAAGAAGAACCACCCAGGAATAGTTGAAATGAAAAACTGCCACTCGAATGAAATGAAAGCATATCAGGTGATAGGTCTGTGCAGAAGAATGGATCCCGTGGGTGAGGAACAATGTGAAGGGAGTAAGCAGAAAACAGAAATAAAGGGAGAATTAAGAAGTGTGTGAACAATATTTCCAAGAGGGTTGGGATACGTTCAAGAGGCCAAACCTGAGGATTCAGGTGTAGAAAGAGTAGAGGTAAAATCAAGAGAAATAGACAGACTATTCAATGAAATAACAGAAAAAGCCCTGAACCCAGAGAATGGAGTAGGTGTCCAAACGCAAGAGGCATTTAGAACCCTGAGCAGACAGAGCAGGGGAGAAACCCTCCACGACCCAGTGTAGTCCTGATGTGGAAACACAAAGTAAAGCTGGGCTTAATCCCAGCACTCGGGAGGCAGAGTTAATTGGATCTCCATGGGTTCAAGGCCAGCATGGTCTACTTAGTGAGTTCAAGGACCCCCCGAGCTACCTGGTGAAAGACTGTCTCAATGAAAACAAAAATAAACAAGGCTAAAATCAGTACAAGAAAAACAACTCACAAAGGCAGGGATACCCTTTTCTCCCCAGGTTTCCCATTTCCAACCACAAAAGCCAGAAAGCATGCAGTGAGTTTCAGGGTCTGAACACGCTGCGCCCCCTGGCCGTGCCAAGGCTCTGACCCACTGTCCTCTCACTACCTAGCTCCCCTCATGCCATCCACGTCTTTGGCTCTGTAGCACTGACCTAGCCTGTGCTTTCAGTCCTCCAGCCTTAAGGAACAACAAACGATCCAGGATTACACCTCTTCCGTTTACCCCCCAAGCCCAGGCCAAGGTGGAGCATGGCCATGGCACCCATCTTTCCCTTGTAATTCCTCCCTACAGAAGCAAACTTCTCCTAGGCAACCCTCTCAGCCTAGGCTGCATGTCTTCTTATACAAGGCAACAGTCACACAGCTGAAGCGACGGCTTGAGGGCAACCTCCCCCACACTCTGTGCTACTCAGGAAATGCAATTTCGAGTCTTCCAGCCATGTCCAGAGTGTCCTCACATGCGCATGGCAGAACTCACACATCACATCACGAAAGCAGAGAAAATGATGGATGCTGGTATGCTCCCCCACGGACACTCCGTCTCCAGATAGCTCAGCAGCAGTCGTATGTCTTACTAGCCATGCCACCACCACCATAGCAACAAGGGGAAGTTACACCATCATACCACCATACTGCCCACCACACCACCACACCACACCACTCACACCACCAAACCACCACACCATCACAGGGGAAGAACCACCATGTTGGTATTCCCTATGGCATTTGGGGTTCGGCCCAGCCTTCACTGTGTGCCTTCTCTACCACTCACCATGGGTTCTGTTGTGGCCCAGCTTGGGCCAATCTGTTAACATTTTCTAGGGGAGTCGAGAACAAAAGCCTATTCACCCCAGACCAGGCACAAATAACACACTAAGGCCCAGCACAGCAAACTCACGAGCTTCCTTGTGGGAAAACTCTGTGATTAAGGTCGAAGTCTACCAATGATTGGATTGCCTTTTGGGGCTTGGCGTGTATTGGGGGACTCCCTTCATTAGTTCATTAGTGGGACTTCTCCTTCTCTGTCTGACCTTGTCTGGGCAATTCTAACCACCCCCCACCACCACCACATACACCTTTACTTGAAAAATGTCATGTAGCCCCAATTAGATTACAAGATCAATTTCCTTTCTCTTAATAAAACCCGTTCAGCTAGCAGCTGAGATTCCTAAAATGCTTCCCCAATGCTAATAGGCGTTTTGCTGCCCTAAGCCCCCAGCCAATGACTTTTGCCCATCCTGGATGTTCTTACCCTCAGCCCCCGTTGAATCAACTTAAACAAAGTTGAGTTGTCTCCTGGTAGCTGGTCCTGCTGTGGTCATTCACCACAAACAGGGCTTCTGACCCCCTGTTCATCATCTCCGCTCCCAATGCCCTTGTAGACTTTATCCACCAATAATCCACAAGAGGGGGAGACCCACATTTTCTTACACAGGTCAGAGGTTACTCAGAGAACTGGTGTCCCTCCACCGACAAGAGCATCAAACAACAAAGTCCCACACTCTCGTGGATAATGACCTCACAGGAGCCGTATCTCGATGTCCTTCACAGCTAACCTTTCATTTTCTGCCTAAACTAATATCTCCCAAGATTACTTGGGCAGCTGCAAGGGAGGCTGGGGAGGAATAACAGCTTGAATCCAAGTGAGGGACTCACCCTCCCCCCTCCCCGCCCCATCCACCAGGAAATGTCAATAGCTCTATTATTTTTTCAATAGGTGTGAGTTGTGAGGTACACATGAGGTGGAACTTCTACAATATAGTGAACAGCCATTATATATAATGCTTTGGTCACTAGCAGCTACGCTATCAGGCCAAGCTAGTCTTTGCCTGAAGATGACATACTGTTACATCTGGATGAAAAATGTCACATAACAGATGAGTAGAAAATGGTAGCTGAATGAGAGAATGAACGGGTGGATGTAAAGGCAGGTAGATGATTGTATGTGTGTTTGCATACATGGATAGAAGGATGCGTGGATCCAAGAATAGAGGACGGCTGACTGACTGGTCAGCTGGCTAGAGATGTCGACAGATGAACAGGTGAATGGTTGTGTTAGCAGAGGATGACTGAACAGAATGTGTGGATGGGCAACCTGGGCCAGATGAACTCACTTGCTGAGCATGGCTGCCTTGGAGCAGAGTAGCTTGGGAGTTGTAGTCCAGAGAGTCTACATAGTCAAGGTAGGAAGGGAAGATGCTGCTACTTGAACGCTTCTTCTTGTTGTGGTAATGTAGGAGACAGAGGGAGGGCCCAGAAGTGACCCTGTTCTCTGCCCCAAGGCCAACTATAGACCTTGCCCTAAGTCCCACTCACAACCAGGCCGATGACCCCCCCGCTTCACGTGGTGAGTCCTGTCCCTGTGGTGAGCTGTAGATTCCAAGCATGTGGTTTAGTTCTCTGACTGAGGCGTCATTCCAGAATGATCTGCAGTCCTCATCTTCCTCTGATGTGGTCAAGGGCATAGGGCCCCACTGTGGAGAACATGGGGCTGGGAACTGTAGGTCTTGACAGTCCACCATCCCGTCTATCCCCTTTCCCCCAACTCCCCGTGTCCCTCTGTCTAACTAGGATGCCCCAGAGTCCAGCAAAAACAGTTAATTTCTGATGGGCAGAAGTGGGAGCGAGGCCCTTAAGAAGTGTCCACAAGGCCCAAGACCAGAAACTCAAAGGTAGTTTAGAGCACCAGACTGCTTACTCAAAAGACCCACAAGGAGGTCTTTCTTGTTCAGGGAGGGCTTCCTTACAGTGAGGTTATCGAGAAGAAAGATCCTCTAAGTTTAGACGATCTCTCAGTTCCCTCAGAGTTTGGTGCTCTATCTGTAAAGTGGGTCAATAACAATGTAGGTTCAGAGAACTACCCAGTGAAACAACAGCTGAAAGGCATCTGGCAAAGAGCTGAGTGCATCTCTGTGAGAGCCTCAATGAGAGTAATCAGAAGACTGCTAGGGCGTGGCAGACTGCAGAGGCGTGGCCGGTTGCGGAGGCGTGGCTGCCTGTGAAGGCGCGGCTGACTGTGAGGCGTGGCTGACTGCAGAGGCGGGGCAGGTTGTGGAGGTGTGGCTGACTGCAGAGGCGTGGCCGGTTTCGGAGGCGTGGCTGGCTGTGAAGGCGAGGCTGACTGTGAGGCGTGGCTGACTGCAGAGGCGGGGCAGGTTGTGGAGGTGTGGCTGACTGCAGAGGCAAGATCATCGGCGGGGGTATGGCTGACTGTGGAGGCGGGGCAGGTTGAGGGGGTGTGGCTGGCTGGGGGGTGGGTAGCTGTGAGAGCGTGACTAACTTCTAAACAGTTCAAGTACTTGGTCCCTAGTGTCTCCACCCCAAACAATGATAAACCCATTCAAGTTATTAGAAATTAGGAAGTGGGCCTAGTTGGAGTAAGTGAGTCCCTGGGGTTGCATCCTTGGAAGCGATGTTTTGTCCCCAGTCCTTTGCCCTCGCTTGCCCCTCCCTAATTCCCAGCTGCTGTGGAAGATGAGCATCTCTGCTCCTATCTTAGTGTAAACACTGAAACAGTTCTCTCACATCTTGAGCCACGGCTTCCTCCTTCAACTTGATCTCAAGTATTTTGTCATAATGTTGGAAAGCTAACAGAGATGCCAAAGACACAAAGAGGATTAATGATTCTCCAGTTATCGCCTGGAATAATCCATAAGAAATCATGTAATCGCTTTCAACCCAAAATGCATGATGAGAAGAGAAAGAAAACTCCTTTGTTTAAGAGCTTGCAATCCAAGAATGGCCAGTGGGTGGTGCCAGAGCACACCCAGTCTTCCACCTGGAGCCTGCTGTAGCCAGCAAGATAAAGCACAATTTACTAGGTGCCTCTCATTTGTAGGCACTTAGTGGCCAGTGGGGTCAAGTTGGGCTGCTTTGGAAGCTCTTGAACATTCTTCTGGAAGTCTTGGATCTACTTTGCCTCAGTTGTCAATTTGACACAAATCTACAATCTCCTGGAAAGAGGAAATGTCACCTGAAGACTGGTCCATGACTGTATCTGTGAGTCACTTTCTCTCTCTCTCTCTCTCTCTCTCTCTCTCTCTCTCTCTCTCTCTCTCCCTCCCTCCCTCCCTCTCTCTCTCTCTCTCTCTCCCTCCCCCTCTCTCTCTCTCTCTCTCTCTCCCTCCCTCTCTCTCTCCCTTTCTTTCTTTCTTTCTTTTTTCCTTTCTTTCTTTCTTTTTTCCCTTCTTCCTTTCTTCCTTTCTTTTTTCCTTCCTTCCTTCCTTTCTCCCTTCCTTCCTTCCTTCCTTCCTTCCTTCCTTTTTTCTTTTTGGTTTTCTGAGACAGGATTTCTCTGTGTGGCCCTGACTGTCCTTGGAACTCACTCTGTAGACCAGGCTGGCCTCAAACTCACAGCACATAGTTCCCAGTTCCCAGAGCCTGCCTCTGTCTCCTGAGTGCTCGGATTAAAGGCGTGCGTCACCATGCCCCAGCAGGTCAGTCTCTTAATTGCTAGTTGATGGAAAGTCGGCCCGCTGTGTGTCTTGGTGATTATCACACCAAGAGAGTAGCAAACTAAAACAGAAGCCCACTGGACCAGCATGCAAAGAAAAAGCATCCACTCTGTAGGGAATTAAGGACAAGAGCCCTGCTAACTGAGTCTACAGTTGAAAAATAATACCCTCCAAGTATAAAGATGTTGACAAACTCACTGGCCTTCAACTAAGAGATCTAGCTGCCTCTGTGCCTCTGCCTCTCTGCCTCTCTGCCTCTCTGCCTCTCTGCCACTGCCAGAATTAAAGATGTGTGCTGCTGTGCCTGGCTAAATAGACACTTCATATCTGATAAGCTAAATTCTCAGTGATTCTCTCTCTCTCTCTCTCTCTCTCTCTCTCTCTCTCTCTCTCTCTCTCTCTTCTTCTCCTCCTTCTTTCTCCTCTTCTTCCTCCTCCTCTCCTCCTCTCCTTTTCTCCTTCTCTTCTCCCTTTCTCTTCTTCCTCCTCTTTTTCTCCTCCTTTTCTCCTTTCTCCTCCTCCTCCTCCTCCTCCCTCCTCCTTTTTTCTCTTCTTACCCTTTGATATAGTGTCTTGGTCTGCAGATCCCCCAGAGGCTCCTGTCACTGTTAGAGATGAGCTCTTTAGCATGACCCACAGGTGCCCTCAGCATGTTCACCTTTTCATCTCTCCTGTCTGGGGATTTCAAGTAATGGACTATGCGCCTCTCATTTTTAGAACAGAAAGTATTTGTTTGGAGTCTGGACTGCCATGTGCTTAGTATGGCCCCTTTATGTCTACATCTCCAGGGCCTGGCACAGGGCCTGGACTTACTGGGAATGCCCTAGTAGATGTGCTCAAAAAGTGTACTAAGTGAACCGACGGTACATCCTCACCACCCGGCCTGGGCATTTCTAACCATTGCACTGGGCAAGGCCCTGGAAATCCACCCCTTCAAGGTCTTATCTGCAGCACCTAGGAGTTCTGCCTGCTGGAAGCTACCCAGAGACCAGCTGTCTGAAAAGTCTTTCCAAAAGGGAGCTGGCACTGCCACTGTCCTGAGCTCTGCACACACGCAGTTCCTGCCGGCTGCCACTAGGGTAACGCAGGCAAGCGGAAGGGATGCTGTAGTGTGCATCTTCAATGGTTCCAGAAAGGTCAGACTTCCCTCTCCATGTGGGGCCAGTAAGAGGAGCTGGAACCATTGAGGGGTGAGCTGGTGAGTCCTTTTTATGTATACTGTGGAAGGGAAGACCTCCTCAGGGATCTACAGACTCAATGAAATGCCTGCCTAAATGTGAGTGCTGGGCTGAGGGAGTGGCTTTAAGGTACTACACTTGACTAGCTTGCACCAGGCCTTAGCTAGAAGCACATTAACTATCCATCACAGATGGAGCTGAGCAAATGGTATATATGTAACACGGAGTACATGTATGTAACACGGAGTATATATGTACCATGGAATACTATCCCACCTTAGTAAAGAAGGAAATCCACTGTTCATGCCAGAATGTATACACTATGCTAAGTCAAATAAGCCCGTCCACTCAGCATCTATAACACTCAGGATCCTTAGCATCCTTGAAAAGGGTAACATTGCAGAGTCTCGGGGAGAGAGAAACTGCAGAGCTGTTCTTCAGTGGCCACGGTTTCAGTCAAGTGCCATGAACACTTCTGCAGATGAGATGTCCTGCCATCCTGTCTTTACAGAGAGGGTAGATTTCATGGAAGGGTTGTTACTGAACACAAAACCAAACCAAAACACAATGATGTTGATGGCTATGGGATATTGGGACAAACTAACCAGTATGCATACATTAAATATGTGTGTGTTTCTGCATATTGGTTAGGTTTAACACAGAAAAAAGGAAAGTCACATTACAAATTTGAACTTCCCTGTAAAGATGTTATGATGTCCTATTTTAGTTCAAACAAATTCCTATGAAAATCTGAGCTACCTCAGTGCAGACACTGAAATGCTGGTTTAAAAAACTCATATGGAGGGGGTTGGGGATTTAGCTCAGCGGTAGAGCGCTTGCCTAGCGAGCGCAAGGCCCTGGGTTCGGTCCCCAGCTCCGAAAAAAAGAAAAAAGAAAAAAAAAACTCATATGGAAACGCAGAGGACTAAATATAGAGAAGTTCCTGAAGAATGTCAAGGGTGGAGGACTCACAGTCAGTGCAAAGGCTGGGAAAGAGCGCACTCTCAGAGTCTCAGCACTGCAAAGCAGACAGAGGCCACTGTAAAGCCATGGTGCTCAGATGACAGGGTAGAGGCTCAAACTGGTGGTCAGTCAATTTTCAATGGGGGTGACAAAGCCACCAGATGGGAAAAGGACAGCCTTTCAACAAGCATAGAAAGAATGGTGGACCTTGTGTTATTGACTCTTCTTGACAAAATCTCACACACACACACACACACACACACACAGAGAGAGAGAGAGAGAGAGAGAGAGAGAGAGAGAGAGAGAGAGAGAGAGAGCGCTAAGGGAGGGTTTCCTTTGACTTGGATGTCTTGGATGGTGGGTGGCAGACTGTGGCACAGAGGTATGGTGACAGAAGCTTGAGGTAGCTGCTCATGTTGGTATGAATGCTGCACCTCAGCTTACCTGTCCTTTTTCATCAGTCAAGACCCCAGGCCATCACTGATGCCACCCACAGTTAAGGAGGATCTTCCCATCTCAAGTTAATCCATTCATAAACCCTCACGCCCTGACTCACAGGCACGCCCCGACTGTGTATTCTAGGTGATTGCAGAGTCTGTCAAGCTGTCAAAGGATTGGTATTAACCGTCTCAGGCCTCTCCACACACTATATAAATTTCACTAATAAGGCAGGGAGACAGGGGAGCATTAAAAGAAACTGTGTTCCCCACAAAATGTAAGGAAGTGCTATCTCATAAGCGCCAATACCTTAAACATATGAGGAATGTTATCGATGGTAAAAATACCACCAAGGAACATTTTACTATAAAAAATTGCAGATGTTCTACAAAGAAGGTGCACTGATGTCGATCTGAAGATAAAATCATTTACAACAACTGGTTATGAGAGAAGACAGCCAAAGCTACACAGAAAACTCACATGCATTAGGACAGCTACAACAAAAGAAACAATGTTGCCAGTGACCTGTGGAGTCACTGGAGCCCCCATACACTCCTGGGACAAGCACAAAGCAGACAGCTACAGAGACAGCTCCTGTCTCTAGGTCTATGTCAGGAACTTTTACAGTATTCCCATGAAAGCTTCCCTGTGAATATTCATTGCAGTCAAGGGGCCACAAATAAGTTGGAAAAGAAATAGTGCAGTTGATTGGGGGCTTGGAAGGAAACACCAACTCCCCATAATGGAATTACTGCTGAAAACAGGTTTGCTTGGGGTGCATTCTCAAGATGGAGGACCCTCAAAACCATTTTGTTGATACAGTGAGCCAGACACAAAAGACGGTGCTACTATGAAATAAAGGCATTTCTAGGACTGGCAGATGGGTATGGAGAATGATGGATGGTACTTGGCGCAGGCTTTCCTTTTGGAGCAACAGTGTGTGTAAAACTTCCATATATATTGGGGCTGGAGAGAGTTTTCAATAGCTAAAAGCACTGGCCACTCTTCCAAAGGTTGGGGGTTCAATGTCCAGCATTGGCATAGTGGCTCCCAACCATCTGTAACTCCAGTTCCAAGAGATTGGGTGCCCTCTTCTGGCCTAAAACTATTTTCAGGATGTGGGTTGTCTTAGGCTTTCCATTACTGTGAAGAGACACCACGACCAAAGCAAACGTTATGACATTTATTGGGGCTGGCTTACAGGTTCTGAGGTTCAGTCCACTATCATAATGGCAGGAAGAATGGCAGCATCCAGGCAGGCATGGAGCTAGAGAAACTCAGAGTTCCACATCTTGTGCCAAAGACACAGGAGAAAATGTTTTCACAGGCGTCTAGGAGGAGGGTCTCATTGCCCACCCCTACAGTGACACACTTCCTTCAACAAGGCTACATCTTTTAATAGTGCCACTCCCTGGGCCAAGCATATGAAAACCACCACATGGGTTTTATATGACTTTTATTTCACAGGGTGTAACATTTTTGTGATTTGTCTCAACTATCCTGTTTCCTACAGACTTCCCGAGCTGGGTAGGTGGGTGGGATATTTGAGACTTGACCCCACTCAATGCTAGTCACTTGACTCGATGCTTCTGAGTGGGAAGATAGCTTGTTTTACCAGGGATCACCCCACACTATGAATCCATTGTCATCTTTTCCATGATATGCATCAGGAAAACACATGAAGAGGGGAGCTGACCTTGCTGGCAGGAGTCTGCTTGAATATATATTTCCAGCTGCTAGGGAGCCACTGGGCCACAGTATAGCTGAGGACAGCAGACTTTGGTGTGTGTCTTAGTCACTGTTCTATTGCTGTGAAGAGATGCCTTGACCAAAGCAACTTAAAGAAGAAAGCATTTAATCGGAGGCTTGCATAAAACTGTAAAGTTTCCAAGGGTGAGTTCAGTGGCTTAAAGATAAAAAGACACTTGGGGGTGGGCAAGCAGACAGACCTGGTGCTGGAACACTAGCTGAGAGCTTACAACTGATCCACAAGCAAGAGGCAGAGAGAGAGAAGGGGGGGGGGGCTGGGCCTGATGTTGGTGTTTGAAACCCATCCCAGTGATCTGTCTCCTCTAAGAAGGCCACACCTCCTGATTCTTCCCAAAATAGTTCCACCCACATAAGCCTATGGGGCCATTCTCATTCAAACCACCACAGTATGTGTTTAAAGTACCCCCCAAGATGGAATATGTAGAAATACTTTACTTCATTATAATGTTTGAGACTTTCATACATGAGAATTTTCATTGTTTCAATCCCTCCGTCTCACCACTACTATGTCTTCCACCAGACCCCTGCTCAAATTCATGACTTCTATAATGTATAATGTGTGTGTATATATATATATATATAATGTATAATGTGCATATATATATATTCTATATGGAGAGAATGTGATGGTTTGTATATTCCCAGGGATGGCACTATTAGAAGGTGTGGCCCTGTTGGAGTAGCTGTGTCACTGTGGGCGAGGGTTTTAAGACCGTCATCCTAGCTGCCTGGAAGCCAGTATTCTGTAGCGGCCTTCAGATGAAGATGTAGAACTCTCAGCTCCTCCTGCACCGTGCCTGCCTGGATGCTGCCACCTTGATGATAATGGACTGAACCTCTGAACCTGTAAGCCAGCCCCAGTTAAATGTTGTCCTTATAAGCGTTCCCTTGGTCATGGTGTCTCTTCACAGCAGTAAAACCCTAAGATATGACACAGATAGAATGTATATGTAGCGATGTATATTATATATTTATATATAATTATAGATTATAGAAGTATAGATATGTAAAATATATACATATATAACTATAGAAGTAGTAATAGAACTGATTTATCTCCTACTGAGCCCAATTGGTGCTCCCATGTGTACTTAGACTTGGATGGGTAACTACCAGGGTCCCATCCCCGAAGAGACCTGGGTTTTCCTCTCTTGGCAGCTACTGACCACTGTAGCTTGTCATCTAGGGATGGGACCTTGTCCACTTGTCCTCATTTCACAGTCATGTGACTGGTGTGGTCCTGTGTTAGGAGTTCATAAGGCAGTTCTGTCAGGTCCAGAAGATGCTGTCTCAAAGCAGGTCTAGCAGGCTTCCTCCTCTTCTGAGGCATTCCCTAAGCTGAAGGTGTGGCTGTGCTACATGCGTCCCATTGGAGGCTCTTTACTGTTGCTTTCCCTCAGCACTTCAACCTGTTTTGTTTCTCTGTAATAGCCTTCATCGGCTGCAAAAAGAAACTTGTTTGATGAGGGGTGAGAGCCGCACTTTATCTAGAGAAATTCATTCAGAAGTCTCTATTGATGTGAGGCGAACAGTGAAACCCTGAGAAGCGTGACCGCCCTCCCTGGGGGTCGTCAGTCAAAGCTGGAACAGTGTTCAGCCCCTTGGTGTCTCATTTCCCTTTTCCTCAATGTGGAAATGTTAACATGACCTGCTTGCTGGTGTTTCATTATTTTGAAGATAAACAGGAAAAAAAATTTCAGAGAAAAAAACTGTCTGGTATTTCTTAAGAATTACCTAAAAAACTTTCACTTATGTGTCTGGAAGAATTAACAGGACCTGTTGTGACATCTAGATGGTGACGTCTAGAGAGGGCACACAGTCGCAGCTCCAGGGTGGGTAGAGCCTTACTGGAACCCTGCAGAGGTTGTGGTCTCTACAGGTGCTGGCAAAGCCAGCTGAGTCGTGTGACACAAAGTGCAGCAGATGAGGGGCTGCAACTTCTACCTTATGGCGGAGCACACAGCAATTTAGACTAAGGGGGTCTCCCCAGGCCACATCCCGGGGCCATGACTGTAGGGTAGAGAAACTTGCTAGTTCCATGAAAACAGAGATCCCTCACCGTCTGGAGATCTCTGGGTCATGCTCTGGATAGCAAACCTAGGACTTGTCATGGTCTTCACAAATCCTCCTGCCTCAAGATGGCGACAGGGAAATGGTTGGCCTTCTGGAGAGAGGCCCTAGCCTCACAGAATGGCACAAATCCTGAGTCACCTCCTGGCTATTTCACCCTCTGAACTGACAATGCCTTTGTGCAGGATGAAGCCCTATGGACATCCAGGGGTGGGAGGTGCCCAGATCCCCACTGCCCTCCAGTACCGACCACTGTGGTAGGCCAGTAGTCTGCTGGACCCCTTACTGGCTCAGAATTGAGAGCATTCTAAACCAACTGCCAACGTGGCAGTTGCATAGGTAATTAGCCTTTCCCCAACTGACCTTCTCTGGAGACAAGCAGTTAGCCTCAAAAAAAAAAAAAAAAAAAAAAAAAAAATCAGAGAGGTGGCTCCGCTGTGTCAGACAAAGTCTTTGGGCTCCTAGCATCTCTATTGACTAACGTCTGACCTACTGGCTGGGTGTCTTGACAGAGGCCAGGCTGAGAGCTGCATGCCCACTCCTTGAGCTCACAGCTTTTGCTTACAGAGTCCCCATCTTGGTGGGCAAATGGCAGTCTCTGTGGCAGCCCTGCAGGCCTGCTAGCCCAGTCTTGATATGCAAATGGTTGTCACTGTGGCAACATCTGCAGGCCTGCTAGCCCAGGCGGTAGCTTTGCAGGACTGCAAGGCGTGTGTTTTACTTTTGAGTGTTTTAGCATCTTTACCTCTGAATCCACAATCTTAGAAAACAGGTTCAAAACAGGGGCGCAGTTGCACACCGGCAGCAGGCCATGGCCACTGGGGGGAGGGGCACATGAGTCAAAGCAAGGCTTAGGAAGATGGGTCTTGGAGTGTGCTGGGAACTTAATTAAAGCTTGCATGGGACTGACTAAAGGACACAACTCTCACTGAGAGGAAGCAATACTGTAAGCAAAGCTGGACATGATTGCTGGCCAGCCTGTTCTCTGGTCCCACTTCGTGGCATGGGGAATGAGCGCTGCGTTTGTAGTGTACCTAAGCATCCCAATCAAGGGCCAGGCGTGCTGGATGGCGGTATCTCACACGGAAATGTGGGTGGACGATGTGACAGGGAAGACAAAGCACAATCCAGGATTCCCGTGGGTCTGAGGCTTCGTAGCTTCCCCAGAGGATCTGTTATCACCCATGTGACCCCAAGTTGACCCTGTGGGGTGACTTGTGTGTTGAGCAGTGGTTGTGTCCCGTTTTACACTTGAAGAGGGGGTGATAGGCCCAAGATGTGAAATGTTGGTTCCTTGGGAACAGAGGATTTCCCATGTGAGTCATCTGCTCATGTCCTGACGAGAGGCGAGGGCCTCCTTTAGTCCATTTCCCAAGGGTTACCAGCCTCAGGTGCCTGTGGGAGAAAAGATGTCCAGTATGAGGCCTGTGCCAAGAGAAGGGCAATGGCTGGCCCAGAGATGGCAAAGGCCTGGGTCAATCCTGACCAAATGACCTATGCTGTTTTCCAGATATGCAGACCACATCCTGTCTCTTTTTCACAGTGTCTTTACCTATCAGCTGCACCCGGAGGTCAGCTGACTACTTGAGGAACTCCCTAATGCTTCCTCTGGCTACAAAGTGGCTCAGCTCTCAGTCCTTTCCCCAACCACTCACACAATGCTATGCTGGTGCATACACCTGACTGGCGTATTATTAGGGGTGAAGTAGCCCACTTGCTCCATGCTGCGGAGGCTATTAGAGGAGGCTGGAGTATACCCAGAGGGCATCACTGCTGACCTACCTGGCAGCAAGTAGAGGAGGCCCTGGCTTAAGAGCAGACATCACCTGCACCCACCGGAAGTGGACTGAAGTGGACTTCCTCCCTCCCATCTCCCTCAGCAGAACCTACTCTACAACCCACTCAACCCAGATGCTGTGGTCCACGGCTGGAGACATTGCTTCTCTTTGGGACCCCTTGATGGCACTGAAGAACCTGCCCTGCGGGGGAGGGAAAAAAAACCAAAAAAAACAAAAAACCTATGCCCTGCTACAAACAAATGCCGACTGCTGCTCCTCATTCTCCAGGCCATGCCCAAAGGGAGGATCCTATTCCCACCAACTCCATGAGCATCCCACTCTGGGATCCAAATTTCTTTCCTTTCTGAACACCTTTGACAGATGGTCAGTGGCTGGCGTCAAATTTGGCAAATCTGGTCAAGCACATTTGGTCTGAAAAGTGTCCCACTCTGGGATCCAAGTTTCTTCCCTTTCTGAACACCTTTGGTAGATGGTCAATGGTTTGGCATCAAATTTGGCAAATCTGATCAAGCATATTTGGTCTGAATTCACGTTTCCCATGGTGTTTGCTGTTGATCCAAAGAGAACAGTGAGGCAGTGTTCCTTTCGCCCAGATCTATGCTCTGTAGGAGAGGGTATTATTTCTACCTCAAATATTGAGTAGAATTCAGATGCAGCTCCCTGGCATGAAGGATGATGCTTATTATTAGGACAACATGTAGAATATTGATCCCTATAAATTCACGTGCCTGCGGCTGACGCCCACATTAGCACAGCGGCCTGTCTATCATGATGGCAGTCTCCTGTGTGTGAAAAAGGACTCTCTAACTTGAGAGGCTATGAGAGAGAAGTGAGTTAGGATGCCTACATTCTGAGCATGAATGGGTGTGGTGGTGTGCCCTGGCAAGAGGCTGAGTCTGATGTTCTGTGGAAAGAAAGCTTCTGCAGGGCAAGATGCCAAGAGAAACTTGGCAGGCATTGTGCTCACAAAATTCACTAAGGTCCACCTTGCTTTGAGATTCTATGTGTAATATATTTATCATATGTGTCATATATATCTATAGTAGATACATCTGGTTTAAGGTTAAAGCCTACAACTTTAAATATGAAATGTATTTCTAAATCTATACAATTAAAAAGTAAACAAAATAACCCAGTAAGAGGGCAGGCTGTGAATACGGCTCATGTCCCCTGACCTAGGCTTGATCTCAATATCTGTTTGGGGATCTTACGTCACGGTCAGGCACAGGATCTGGTCTCTGGGAACACAGAAATGAGGGAGCAGGGGCACCTTGTGGGGAAGCTGGATAGGACTGCAGGCCTCCCCTGCCCTAGAGTATGGCCTCAGGCTCCAAGGCCAGCCTTCTTTTTCCCCAAGGAGGATACACTGGCTACAAACTGTTAAGTTTAGGGAAAGGTCTGATTCAGACAAAAAGTTTGAGAGCTGACAGCATGACTGGGGTAACAAAGTGTGCTCTCTTAGTCATGGAAAGGAGGCGGGCACTGTTGGGCCTGGAAGAAGTAGGCCCAAGATTTGCAGACATCATCAAATCAGACTGACAGTGCTACTTTGCAGTTTGGCTTTGTGGCAGGTGTATAGCAAGTTCCTAGGATATTTCTGGATAAGTATATGTGAAATTCCACAAAACAGTGACCCTAGTTAATAGAAGTTTCTTTCCTGCCAGCAGCTCTCCTCTGTTTATGACCTTTGCCACTGGATACCAGTGGACAGTGTCCTGCTTAGGCCACACAATAGACTGCTTCCTAGGAGCTCACCCCCAGCCCCAGCTTCTGCCTGGGGCACCACACACTGATAGTGACCCTGACAAGGGAAGGGTTTTTTTTTTTTTTATTTTTTACAACCTTGAGATTGAAAGCAAGCAGCTTCATCAAGGACACTGAGAAACGGGCTCTGCTGACCATGGTAGAGCCATGGTCTGTGCTAGGACAGCTTCCAGGAGCTCTTTCTTTTTCCTGAAAA